>NW_026889758.1:8572500-8627500 GCF_033153115.1 Saccostrea echinata | reverse complement strand
GGGGGTCATGATTTGAACAAACTTGAATCTACACTACCTGAGGGTGTTTGAACACAAGTTTCATCTTTCTTGGCCCAGTGATTCTGGAGAAGAAGATTTTTAAAGATTTTTCCTATGTATTCCTATGTAAAACTTTGATTGTCCATTGTGGCCCCACCCTACCCCCGGGGGTCATGATTTGAACAAAATTAAATCTACATGACCTGAGGATGTTTCATATAAGTTTCATCTTTCTTGGCCCAGTGGTTCTGGAGAAGAAGATTTTTAAAGATTTTTCCTATGTATTCCTATGTAAAAGTTTGATCGTCCATTGTGAACCCACCCTACCCCCGGGGGTCATGATTTGAACAAACTTGAATCTACACTATCTGAGGATTCTCCCATATAAGTTTCATCTTTCTTGGCTTAGTGGTTCTTGAGAAGAAGATTTTTAAAAGATGCCATTAATTTTTCACTAATTTTTAATTATCTCCCCTTTGAAAAAGGCTTGGCCCTTCATTTGAACAAATTTGAATCATCGTTACCCAAGGATACTTTGTGGCAAGTTTGGTTGAAATTGTCCCAGTGGTTCTTGAGAAGAAGTCGAAAATGTGAAAAGTTTACGCACGACGCACACCCGCACGACGCACAACCGCACGACGACGGACGAAAACAGATAGCAATAGGTCACCTGAGTCACTCAGGTGACCTAAAAATATATGTAAATTCAAATATTTTGGGAAAAAACGATATTGACACTTTCTAGTATATCACTCACTTTGCTTATTTTTTCTATTAAGACCTCTTTGGGTTCTTCTCCGTCTATATCCGTAATTTCAAATCTGTCTCCAAAATCACAAAATGTGCCACAACACACCCCAAAAACATCAGCTGATATAAACTGCAAGTAAAATGAAATCCATTTCTGAAAAATCTGGACAGAAGTCCTAATCAATTCATTCATTTTCACAAGGACCTTAGACATATAAAATATCTATCACCAGCATACGTAGGTTGAACATAAAGGATTTCAAGACAAATCCTCATCCTCATACAACATTAACTTAACTCTCCTGATAGGCATGCAAAATCAATTTATTAAATAAAATAAAATTACTTCTTTATTAAAATTTTAAAAATTCATTAAAATTATTAAATAAATAAAAGTACTAGAGGAGATTTAATAGTGCTAAAAGAATTCCAGATCTTTCCCACATGCAGCAAGATACAGGTACCTTCCCCCCCCCCCCCCCTAAAAAAAATCTTCCCCCTTTTCTTTAACTTTGAAATAACTGAACAATTAAATAGATGCATATCAAATTATTCAGCATGCTGTGATTTTTTATACGTAAGTAAAATTGCTACATAAATTTTACCACAAGATATGTTTACCATGTAAACATTTGTCATATATATGGAGAATATGCTGAACACATATCAAATTTCTTATGTGCTAATTATATGCCAAGATATTTATATAAATGTATGAGACATAAACATACCCAACACAAATCTATGAACATAATTTGAACTTGAATTTTGCTCCGTTTTTCATTACGGTAAACATGTAATATAAATATTTCATTTTCGATTGTAAATATAGGTTTGAGAAATATTTTGAGCAAACGTTGCAGTTTTACCTATGTACAATAAGAAAAGAACCAATAAATGGACATATAACAATTTTTGAGACACTCTAAATCCTAACACATACTCTGATCTGAGGAGTCTGTTGTCTACAGAAGTTATTCACTCGAATCTGAACACTTAATGGAGCCTCTGTCAATATCACACACTGAAAAACAAGGCTTACATCAACTATTGTATGACTCAAATAAACAGTGTTACTTATAATAATGAAAAATATCACACATTGAAAAAGAAAAAAAAAAACGGTACATCATCTACTGAATGAGTCAAACATACCGTTTTACTTACGATTATGAAAATTTTGGTGACAAATTATACAACTGAGAAGAAATGTCAGTAGAATGATTATATTTTCTTTAACAAGGCAGAAATGAGCAATGAATCACATCATACATTGACTAACCTGAAAATTTTTGAGATAAGTGAGATCTGTGTTGACATCTAAGATCGAAGTTAGAGCATTGAGAGACACATATGGATTGAGTTCAGATAACCTGGGACCACTGGCCTCAGCTCTGTAAATCAAAGTTATAATATCACAGTACTGCAGTTTCTATAGCAAATAGTTTTTCCCTCTATAAAATAATGGTTGTCATCAAAATGCTCCCTAATCAGAGTGATTCCTCTGTGTTCATCTTTAAATGTCACTAGGTGACACAAATTTGCAAGATTTCATAACTCATTTAAAGACTGCTGTTATCATAAATGATGCAAAGACACACAATAGAAGGTTCAATTCATAAATAATCAATGTAGCATTTACAATTACAGGTAAACTTTGTTATCTCGACATCGATGGGACCATTGGAAAATGTCGAGATATCCAAGGTGTCGAGATATCAGAGTTGAGGTTTGACGTCCAAGATTTCACTGCATAGCAAAACAGACAAGCTTATTATATGTACATGACTTCAATATAGACTGTAGCTCAACATATTTCATAATACCCTCTATTTTTATTAAAAATCTAAGAAGTTATTTTAAAAATCTTGTTTATAAAATGTGTTCTTTATCAAAATCTTTCTAAATTCACAAAGTTTCAGCATAAAGTTACAGCATTCGCGTGTAACTTGCCTTTTTGTCAGAACAGGATACGAAATGCACTCTATAAACTTCAAACCATAAAAAGTCGACATCCGATATACGGGAAAAAATTAAATGCAGATTATTTTTTTCTTATTTCATTCAGGAAGAATGTACATTAGAATTAATTTTTTTAAGAGATTTGTGTATCTAAACTAACGCAGTGATGTTACAGATGCATGAATTACGGCTGATTCGGTCAATCGTGTTGTTAATTGGATTGTTTCCTGTTGAATACATTTTAACTACAAAATATTATTAAAACATCTTTTAATTCCTTAGTTTGAATTATTCAGTGTGTTTGTTATTCATTGTAATTAAGTTACCTTTTTCAAATTTAAAAGTTATGTTAGGTTTCGATATAAATAACCGTAATAAAATCAATTAACTTCTCAAAGATGCCGAGGGGGCTTGGGATTCACCTACAAACACAGTCTATAGAATTAATTAAGCAGTGTGCAGTCAAAACATGGGTATGAAAGGTGTGAAATTTTGATACCCGGAGTTGTCCGTGCGTGACGAGCGACCCTATCTGACAAACGGTTAGAGCAGAAAATTGCCGATGTCGACATATACCAGGTAAATTTTGCTCTTGGGACTGTGAATATACGTTGAGATAACCCAGGTTGTCAACATTACTGAGGTCGACATATCAGAGTTTTTGCAAATCATTTATATAGTAAATACTGCCGGGACCGCGGAAGGACGTCGACATATCCCAGGCAGGGCTCGACATTAACTTTTTTCCCTACTTGTCCATTCGGACAAATGACCAAGACATTTACTTGTCCGAACTTCCACTTCACTTGTCCGAAAAATTTTCAATAAAGATCTAATACTGTTAACTGAAAAACTAAAAATAAAGTCCATTACATGTGCATGATGTTATTTACAAATACAACAAACACATAAAACAAAATTTTATCTAGACTTTCTGTCCTGACAACATAAATGCTGTCAACATAAAACAGAATCCAAACTTCGTCAGTTCCATGCCTTTGCAGTAGTATGCAATTAGTGAACTTCGATCCCAATCGAGTGTACTCAATTACATAGCGATCTATATCGGGATCAAAGTTCGGTTTTTATGTACTGTTTCCGTCTTTAAGTACCCGCAAACTTTCAACAGTCGTTCTTTTAAATATTTAGAGACTTCTTTACATAAAAATGCACTTGTCCAATCGGACAAGTGCCCAGCAATATTCACTTGTCCGTATTTTTTTTTTACTGGTACCGGACAAGCGGACAAGCGTTAATGTCGAGCCCTGCCAGGTTGTCGACATATCCGATGTCGAGATACCGAAGTTTACCTGTACTTGACTAATTACTTATCCAGTCAATGTGGTATAAATTCAGTTTCTAAAGCATGACTGGTACATGTTTGCATCTCTAGATACATTATTAATTGATTGATTTCATTTACTTCACTGAGGTAAGATAAACACCATACATGTAAATCCTATCAGTCACAAAACGTTTCGATGTTACAGACCTGTTTCTGCCCACATCCTCCTCCCTCAGAAAGAACTGAGTCCCCAGGTCCTGAATCGCTGCTGGTTTGCCATCTTGAATGGTTATACTCTGCAAAGTGAAAGTTCATCTGAACAGTGATTATACTATCTTAAAAGTCAAGAAGTAATCTATAAGTATCAATTCACTTTTCATTGTACATTGTATTTTGCTTTGTTTGATGAAAGTAAGAAAACACAAGGCCAAAATGTTTTCTACAGCAATATATGATATACTCTCTCACTAAGCTCTTCAAATCAATGATTTACACAAACTGAAAGATGATCACCCAGATACTGAAATCTGAGAAATAGATATCCATCTTTAGGTATGAAAAATTACGAGAATAAAACATTGTCTTGTTTTAATAAATCCTTTTTGCCATTTATCACAATCCAATTAAACCAAGTATTTAGTATTTAATTAGTACATGTAGTGCTATGTATGTTTACTTGAACAGATTTTTTTTTATTTTAAAAAAGAGGTCTCACCTTCACTCCTGCAAGGACTATATTTTTAGCTGAAAAATTCAAAATAATTCAAGAACATTACATCCAAATACAAAAAAAAAGAAAAAGAAAATTACATCCAAATACAAAAAAAGGAATATAAACTTTAAGTGTTTAATGGTGTGATTTGTAAACCACTAAACAATAAAGGCAAATTAAAAAGCTTTCATAATGCTTAAAAAAAAACTTCTAGATAAGTATATTTTTATTCTGTAATTCATTCAGTAATTTGTTACTAAAATACTTGACGTAAAATATTAATTCTGATTCAGACAATGGCTACAGACTTCCCATGAAAAAACTTGACTGTGTTCATTTTTTGCTAAGGGGAAAATTTGTGCTCTCAACAAGAAATGGTGAATGTTTCATATATATATATAAGTTATTTTACACATGTTGAAGACATACTTGATATTTATTCAAAATCAGACACCCAAAATTAAGCAATCAAAGGAAAATAAGCCAAATTATACTCCCATCTATTCAACTCCCTAAAAGCTTTGGAAATTTTAAACTACAATGCTATTATGAATTCTGATGCAAAATCAGTAAGCTAATATGCCTTCATTATAACATTAAATAAATAATTTGGCCATCTTTATTTACATCAACATTTTTTCAAGCCGTTACATATTTTGACTGTAACAGACAAAATCATTCAATATTTTTTTTTAAACTTACCAATTTCAATTCCTAAACCTCCAATTCCATAGATCAAAATTGATGAGTTAGCCATTTTCTTCATAGCAGAGTCCCCTAGAACATAGCGCTGCCGGCTACAACAAAGAAATGAAATAACAACATGTGCATACTATAATCTAAACTCAACATTAAGATTTGAACAATCAACAGATTGAACAAAAACAAATTCATCTGTCCAACAATTTATAATTTGCAATGCATGATATCTATACTGAATTAATACTTATTTGTAGATAAATATCTCCCTTGTCATACCAAGAACTAGTTTAACGATGATTTTTCCAGTCTCTAAATATGAATGATCAGTAATTTATTAGATCATAATTTACAAGCAGGGGTTAGTAAATAGGTCCCTGTTAAAAATGTCTTAAACTGTTAAATATCTGTATTATTACGGAGACACAGATACTTTTTTCTCGAGTGAATTCAATGCTTTCAAGAGAATAATAAACCTGATTCATTACCTATATAAAGAATCGTCTATTTCTACCCCTTGATCCATGTCCTGAAATACAGACAATGAAAAGAAGTTTATGATACAAAAACAACTGAGGAAATTCAGGTTAATTTTTCTTCCAAGAGTTGTTAGTTTTCCTGCCAATTCCTTTGCAAGAAACTTTTATCCCAATGAATTCTTCTAAATCTAAAAATTTTACTCGATATTTCAGCGTTTCAAAGAAAACTGAGTGAGACAAGTGTCTAATATCATGACCATATTAAAAATACATGTAGGCCTTATAGGCCTAACATAGGATTATTAGCCTATATGACTATTGCACAACCTGTTTGGGATGCCGCCTAGAGACTACGCAATCACACCAAGCACTCAAACTCTGTATAGAAATACTGCTAGACTTCAATAATTTTGATTACTTCATAAAGATCTTGCTGATAGTAATCAAATCTAAATTCGATGAAAGTTGACTGGACTCTAAGTTCAGTAGATCTCTCTGATACTCTGGAATTTCGAGCCCGATGTTATTTAAACTTTCCGTCCAACTGCGTTAATTAGAACATGTATACGGGTAGTTTTAAACTTTATTTTCATATTACCTAATAGTTACAATAACTGAGTGACCTTTGTGCAATTTTATAATGTTCCGTAATGCTCTACACCTTTCCCGATTCAAATTTGGGAGAAATACCCGCTGAAACTTTTTTTTTTACCCTTACTAATAATTTTTCTTTAAAACATGCAATGATTTTCATCATTTGATATCTGTTAAAAAATCCTGGAAATGTATGCTGACTTTTTGTAGAAGAACATGTGATGGTATTATGATTTTAAACTAAAAATATCAAGGAAAATCATCAGTGAGAAAGTTACATTGTAAAGTACATGTCTAAATAAGTTGCGTATGTCCTAAATAATCTTTTTTTTTCTTTTTTCTTTTGTTTGCATCAATGCCCCTGGCTTGACCTTGTCCTGCAAGTCCAAGGGTGGTCAACGGTACCAAATAATGTAACAGGAAGGAAGAATTAAATGTATGACTGGACCGGGAATCACTGAAACCACCCTTACATCACGTCAGGTGCTCTACGCACTGAACTACCCAGGCCCAAACCCTTATTTTCCTCCTTCCTTATACTGTCTTCGCCCTCGAAGACACAATCCAAGTACATTAGCTTTACTTTAAGGAAAAAGTACATGTATGAGGCATTCCAAGACAGAGAGACGTTTCCCTGCCCAGCTGTCCACACAATATGTTACCCTCTTTCCAGATAAAATTAAGAGTTCTAAGAAGGTGAAGTTATAGAATTGTCGTTTTTTTCTACCCTCAGTTGTCCCCTTCCCTCCCCGGACGAGAATGAAAATTCCGAAACCTTATTGCAGGTCTACAGGACGTTATCAATCATTCTGAGTACTGTGTAAAATGTAAGAGGAGTTATAGGAACCAGGCCTAGCTATAGTGTTTTGACCACCAATCGACCAAACATTCCACAAACCCTATTTCAGATCTACATGGGATCATGCACCAATCATATTTCAAAAGATGAATTGGCTACGCGTACTGCATAAAATGTAAAGGGAGTATGGGGAAGAATTAAGATGGTGTGACAGACGGACGGACTATAGGATAATAATACATGTATTTCTTTAGAAATTTCTGGTATAGAAATGTCAATTTTACTGGTAGTGAACAGGTCTAGGGGCGTGTTTGTTATTGGTTGTTTCGTGTATTGTTTGTTCATCCGTCTCAATATAATAATTAAAATCAAAACGATTAAAATTATTTTTATGCCCCGGGATCGAAAGATCCCGGGGGTATATTGTTTTTGTCCTGTCTGTCTGTTTGTCTGTTTATCTATTTGTCTGTTTGTCTGTCTGTCTGTTGTCAACTTTAACCTTGCCCATAACTTTTGATTGGTTGGAGCTATGACTTTCATATTCACATGTGTATTCCTTGTGACAAGACCTTTCTTTGGGTACCATCATGTTTGACCTTTTGACCTTGACCTTGGAGTTTGACCCACTTTTGCAAAATTTTACGAGACTTTAACCTTGGTCATAACTTCTGAACAGTTGGTGCTTGGGGTTTCAAATTTCACATGTGTATTCTTTGTGATAAGGCCTTCCTTTGGATACCAACAACTTTGACCTTTTGACCTTGACCTTGGAGTTTGACCTACTTTTGAAAAACTTTAACCTTGGCCATAACTTTTGAACAGTTGGTGCTTGGGGTTTCAAACTTCACATGTGTATTCCTTGTGACAAGACCGTCCTTTGGATACCAACCACTTTGACCCTTTGACCTTGACATAGGAGTTTGACCTACTTTCGAAAAACTTTTACCTTGGCCATAACTTTTGAATGGTTGGTGCTAGGGCTTTCATACTTTACATATGTAATCCTTGTGACAAGACCTTCCGTTGGATACCAACAACTTTGACCTTGACCTTGATGTTTTACTTATTTAAAAAAAAAAATTAACCTTTGCCATAACTTTTGAACAGTTGCAGCTAGGGCTTTCAAATTTAACATTTTTTATCTTTTGGCCTGGATTTTGACTTGCATTTGAGAAACTTTAACCTTCGCCATAAGCTGCCATACGGGGGCATCAGTGTTTTACAAACATATCTTGTTTTAATAATGTATTTAGAAATACGATGTATTTAAAAAATAATAATTTCGGCGGTTTTACTCATTGTTTTAATTAAAACATACAGATATACACATAATACAATAATTTCAATACACTGATATAACTTGTGAACAATATTTCTATGTAACGAAATTGTATATTTACAATTTAAATGACACACGATAGGTTTTCTGACAACAGATTGACTTGAAATTGTATATAGTGTCCTATACAATCGATTCGAGTAAATTTATTATTAACGAACACGACTAAAATGTTGATTTCAGTCTATATAACTATTTTTGTCCAAAAACACCAGGAGTTTTAACCTTTTAAGATTTTATGAGATTTTTTTTGTATGAAACGTTAATTAAGTGGGATAGACATGAGAAGTACATCTACTATTGTCAGTTCTTCCTATACCCATTGACCCCTTTTCTCCTTTCTTTCATTCCAGCCCCTTTTCTCTCGTTGTCTCTTCATCCTTTTCCTCAGGCTCGTAAGAAGCAAGGTCACCATACGTTATTACTGAGGGTGCACAACCAGAAGTAGCTCTTTTTTATATACATGTATTGTATAGTAAATGCTTAATAAAACTATTGGTGGCAACCCCACCCCCGACTCTCTTCCTTTTTCTCCTTTCCCAGTCCTCTTCTTGAACTTCTTGATCCAACTCCTATTGACATTTCTAATAAAGTTATGAAAAAAAAATACTTTTTTCTTTTTAACATATTTATGAACAAAAACTGCTTTCATCGCAAGACAACTTTGATTGTGTCTTCGAGGGTGAAGTCAATTTAAGGAGGGATGAATGTAATGGTTTGGGTCCGGGTTGCTCAATTGTTGGAGCACCTGACTAGTAATCATTGCAGGGGTCCCGGGTCCGATTCCCGATCTTCCTTACTGTTATATTAGAATCCTGTAGAACATGTATTTTATAAATACAATAACCAATCACATTTTATATAGCAAACACCAGGGTGTTACTTTAATAAATACACTGCAGATGTTATTGTTTTCTGTTACTTTCCTTTTTTGGCAATTGCCAATTCATCTTTTGGAATATCCTGTAGTTATTACAATTTTCATCCCTTTTGGGTGGGGGAGTCGAAAAACGACAAAAACCCATGGCCCTTTTCACAAAAAATATTACGACTAGTCGTAAGTTTTTTAGTGAAAAGGAGCACTGGTTCACAGACCTTACATTTTACACAGTAGCCAATTGCAATTCATCTTTTGAGCGTTTTATGCACTATCTGATACATATATACTTATGTAAAATCATCCTATAACTATTGTTTCTTCTTCACTAGTTACCCAGGTACAAAGGAGAATAATTAAGAGGAAAATACTTACTAGTACGTGCGGGTACATTGGGAATCCAGAAGGGGGGGGGGTCCGGGGTTTGGACCCCCCTTTACTTTTTGCCAAGTGGAGAGAGAAAGAGAGAGAGAGAAGACAAAGAGTTTTCTGGAATAGATATTTTTATGTCTTAGTACGTTCTGAATATAAATGTAATTCAAAACAACTCGATCTGTCGCAATCTCCGCTCATATTCCACTTGCTTTAGAATTCCTTTCCATCATTAACCTTCACTATCCCTCTCTTTCTGCGTTTTTATTTATGAGTGAATGGTAGAATTAAGATATTCTACTTACTTCAATATACGATAAGTAACATGTGAGGATCAATTTGATACCAGATTCCTGTGATCTTTGGCTATATTATACCATTTTCGGATCATCTTTTCAAGGATCTAGCTTAAAGGATTATGCATAAGGCCACAGTAAATTATTTCTTCGTTTTACGTCCCCTGGTGGGTAGGTTTTCAAGAAAATCCAGTTAAAAAAAAAGTTTGTCAAATTCTCAACAAATTTTCTCTGTAGTTTTTGGAAATATTGAAAATCTACGAAAGCCTTTTAGGATCAAACTACGGTAAAAAAAAATTTAAAAGGCGTTATAACGCCTTTTCAAAAGGCGTTATAACGCGGAAAAAGGCGTAATAACGCAAATAAAGGCGTAATTACGCCTTTCCAAGAGGCGTTATTACGCCTTTCTAAAAGGCGTTATTACGCCTTTCCAAAAGGTTTTATTACGCTTTTCCAAAAGGCGTTATTACGTCTTTTAAAAAGGCGTTATTACGTCTCTTTTTTTTCAATATATGACTTACTTAGCCCACCCTGGGGGCTGATTATAATTAGATTTCTAGGAAAAAAAAATTTTTAAATGTGTAAAATATTTTCAGTGTTAAACCAACTTAGTCTGATGCCAGACGCTTCTACCAAAGTGTATGGATTTCAGAAATTTTGTTGAAGGCTAATTGCTCATTATACCTATGCAAATACTTTGCCTGTTTTTTACAAAGAGGAAAGAAAAATATTTCAAATTTGACATGAATTTTTAAATACGTACGTGGCTAGCAAAGCCCAAAGCTGGTTCTGCCTATATCCTGGATTTTCAAAAGTAGAGTGATGACTTCTCTTAATATGCATGCAAAATGCAAACAACTGTCCGCGAGATGTGCAGGAATATAGAAAATACTATAATTTATAATATAATTTATAATATTAAAACTATAATCTAAATATTGCATAAATAAAGATGGCTTTGGTTCAATCTTTCATATTTTTACTATTTTAAAATAACGCCTTTCTATTTTTGGATACAACTCCTTTTCAAACAGGCCGGTAGTACGAATGTGAGTGTGGGGGGGGGGGGGGGTCCCCACCCCACTTTTTGGGAGAATAGTCTTGCTATAGTTTAAATATAAAAAATCATTTATTGATTGCTTGGTCCCTTAACATTTTGTTGCAGTATGGTTAAACTCGGGCAAGTCATTGCATTTCAAAAAAGTTTTACCGAAAAATTAGAAAAAGTTTCCCCTCAAGTTTAGGCAGTTTATTTTTTTTTGGGGGGGGGGGCTTGTATTTTGGTTTGCTTGTTGTCAATTTTATGGGAACGCCCCCCCCCCCCCTTAAAAGCACGGGCCTGTCAAAGACATAATAATAATTGCCCTTCAAAAGGCATAATAACGCCTTTTTGAAAGGCGTATTAATGCCTTTTAAAAAGGCGTAATAACGCCTTTTGGAAAGGCGTAATAACGCCTTTTGGAAAGGCATAATAAAGCCTTTTGGAAAGGCGTAATTACGCCTTTATTTGCGTTATTACGGCTTTTTCCGCGTTATAACGCCTTTTCAAAAGTCGTTATTACGCCTTTTAATTTTTTTTTTTTTTTTTTTTTTTTTTTTTTTTTACCGTAATTTGATCCTAATAGGTTTTCGTACAAATCCATTCAATTTTAAGGCTACAGTAGTTTTTGGAATGTGGCTGTTTTTATTCGGAGTGGAAGGATACTTTTTCAAAGAATTAAGGGACATAAACAAAGATATCATTTACCATGGTCTATTTTTGTCATCACCGCGTTTGTGTGAATTTACGTTTGAGTTTGGGGGGGGGGGGCACCCTGACCCCCCCCCCCCTTTCAAAAGTTGCTGGATCCGTACCGGGGTATTACTGTGTTTTACAGCATCTAAATAAATATGTTCTTTAAAGAGACAAAGACCCAAGAACTTCCAGGGTTTCGATCCTGCTCCCACAGAAGGTTCAGTGCATCTTCGTTTCATGTCTGACCCACATCTCCCCTCACCAAATCCTGGATCCCCCTGTTGAGTTATCGTAAACTAAAGTGTGATCAACATGCCTCTTAGCTGATATGGAAATTTTGTTCTTGGTCTGACTTTGATTATACGTTTACTATTTTCACTATCTTCTGAAGGAACTAACTTTAAAAAGTCATAAGAGGGAGTAGCCAAAAATGCATCAGAATTTTTTTTCTCTCCCTAGCTGTGCGTATCTTCTATGATCGAGTGGACACCACCATGGACCCCCCCCTTTCAAAAATTGCTGGATACTCCCCTAGTGTGCATGCATCTTCTATTTTACGTTTCAATCGGACAATATTGGGGGGGGGCATAGCAAAACATGGACACTGCCATTCTTTCTATAACATTGAGGGTTACTCACTCCTCCCATTCCACTGAATGAAATTTAATGAGACTCAGATTCTTTATTATACGGTGGCATTAATCATGCAATGTTCTGATCGAACAGATATTTGGGGTTTCCCATAGCAAAAAATGGACTTTGCCATTGTATTCATTGGGAGCGGAGGTAGATCGTTTGTGGTGAGCTCAGTGCTAGTGTCTCTTCTTGTGCTTAGATTCAACAAAAAATTTAAAGATTGCATGGATTCAATTTTATTGAAACGAAAATAATATACCATGTCTATAGAATGCATTTCAGATTTGTCGTTACATAAAATATGATCTTTTATTACGACAACACGATCCAATGCCTTATCTTTTCCCGCGTGGTGTCAAATGAAATAAAATCCGCCCAAGTTTTGGAAAGTTTATGTCACGTGACTAAAGATGGCGCACTTGTAAATTTAGTGTGGAATGTAATGGGAAAAGGTAATGTTTATTTACATTTTTAAAGGCAAACATCGTGCTTTGTTTACACACAGAGTAATAACGGTTAATTTTCTATATGAGGCTTTACATTATCCCACCATATTCCCCAGAGGTCCGGGATTCCAGTCCTGCGAAGACAGATCTAAAACGTAATCTGTGCAATGACCGGATGTAAGCTTACCAGATTTGTGGACAGGTGGTATTTCCATTAGTGTTGTAAAGTCTAGTTATTTTCTTATATTTTTTAAGCTCTTCCGTACTGATAAATCTGTGGACAGCCCAGACTTATAACAAGAGTTTTTCTTTGAGGAAAAAGAAATAGCAGGTGGCTGGATCTTTAAGCTACCTGGCTACTTCACAATGTGTAGAATAAGTCATTTTCCAAACAAATAGAGTAACTAAAATGCAGAAGTTTCACATACACATACTTTGATTAGATCTGTAAATGAACATAGAGAAAAGAATGTATTTGATCATTAATTATGACTATTGGAGAATTTTTTTTAAGGCCCGAGGAGTTGATGACCCAGAAAAGAAAACTGAACTGACCTAAAGCAACATTATATTTATCTAAACAAGTAATCATGATGAATACACAATAAAGTCATTCCAATTTTGCTGGTAGAAAGTAAGCTTCCGTGTTTGTTTGTAATGCAAGATTATGAATTACTAGTAAGTTATTTCTACTACTCGTAATCCTCAGAATGATCTATAACCTGACTTTGTGGGGGGTAGGGTTGGGAGGAGGATATGTTTTAACTGAATTATATTTTGTATTGCTAACTTTAGATTGCTGTTTCATAATTGAATAATCTAACAAGAAAAAACTTGTCATACATCATATGTATACACAAGTCAATTTTTACAATTCACAATTGGACTACAAGAAATCAGTCGACTTGCATCAGTCAGGGGTGAGACTGAAATCTGTCATTTTTAAAAATGATTGATAATCGTCATGTTTACTAACTACGTATTTTCGTCATTTTTGTCAATATGACTTACTATCGTCATATTTTCTTTTTCAACTTAATTCTTCTATCCTGGTTACATAAAAGCGAAATTTGAATTCACCACTGAAAGGAGAGTGTTTACGCAAGTTTCATTTCATCCGGGTCACTAATTACTGCCGACCACGTGCATTAGAACATCAACATGGAAGGTGAAAGTTGTTATTTAGCGGTAAAATGTTGAATATTGGTAGAACTAATTCGCCATTTTTACATGGCTTTTAGCCCAGTAAAAACATATAGTACACAGTCTGGAAGAATACGTACTTGTAGAGAAAAGTCTCGGCAAAAAGTTAAAGCCATAAAAAAGTAGTGTGCCCCGTAAAACAAGCGAGATATTTAAGTGCGCCCAGACCCTCCATTTTGAAAAAAGACGAAATATCGTCATTTTCATCTTCTTTCATTGCTATTTAATGCAAATAAATTGACAAATAACTCTTCCACTCTTATTTTTGCTTGGGAAATTTGTACTGTCAACATAACCAGTATTGTAGTCAACTGTATTAGAGAAATGAAGTTTGTTTACGGTGTTTTTTGTCCTTTCATCGGTTGGTGGATCTAACATTTTTCAAAGAGAGGTAACTCGGTATTCTAGAAACACTCTAAATTTTTATGACTGTTTTTCGTCATTTTCTTAAAAATGACGAGTTTTAGTCATAATAAAAATTTTATTTTATGACTAAAAATCGTCATTTTAAAAATGACGGATTTCAGTCTCACCCCTGACTGTACATGAAACTTCAATTTTTTTCACAGAATCAGCAGATTTTAGGAAAAAAAATCTAAAGTTGGAGTATTTCTTTTTCCAGAATTTATGTCATTAAAAAATCTATTCATTAAAGCCATTTTCTATCCTTTTTTGTCAATATAAATGATAAATAAAAGTTATTTCTGAATTAATTGTTATATACACACGCATGCTTGTTGTTTGTGATGCCTGAAAGGGCCCTGATTTGGAAATAAAGAATCTATCTACACAAGTGAGGACATTGACATGTCCCAGCCTCCCAGGTAACACTCCTAAGTGATCAAAAAGCAACCCCCTTTTTTAAAAACCGAAAATGACTAAAACAGATAATAACTTACTGGGGCTATTTTTGTAACACATGAAAAGTATGTGCCCCAAATGAGAGAAAGACTTAAATTTCTGGCTTTAGTTATATTACATGGCATATTTTTTGGCAGGTTTAGTGAAAAAATGTAATGAAATAATGTTAGGAACTTGTAGATATTTTATGATGAAAAAGTATGGAGATACAAATTGATATATAAATCTGTGTAATAAAAAATTGTTGCTGCTATATACTTGATTAATTTTCTTGTCTTACAAGAAACTGCAAGAAAAAAAAACAGTGTTATAGAGCAGTGTTTTTAATGTGAACATCACAGTATGGTAATTACACTTTTGAAATTTCAGAAGAATGCTGAATGGCATTTGATAAGAATTCAAGCCCCGTTTATGTAAGTATACAGTTTTTCATATGACCAGGAACTTAATTCTGGATTTTCAATGCTCTCATTTTTTGGGAGGAAAACTTGAATTTTTTTCTTTTAATTTTATAGGGAGGTGGGCAGATCAGTGTGGATCTGTCCCAGGGGGTCCCCTTAGACAGTCCTTTGTACCTGGTGTTTGAGGGACCCTATCAGAGACACATTACAGTGGGGATCAGATATGGCAACACCTGCTGGGCAGTTATTCCAGGTAAACTATGGAGCCAGAGTATAGGGAATTTGGGTTACCCTGTTTTGATCGTTTTAGTCCTGAAATTATGTCATCTAAAATTTGGAAGACTTTATGCCTTTAACTTGGACTGGTTTAAGTTATGTATCACTTTTTTGTTATGGGATTTAATTGTGAAAGTTGTCATATATTTGTGCATTACCTGGCACATACTGAACTGTATACACATAGATTGACATTCATTTCTTGTCATGTTCATGTATAGTTGGCTAGAAAGAGTGGCGTACAGCTGACATTCAGTTCTGATCAATATATAGCTACAACAAGAACAAAGGTACAGGTATATACAGTTGGAGTTTTACCTGTGTCAGGTGGAAGTTTTACAAGACTCTGCTAAAGTGACTGTTTGTTTTTAATGGTATCGTAAATTTCACGTATTGACATTTGTCTTAGATTGTGGTCACCTAACTGATAACATTACTTGAGGAAAGTCTCTCAAATTCATTTCCAAAGGGACATATTTTTCCCCTTTGAGTAAGTATGGCATCCTTGTTCATTAAGATACATTTTTTGATGTGTTATGATTGGAGAAAATCAAAAGACTAGTATAAAATTTTTATACATCAATGGGTAGGTTATTATAAATCACTGTTTTCTCACTCATATTTAAAAACCTTTTTAATTCATCTTAGAAACTATTGGGAAAATATGGTAAATTTTTGGGAAAATGGCCATGTTTCCTAGGGAAAAATAACTATATTGAGGCGTGAAAAAAGACAATAAACATCCCTTACTGAAAACAACTATATGTTATATGAATTAATATGAAAGATGATTTATGGAAGAAGAGGAAAATGTTTAAGATTTTATATTCATTGTAACAGTTGTTAGTAGTATTAAAGTCATTGGTCTAGATATAACAGACAAGAAAGAAAATATATATTTAGGCTTTGAATGAAAAAAAAAACCCAACAGCATGGATAAAATTTAAAATCAGCATCAAAACCATGCATTCTGAGCTTGGCCTGTTGACTTTGTTGTTTGGTCCTGTGGTGTGCAGGTAGAAGCAGCTTAGGTTCTGCTGGTTATGGACAGGCAACAAAAGGAAAAGAGATGCTTATTTAAAAAAATTTTCATTTTGACATGTTCATTTTGCAAGGCTTGAAAATTGTTAGGGATGTAATGATACAGTGTATCTTGAGATGCCATGATTCACTGAGACTATATTATGATATGTACCGTGGTATATCACCTTTCATAATTTTTTTTTAAATGAGTTGTGTATATCTGTTCTGAAAAGGGAAACTAATCTAAGTTTTGAAAAAAGGTCAATGAAAAAAGAAATATACACCATCTTTGTAAACAATTGATATAGGCTATCACGAACATTTTATCAATTCAAACATCTTAATTAAATACAGGCAGCACCAGAGATGTAAAGCTACAACATTTATTTCATAAGAATTCTTCAGAAATGAATGCAACATACTGAAAATGTGGTGTATCGGGATGTGCAGGTGTACGTTTTTCATACCGTGATACAATTTTTTTTGTGTGTGTGCGTATTGAGTATTATGGTAGACGTCAGTATATTGTTACCCCCCGAAAATCTTGGTCAATTATTTTGTATATATATACAGATATATATATATAGTTGAACTTTGGTATCTCGAACACCGATATCTTGAATACCATGGATGTGTCGAAGTGATTTGGAAGTCCCAACCACTTATTCTTTAAATATTTTTACCCTCGATATCTCGAATCGTCGGATATCTTGAAGTTTTTCGTCGGTCCCATCGAGTTCGAGATAACGAGATTTGACTGTATATAGAATATTCTAAGTCTGCATGCATGAAGGAAGTATTAGACATGTAAGATTAATCTTCCTAATGAGATAGATTTCCACTCCTCAGACATGCTACTCTTTTGTAAGACAATAGGCGTGGTGTAATTACTGAGAATTTAGGGGTATGTTCTCACTACTTATGTTGGTCAGACTTACAGGTAAATCTTGTCGCATTCCCTGTCAGAAATTCAAGTACAATGGTCATTGTAATGACAGGTGAAACGGTCAGTGATGGATAGTAAGGTATATAGTGTAGGGTGATGCAGTGATGGGTCAGTAATAATGAGGGAATTAGTCTATTTTGTGAGTGAGGAGACAAAGTGGTCAGTTGTAAAGATTGCCATTGTACAATTTCCTGAATGAGATATCATGAATGAGGGAGATATTGACCGACTTTTATACAGGAAATGCATGACCTGAGTCAGTTTTGAACTTTTCAAACCAATAATTTATTCAGTCTAGATGTTATTCAAGAATGTATCAGTTTTTGAGTGACAGAGTAACTTTTTAAAATTTATTTAAAATGAAATAAAATTTTGTCTGTGTCTTTTTATTTTAAGTGGAAAAAAGCATAAACTACTGTAGATTCCTTATTTTACGCGAGTACTTAATATCACAAAATGGCCCAAGGGCGTCAAATCGCGAGAACAAAAATTTGCGAATCGTTGATTTATCTAGAGATTTTACATACATTAAAGCACTATAAAAATAAAAGCGAGTAATTTTATTTCGCGAGTGGTGCTTCTCACGTAATTACGTGATAATTTATTCCTCGCGTATATTTAGGAATCTACAGTATCCATTATTCATAGGTTGTAATTTATAATTGAACAATGTATTACAATTTATAACACACTACCTGAAATATAAAGCTGGAAAAAAAAATGCTATAGAAAATAATGATATGAAGGAATTACCAGGTATGCACTCATTTGATTGATTGATTGTTTGTTATTTAATGTCCCTCTTGAGAATTTTTCACTCATATGGAGACGCCACCACTTGCCGGTGGAGGGCTACAAATTTTTACCTATACTCGGCACTGAAAGCCATTGAGCAGTGAGGGATCTTTTTCGTGCCAGCACCTACTGCGACACCGGACCTCGGTTTATACGGTCTCATCAGAAGAACTGGTCTCCATGTCCCACAGTGGGATTCGAACCTGCGACGTAAGGATCAACTCCTTACTTCGCGACTATAGAGCAGAGCTCTAACCAAAGTGTTGGTAAAAAATACTCCCTTTATAAGATAGCAAGAGTATATAAACAATCCTGACACTTAACTGTCAAAGTTTCTCCATATTGTTCAAATCTATTTTTACAACTTTCAATCTCTCAATTGCTTAGCTAAGATGACGTCTCGCAACCACTCTATTATGACGTCACAGCCCATGACACTGTGCTAAGAAAAGACAGAGGCAAAAGGAAAATCAAAGAAATGTAATAAACAGAAAATTGAATGTTTTTTGGTTGGATACAGGATTATATATATATATATATATATATATATATATATATATATATATATATATATATATATATATATATATATATATATATATATATACACACTTCACCAGAGTACACCCGATAGACCGGACGCAATTCATAGCGCTCCGGATTTCTTTGTTCACAACTGTTTATAAAATTCAAATTAAACATGTAACATTGTAAATATTTAGTGTTTGGTAGTTTAGTAGTAGTGCTAGTTGTTTTTCCTTTCTATTTCCTTTGTTTTTATGACTTCTTAAATTTTTTCTTTGTCCTGAGGAAGGGACAGGTTGTCCCGAAAATTTGACAATTATTATTGTTCGTGTCGTTGGTCATTTTTAGTGCTTTATATATATATATATATATATATATATATATATATATATATATATATATATATATATATATATATATATATATATTATGAAAGTGCTTCGTGCTTCACACTTATGGAAAAAAATCTCACATGTGAAATAAATTCCATTTCCATGCAACTACAAAACATTGAATATCCTCTTTCTAATTTATATATGAAACTCCTACATATGTAAAGTATATAATAATAATCTGATTAGATGCTATTAATGAAATATAATTTAGTTCAATCAATACCCATTGATCAGCCTGTTTAGTGTTGGATTTGTTGACACGTAATGTTTGGGACAGCCTTGGTTTTGATGTTGGGTTGTGTATATATACCTGCTGTCAATGTGCTTTATGATGCAGGAGTTATTTAACATCTGCTCTGTTTGTCGTTCCTCAGGGTGACCTTGAATTCAGTAGGACAGCCTCGGATTCAGTTGATAAATCAAGTATTTCCCAGAATGAAAACTATAAGATGATTCATGTTGGAGAAATGAGACAATGATTAATTTTTCATTGAAATTTTAGCTCTTATCTGAAAGTGTATATTGTATGGTACTAATTTGATGTGTGTCGGGATACAGTTGAGGAACTGTAAAAATAAACTCAAAAAGTATACTCAGCAGAAGAGACCTGAATTATTAATTGATTACCAAGTGGAGGGAATTTTGCTGGAAGAGATTATTATTTGTGAAGGAAAGGTTCATTTGCTTTTGATATCAAAACATGGTACATTAACATCAAAAATGCATTTCATATCCCAGATTTATCCATGTCAATTTAGTGGTTTTACAGAAATTAAATTTTTTTTTAATGATTACAAAAATAGGGTCAAAAATATTACTTCAACCTGTTGCTATTTTTGGAGCAGCTGGATTGAGGAATAAAAATTGACAAAAAAAATTTTCTTGGATGATTTATACAAATATTTTTCAGATACCATGTTTATTTAGGTTCTTGTTTGAATTTAACTGATTATTACAATAAATATGGTAATAGTGGTGGGGTTGCGTGGGGGTGGGGGGGTAGGGGGTGGGGGTGAATTGGAGAATTCGAAACTTTTGGTGATACATGTATGTATAGACATTATACCAGTCCTGTATTTTAATGTACACTGGGCTGTATTAGTATACTTTTTTTGTATGTTAGGTGGTTTGAGAGTATAGTGTTACCTCTGTTTATGTCTGTTAAGTGTACGTAAATGACTGTGTTTGTTCTCATACTGTGTATTCCTGGTATTGAATCTGTGAAGTTTGTCATCAGCCAATCTCTTCACTTGCTAATCCCCAGACAACAGGACAATTGGATTGTTTATACTTGTAAACCCTCCTTTTGATAATATTGTTCCTGGCACATAAAGCCAGTATTATATCCACTATAAGTTAATAGTAAAAGAAATGATCTCAGTGGACACTACACTTTGTATAGAGATTTTACAAGGAGTTTTAAACTCTTCAGTTTTTTGTTCTTTTATCTGATCTTATTCTTATGACGATTGTGAATTCTTCTTAAAATCCCTGTTTTGGGGGGGAATTACTTGTATAGATGTCTTATTGTGAGTGATAGTGATTTTTAAATCAAATTCCATATTTTGAACAGCATGAACAGTGAATGTGACCTTAAAAAATCCTTTAAAAAATATCCAAACTAAGCAATAAATAAATACATGTATACAAAGTTAATATGCATTTGTTATTATGTTCATATCCACACATTGTACATGTTGAAAAATGTCTAGATCTAAAACAGATGAGGTGGTTAATGCTGCCACCCCCTTTCTATTTATTAGAAATGAAACATGTAGGAATAAAAACAGTAACTGAAACATGTAGAGGAGCAGTGAAGCTCTGTCACTGAGATAAAATCTGGAGAAACACAATGGAATCTTCCAGGCCATTGTCAGACTTGCCTTAATTGGGGTGAACAAATTTTCCAGCTGAGAAAGCTCCTTTTTGTTATATGAAATACAATACCTGTATACTTTAGGTTTCAAATACACATTTGAATTTTTCTCTATTAAAAATGCAACTAACCTTGTCTTCTGTGATGTTATTTTTAACTATTTGGGGGAAGTTTTCAGCAATCAAAATGTAATATATAAATATGTATAGTGTAAGGCTGGACAAAATAAATAAGTTCAAGCTAATATGAAGCAGCTTTGAAGAATTTATTGATTTCACATAATATTTTAAAGTTAAATAGTGAAATTCTTACCTGTGCTATATTTTTACATAGCTGTATTATGTAATAAAAAAGATTAAAATGAATCTAAACTTGAATTTTGCAGCCCATGGTGAAGCGGAAAAAGTGCAGTTGACTCTCTTCAGTTACTATAACAACGATATCTGTGCCTTGGTGACCTCTGCATTTGACTTCTATCATGACCCTACCTATTTTCTGGCCTGCTTTTTAGTAGAGAGTGTATATAATATAGCAGCTTTAGAGGATTTAGAACTCATAAAATCAGAAAAGTTTGACCTGGGGGAGGAAGATCTTGATACACTGGACCAGCGGTTATATCTGGCCTTGAAGTACCTAGAGATACCTGAATGGTGGCATATACTGGGTCCAAACTCACCTGCTGGTAAGTTAATATCACACATAAGTCAAAGCTCATCCACCGATAAGTCTACATCACACACAAGTCAAAGCTCATCCACAGACAAGTCTACATCACACACAAGTCAAAGCTCATCCACAGACAAGTCTACATCACACACAAGTCAAAGCTCATCCACAGACAAGTCTACATCACACACAAGTCAAAACTCATCCACAGGTAAATCTACATCACACACAGGTCAAAACTCACCCATGGGTAAGTTTACATCACATACAGCTCCAACTACCCACAACAAAATTCTACATCTCATTCAAGTAAATTTGCCCATGAGTTTACATCACGAACAGGTCTAAACTCATTCACAGGTAAGTCTACCTCTCACATAGATCTAAACTCATCCATAGGCAAGTTTACAACTCACAGTGATACAAGTCTAAACACAGATAAGTCTACATCTTATGCAGGTCTGAACTCACTCACAGGTAAGTCTTAATTTAGTACAGGTCTAAACTCCCCACAGTCCAAACTCACCCTTAACTAAGTCTTCACCTCATCAGGTCCAGACACATCTTTACATCTAATTACTTGTCTAAAAAACCCAAAGATAAGTCTACATCTCAAAGAAGACTAAACTCATCCACAGATAAGCCTACATCTCAAACAAGACTAAACTCATCCACGGATAAATCTACAACCAATACATGTACAGACTAAACTCATCCACAGATAAGTTTTTATCCAGTGTAGGTCTAAACTCATCAACAGATAACTCTACATCTAATACAGGTCTTGACTCATCCATAGATAATTTACATCCAGTATAGGTCTAAACTCATCCACAGATAATTTACATCCAGTATAGGTGTAAACTCATCCACAGATAAGTAAATAATTTAAACGAACCTCTACTATAACTTTTATTTTGGCATATTAATGGATAAATCTGCACCAATTGATCAACAAAAATCTGTAGAATGGAAAAATATATATATAATAAAATCTGCCTGCCCACCTTGATTTATAAAAAAAATATTGGATGAGAATCTTAATTTTTTTTTATTATAGCCAAATAAAAGTTATAGTAGAGGTTTATTTTAATGTACATGTCTCTTACTACACATCCTTACCAAGCCTTCACTAACAATGACCCTTGTTTTAGTTGTTTAATACGTATTACAGTAATTACCATCTTGTCAATTGTTAAAATCACACTGACATTCTGTGGGATATAAAAGGAAAGTTAAATGTAAAGTTGATAACTTTATAATAACTTTATAATAATCTTAACAAAGTGAAGGAAAACAAATTTTAAAAATCGAGGTGGGGTAGTAAGAAATATGTACATTTAAATGAACCTTTACTATAACGTTTATTTGGGCATAATAGATAA
The DNA here is from genome assembly GCF_033153115.1 of Saccostrea echinata. NCBI lineage: Eukaryota > Metazoa > Mollusca > Bivalvia > Ostreida > Ostreidae > Saccostrea > Saccostrea echinata. Next base: position 8,604,167 of record NW_026889758.1, on the reverse strand, counting down.
ATCTGCACCAACTGATCAACAAAAATCTGTAGAATGGAAGAAATTTTAAAAAATGTAAAATATGCCCACCCATCTCATTTTCAAAAAAAAAAAAATTGGATGAGAATCGCAGGGTTTTTTTTTTTATTATGGCCAAAATGAAGTTTTATGTGTCAAAGAATATAGTATTCATAATTAATTTGATAATTTTTTTGCATTTTTTCAACCAGCGTATTTATTTCAAAGCTAACATTCCATATTGTATGAACTGATCAAAATCACTAAATTTACATTTACTAAGATAATAGAAAAAGTAGAAGAAAAAACATGCATCTATAAGAGACCACCAATGCCATCTTGACAAACAGCTAAAAAATTGGGTAGCAGTGGAAAGTGTTCTTATTTTGACTTTTGGTCAAGAGTTTTTTCTTGTTAGATTTTTTTTTTAGGGAGGACATTGTTAGTTAGCTTCAGATTTTAAAGTGGACATTTTGATTGTGGGATCATGTTTTAGAGGAAGTAAGATTACTTTTTCTTAGATGGGGTACAACTGATTGATTGTAATATTTTTAGTTTCAGCAGAACACATACCACGTGAGACTCTCCTACATTTTGTGGCTCGTCTTGGACTTAAAAAAGTTGCTCTCTTTTTACTTGATAAAAATGGTGCTCAGGAAGCTCTGCATCTACACAATCGCTATGGGAACCTCCCAAAGGATCTGGCTGCTGAAAATGGTCACTCAGAGTTAGCTTCAATACTGGCAGAGTAAGTGTTTACAGAATGTGGGAGTTACCTCCCTTAGACTGTTTCATCTCCAGTATTATAAAGTCCTCCTTGTGAGAGACTACAAAATGGAGTACAGCTTTGTGAAAGCAGGCCAGGTTTTGGAAATTTTCCAGAAAACTGGTGGATTTGGGTACATTGAACAAAGAACAAACAGTCTATGTGAAAGTTTTTTGGTCTACACAGGACATTCGGTCCTGCGTAATCAATGAACACACAGGACCAAACCAAATTTTGTCAGACCGAAAAACCTGATGTAAAAAAGTGAAATTTGAAAATGCAGAACCAAGGAAATCTTACTTATTATGCTAGTAATACTTAGTACTAACAGCTTTCTTTTACCAGGGATCACTCCTGCACAATACTGTAGACGGTCCATGTGGTTTTAATCACATTCATTTACGTATTTGGATTTGTGCGATTTTTTTTTACTTATAATAATCATTTAAATGACTCTGCGTCAAAATGGTAAGGCTCAAAACCGGACACTGAGACATCGGACATTCCGGTCCAGTGTAAAAAAAAAAATGACTGCATCGGACCAGATGCACTGCACAACGGTCAGGTCCGACAATCCAATGTCTTTTGCATAGACTTAACAAAATACCAGCACAGGTGCAAGTCTATAAAATAAAATATAAACTTCAGAAATAAACCATTCTTTCATATTATGCACTGTAAACTTTTACAGTACTTTTAATATTTTGATCATCAGTCATGCTCTATTTTAAATACTAGAGGAAAAAAAGCTTAAAATATTTTCCATTTTGGTAGAAATTTTCAATTTTTCATGAATTAAGAACAATGATTCAATTCATGTCTAGTGAGAAAATTTTGTAACTTTTAATAGATGAGTAATTACCATGAGTCCAGTTGATAACAAACACTGTTGTCCACTGAAATTAAACAGTTCTAGTTTTTTCAAAATTTTACCCGGCCATTTTAGACCTCTAGTGAACCTTGCTTATTCAGAATCTGTGTTACAGGTTGACCTTCATTGACACTAGTTAGGGGGACAGGCATTAATTAATTCAGTCATCCTGACCATTTGACCCACTTAATAGTTGTTATGACGATCATATCAGCCGACTTTGTTTAAGTTTGTGAATATAAGGCTAGAAATCTTAAAGTCATTGTAACCAGATGTCAGAAAGCAATAACATTACATGTTGACAAGTTTGAGACAAGCACACAGCTAATAAGTGAAGATCTGCCCTGTATAGACAGTGTTAATTGATAACGATGTGTTTGTGTGGGATGTCCATACTGCTGTGATGGAATGGTGTATCTTTTACAAGCTTCCTCTAAATGAAGGTGACTCGTTGACAATGTTGGGAAAAAAGTAAATTAAAAAAAAGCGTACATGAATCTTTCATTAGATGACGACGGCTTCAGGGATTTTATTGTAAGGGAGAACACTTTAATTTGCAGATATATTGGATATTATCTAATTGACGTTTTACCAGTTTGGTTTATAGTGGTGAGTCGAGATGGCTCGAAGAGTCGAGAAAAGTTTTTAAGTGATCAGAGGCAACCCGTAATAAAATTAACTTTTAAATGATAATTCAAGGATAAATTAAGGTTTTGATGGTCTAAGACAAACTCATTTTGTCACTCCTTAAGGAAATACAGTACCTGGTGCTATATATCCATACACCACCTATTGTAAACAATGTAAAATTTGATAATGCTTTGGGGGTTTCAAAAGTCATGAGTGACTAGTATTGTTAAGGTATTATTAATTACTATCTGAATGGGGTTTACATTTTAATTTGAAATGTTAGCCTTAAGATTTATCATAGGGATAATTAAATAGGTCTCACAAGCTGTACACATAAATTATGACATCTGGAGTCAAAGGAACCAAAGAATGTGACCTACCTTTGTCATTCGAACCTGTATCAATATTGGGGACTTAAAAAAAAGATTTTTAAAACATAAACCCCTCAGTTTCCAGACTGACACAAAGTTTCCTGTTTCCATCAAGTGTAGATGATGATGTGATCTCGTGTCGACATCCTGTATCTACATGTATAGATGCCTCATCACAACCATAGGACGATCATACAACTGTTGTTATATTTAAAGCTTACATTATTTTGTGGATTAAACAGACAAAAGCAATTGTTATTTATTTCTTTGTAAGTATTCTTACAAATACACAGTATTGTTTGCAGCCTGGAATGTGCAGTATTTATTGCTATAAACATTATATCTGTGGATGGAGGGATTCAGTATAGTCAGTGTCTTGTATTGTTTATTAAGATAATACTTCCTGGTAATTTCTAAGAAGCAGGGACACTAAGTGAATGGTTATATATTGATTTGATGCACTCTGGTATTTGTGCCAATAACTTTAGGTAGACAGGAGAAGCATTAGTCGATGGTTGTACCTGATAATAATGTCACAGCTGCTTCTTATTACCTAGGAAGGTATTACCACCTCTTAATGGTGCATCTTCCTGGGTTTGGTTGGGAGAAGATTTCGGAATATTAGAGCAAAATGACAATGTTAGACAAAGGTGAAAGTCTGTGAGTTTGGAGTTTGGATTGACAGCTTGTAAGGATAGCAAACATGTAGCAGTTGACTTTAAACCATTGTCATTGATGTGTTAATATTTTCAGGTACATATTGTTTCATTTTCTTGGCATTTTTATGGCCACAACCAAGATTGCTTCTCGTCGTTGTTGTTTTTAATTTACTTAATTTAAGAAATGTATTCCAGTTTTGAAAGTTCATGAGGTTATATATTACCTGAACTCTTTCACCTAGGCATATTTCATGAAGCATGTTACCATATCTTGAAAAATATACCTGGGCAAAAAGTATCCAGTCATATCATAATGAATACATTACTTAATGTTCCAGCTATTCATTTATTTCATTCAAATACACAGAACTTGGCCAACTTTCTAGGGTTTGTTTTCTCCTCTTAGCTTGGAGTAATGCTATCAGACTGCTATTTTACTTGTTAGCAGTTGTGGTTCATGAGGATGTGAACTCGGAATTTCTTTGAAAAAAATCTGAAAGGGAAATCCCAAGTTGTGTGAATATGACAGTATGTTAACTTTGCATAACTAGATATTTCCAGTGTGATATATTGACATTATTTTGTTCGATTTTTTTTTAGGTTTAGTGGTCATTCTATAACATTATACACAGAACCAGTTGCCACAGAGTTTGGAATTATTTGTCAACTGGACAATGGTCAAAAGTCCATGAGTACCATCACTCGCAGACCAGTGGGTAAGTGTTTTCTACCCCATAGTTTTAGTAAGCTGAAGGACTCCTTGCATATTCAATTCTTATTAGTATAATAAAAAAACAGTGTTATCCAAAGTGCATTGTTTGAACCATTTAGAGAAAATGCAATATGAACATTTAATTTTTATCTGAGGTATTTTGTTTATAAGTATGCATACTAATTTACTTTTTATTTAATGTAACATTTACCAATTTTTCAAATTATACAAAGTCGCATATTTAGCCATACACAGAAGTGTTAGCCATACACCGAAGTGATGCAAGTTTATATTTAGATATGTATTAAAACCAATAGGAGAAATATTGATTCATTTTGAAAACTGTTATCATGGGTGTTAGGGCCCCTTAATGAAAGCAATGAGTCCCTTACCAAAATCAATGCATCCAGATATAAGGGTATCCATATGATAGAGGAAATTCTGGTGTACTATAAAAGGTTATTAAACTAAGATTCCATTCTATTGAAGCATAAAGTGGTTTACATTATCAGTGAGGAGCAAGCTAATTTGGTTTTGTGACATGAAAATATTATATCGTCAACTATGCACTTTGGTTTTATTTTTAGATTGCAATTACAGTCGCACACAATATAGTGTTGTACACCAGCAGTTCCATAGCAAACCAATATTAACATTTAATGAAATAAAGTATTAGAATTTAAAAAGTGTGAAATATAGATAAAAAGAATCAAGAAGTCAATACTTATAGGGAAAAATAAGATGATAAAACTGAATTTTAAACAATAAGTCGAAATAATGTGTTTCTTTTTAGATATTTGTGTCATAGGGTGAAAGACTTCTGAAAAATAATGAAGTTTTGACAAAATTAATCTCACTGTAAAGCAAGAAAGACAGCAAAATATGAATGCTGGAAAAACAAAGATCATATCTACCATATCGTTGTTAATATCAAGATCACATGACTTAATTTTAGTGTAAAACTTGTAAATAACATACAAAGGTGAGGCTTAGGTTCTGAGATTGTATCAAAATCCTTGTCTACCGACTTGAGATCATAGTAACCTCATCGATTTTCAATGTATAAGAACAATACATTTATGACTTTTCATTTTGTTGCGTCCATCGAAATGCGCATTTATTGATATCATGCTTCTTGAGCAAAATTAATTTGTAATTTACATAGGACGCATGTCAAAACAAATCACTGAATTCACTATCATATCATCCAAATTTAAATTAGATTTTTAAATTGCAGGGTTGCAGTTGTGGATTAAGGTTTAGAATTTGACATTAGGCTTATATTTGTTCCCTGATATTAAAGAATGAAATTTTGTGCGTGATGGAATGAGAGCCTACATGATCTTAGGATTAGATTAGTTTGTTACATGGATATTTTAGTCCATAGATGTTTTAATCTGATAGTAAACAGGGAAAGCTTTTTTTATGATTTAAGTTGTCCTTAGTACCAGAAAAAGACACAAAACTGTTCTGAAATTCAAGATCAAGGAAGTGTTTTGCACTTATGGAGGCTCATTACACCACTTTTTGATGACGTACTACACAGAAAAATAAACCTCCATTGCTTCATCCGTTTTCTCCTGGGGACAAATTGTACAGGTTCGCTTTGCTGATAATCTAAATCTTTTAAACGCTCTAAAAATAGACAACATGTGATTTTGTAAACAATGAGAACAAGGTAACGGATTCATCATAAATCACAAACGAAGAAGGTTTATTTTTAAGTAGAGACCAAAGAGAATGACAGTCAAATCTTCACTACCAAGTAGTGTACAATGTCATGGCGAAAGCAGCAAGTTCAGTACCACTGACAACATGTACATATAGAGGAAATTCGAGTTGAAATCTGCAACCTCATTGAAATAAATTATAATTGACTGTGCGCTTTTAAAGTACTGTACTCTTGTGGGTTTGTGTGCTTGTCTTTATTTCTTTTGAAAATGTATATTTATTCTAGAAATTTTAGCTTATTCTGCATCTGATATGTTCAACCTTTCCTGAGCATAGGGACTTGAGACAATCTTAGCAAATTCGGGTATATAGTATAATAGGCTCCCCTATTATACTATATACCCGATTTTGCTAAGATTGTCTCAAGTCCCTGTTATACTATATACCCGATTTTGCTAAGATTGTCTCAAGTCCACATGTTCCTGAGTGTTTTGAGTCAGGGGGGTTGAGGAAAGATAACTCTTGCAAGTGGACTTTTTATTCCAATTATTTTTTGAATTGGAATTTTCATTTCCTTAAAGTGACAGTACGGCGCATCTCATCAAAAAACTGACTAGATAAAATTTTCCGACAAGATTTGGAATTTTTTTACCACTCATAAATGTATAAACTTTCAGAAAATTACAACTTTTACAATTAAATAATTTGGATTATTTCATTAAAATTAATAGTTATTTATGGGACGTAAATATATACATCGCAACATGTTCGGGGTTCCACATTCCATGCTATGCACGCATGCGTAGTTTTCATAAACAAAACAGCATGGTTAGAGAGGGAATCCTGGTAGGCCTGCTACATTGACAAAGTAGACCAAAAAGAAAAAGAAACTGAAAATAGAACTGAAAAAGCAACTTTCCTGACTAAAATTTAGTTTGGGGATTAATAAAATCGCTGGATAAGGAAGAAACGGGAACTCGGCGACACTCACGCAGGGCTCTCGAAGGTTCTATTCGACAGGTTTGTTGATACTTCTTATCATTTCTCATTTTTCCGTCGCTTTCAAAGAAAAAAAAAATAATGTAAACTCAACATAAAAAATACATCTTTGACTTATAAACATTGTTGCCATTTGAAATGCTAATTTTTTTTAACTGTGCAGAAAAATATTTTGTTTGACATTTGCCGCGATAACGTATGATTAGTTGGTTTTTCCTTTCTCTGACCCCAATACACAAAACGTAAACATTTGTACTTTTAATTCTGTTAAATTTGCCTGAATGCAGACAAAAGATCTTTACGATTATTATTTTAGATTATTTTATCAGAAAGTTATGATAATTTGTGTTTTTGAAAATTGCTTTCACCTAATATTCATTATAACTGTAAACTCTACAGTGTAGGCACGTGCCGTTTTAGAATTCACGTGGTACAAATAAACAGATCTAAGATTGCTCCAGTTCGTACGACCTTTGATTTTCCGGCAGATTCTAATTACATTAATTTTGTTTGAGTAGAGAATGTTTCTGTTTCTCAAACTGCTCACATCAACTTTATACCTTATTTCTTAATGACATATTGGGTAAATCTGGATGAAAAATCGCACATTTTGGAGCCGTACTGTTGCTTTAAAACAATTTGCATTCAATTTGTCACTTGTTATTCATTAATATACATTCCTTGTCTATTTATAACTGATTTTCCAAATTATTCATGCAAAGATTAAGAAGAAAATCACATGAATTCTTTTTTGGGAGAAAATTATTTTTTCTAATAAAAATAATATTAAATAATACGAAGTGCTACTATATTGCTTACATATCTGAAGACGATATCCATCACTTGACATTGAAATTTCTGCAATACTATTGATCAGAAACTTGAAATCAAACATATAACCAAAATCAGAAAAAAGATTAAAAAATCTTTAAAAATTATTTATCGTATCATAACCTCCATTTGGATATTTGAAATGTTCATAATAAGTGGTACTGTAATGAAATCTAAAATAAACTGTGGGTGTAATGAGCCTCCTTAAATAAAACCAAGATTTTGAAATTTTCAACAAGAAAGACTGGTTTTAATAAAAAATAATGAATAAACAGCTGTGTTATCACATGTACTAAGTTGTGAACATTTAATGTATCACTAACGCAAAGTTGTAGTAAAAGGTCAAGGTCACAAGGTCATTGAGGATGATCACAGTAAAATTAGTTTATATATATATATATATATATATGTATATATATATATATATATATATATATATATATATATATATATATATATATATATATATATATATATGATAGTTACTAAAGATAATAAAATTTAAAACTTTGAATTTTAACATTTTTATACCTATTTTATCAACATTGAATCATGGAATCATGCTTAATTATTGCCGAGAGATGTTGAGATGTCTCTGTTAAGGTTGTAGACATTTACCAACTAATTTCTCCTAACTAAGGTCCTTAAACATGACACTGATCATTTAATTAACATTTTAATTTTCATTAAGATTAATTGTATCTGTCATAATTAAATAGGAACCAGAATAAAAGACAAAAATATGGTTACATGCACAATGTGTAGAAGTGTATACTTGGCATATGTTTTGTGCAAATAGTTCATTGACAGGTCAATTAGTAAATTTTGTCCAGTTGATGTTGTGTCTTATTATATATACATAAATATAAATATATTTGACTGGGTATTTAGATTAATAATTGATGTAAGTGGCTATATATATAGTCCGAGAGGTTTTGGAACTGTAGAGGAAAGGAAAACATGTCTGTATTATTTTATGAATATTACGATTATTATTGTACCAAGTACATTGCCCTGCTGATTTGTGTAGGAGTGATGTAAAGCTAATTTTTCTTCAGATGATTTGCTGTATAATTTTCATCACTCCAACACTAAAATAAAATGAAAACTCTGCAAAAAGGCAATGTAGGCTATTTTGAGATACCAATGCAAATGACAAGAAAAGGACTATAATTTGTTGATTCAATTTATGAAAAGGTTACATGAATCTGAGGTCTATTAATTGATAAACTTGCATCATCAGGTTTAATTGTGCAGATCAGGGATGTAGTCAACAGTAGCATTGTAGCACTGATATCTTTAAATTGGAGTGATATCTCCCTGCTCTGACTACTTACTTGGTTGAATCTTTTCATTACTTCAGAACATATGCATTATATCTTTTCACAGAGGAAGATATTTACATTTATCATGAAATGATCAGTCAGGAGGAAGGGGGAGATAATTCTGTCCAATTGGAATGTCAGACAGTATGGCCTGTCACTGGGACAGAAAATGATACAGGTAAGTGAGGTAGATACAGTGTTTGAAATAACTATGCGCCCGACCGCCCAAGATGCACAAATTTTGCAGCGGGCGAATAAATTTGCATGTATTGACGCCTGGCTGGACGTGTTAAAATTTTTCGATAATAAAAATTCATATATTTGATAATTTTTTTTTCATATCAACTAATAGTATCGGTAGCAAAGTGTAACAAGCCAAGAGGAAGAATTCATCAGTCTATAGATTCTGGTTCGAAGTTATGTTGACCTGGTTCAAGTCACATAATCATTCAAAACAAATTTATAAAATTGACAATTATTTTCTCGGGCTAGTAGATCTTTGGCAGGGCTGGCAACTTTTACTAGCAGTCAGTCCTGCATGTCTGGCTAATTTTGCAGTGAGTTTCAAACACTGGTAGATATCTCAGTAAGTAGAGGGTTTAGTCAAATTAATAATTAAAGTGCTTAATTCTGGTTGCAAATATGTCATTTAAGATTTTTATCCAAGAATCACATGCTAAATACTTACCAAATTAGTCAATATTTATTTGAATTGAATTTTATATATATATATATAAACTTTGTTATCTCAAACTCAATGGGACCAAGAAAAAGATCAAGATATCTGAGGGTTCGAGATATTGAGGGTAAAATACTTAAGAAATATATCCATGTTTGAGATACTGAAGTTCAACTGTATATACTTCTTTGTGTCATTAAGATTGAAGGAGGTATACAAGAGAGAGAGAGAGATAAAAACCTCCTTTTAATGTGTTAGATTACCATAATTAAAGTCTGTGATTTATATGTGTAGGAATACTAGCTGTGAAGAAAATGTCAACTTCTAGTTAAAAGAGTCTCGATTTCTGATTGATTCTGTCAGTGATTAGATTATCACACATAATGAACACACAAGTCTTTTATCCCATACTTATTGATTCATGTTAGCTAAAGCGGAATTTCCTCTTTAGGGTAAAAAATGACCACTCAATACATTCATCTTCTTTCACACTATCTTGTTTGGTCCAATCTGATACAGTAGTAGTGTATCGTATATCTTGTCTGATTTATGTCCAGATTCTGTTATTGGTAAAGGAATTATCCAGACCTCGGATTCTGTTTTATCCACAGAGAGCCAGTCTGTGACTGAGATGGAGGATGGTGAAAACAAGTTGCAGACCATTATAGAAAAAACCAGAACATTGCAGGATGCAATAAAAAATGTCACCAATGATGACCTTGATAATTCCCTGGAAGACCTTGAATCTCCTGGACATTCCATGGAAGATTTATCGGATGTAATGTCCGACAGGGGCGAGATGGATCAGGGAATTTATGGTAAGCTTAAGTAGCATTATCTCTGTGTAATTCAAATCATACATATAGAAATACTGCATCTTTCAATAAGTTAATTTGAAAAAAAAATGATGGTCTGATTATTAAATTCCGTTTACTGCTTTTTCAACTCACAAAACTATATATATATATATAAACTATACAAGATTCATACTTCTGATGAATTACATCCTAGTATGTTACAGAAGATGATTTTCTAGTTTTTTTACTATTTAAGCAATGATAATGTTTTATAACTGATTAGTCATGGACATAGCCAACACAGGGATCGACATTAACGGTTGTCCGATTGCCCGGGACAAGTAAATCCTCATTTCGGGCAAGTGAAACTGTCAACATACTTGTCCAATCGGGCAAGTGAATTTTTCTCATAGAAATGTACATATTTATTAAGTTTACATTAATTTATAAATAAAACAATAAATTGAATACTTGATTTCCGCCAGATACATGTACCTGACTGACATTGATTTACATTAGGAAATCCTTGGTAGCGTTTCTAGAATATACGGACCATTTTAAAAAAAAAAACGGGTTCATTATTTTGTTTTCTTTCGTGGTACGCTCTACGTATAACAAATTTGTTAACTTCTAATTAGGAAATTCATTCACAGAATATAAGTAACACGATGTACAATGTATCCCAATCCAGATATGTATGTTTCATAGCAACTGTCTTCCTTTACTGTTGCTTGTTATCTCTGAAAATCACGATTCACAAAAGGATTCTATGGAATTAATTTTTAAAAATATGAAGTTTATTAAAAGAAAACAGGGATAATGCTGCATGGCAGTGTGTTAACATATTAAATTGACAAGGACATTGATACACATGTACAAACGAAGCATCGAAATTACCTTTTTATGTAGCTCAACTTGCCAAGTTGACAGTAGTGTATTTGGTCACATTTTTTTCTTCTCGGTTTACAGTAATAATATTTTTCTTCCCCAGTTTTGGGCAACCAAGTTTTGCATTCGGACAAGTCAAAGTCTGAGATCACTTGTCCGAAGGGCAAGTAAATCTAAAAGTTAATGTCTATCCCTGCAACAGTAAGCAGTTGTTTGATTACCTTTTTCATTCCTCTTCAATTTAACCGTATTTATAAAATGTTAACTTTTTTTCAGCATTACAATATTAACCATTATTTACTAGCTGAAATATTTTTTTACAAAGCTGTCAAATTTTGGATAGTAATCGATGTTGTATTTTGATAAGAAATGGAATATACCTGAATTACTATAATCCAAACAAAGTTCTGGTTAGAGCCAGTTGTATGAATGAGTAGGAATTATTTATATAGTAGAAGAGGAGATGTAATTAACTCCATCCCCAGAATGCCAATGTTTACTATTAGCAGGAGGTTCACTCCAAACAATACTTTTGTTGGTAGCTGGCAAAACTTTCTCTTAAAAAAAAAACAGCCATTATGATGCATTTCTACCTTTCTTTGCAGCTTGACAGTCAAAATCATCATGTAGTTTCAGAGAAAAAAATTAAACATCATTTATTATAAATAATTTGGAAGACTAACCATTCATTTTTTTTTTGTACAAAGAAAATGCAAGGATATGTATGTTTTTTTTAGGAGTGATTTGATTTCTCAAATCCTACTTCTTTATCATGGTGTTATTTAATTTTTTTTTTTTTTACTTACAGCATCTGAACTTTGGAGATTTGCTAAATTTGGAATTAAAAAAAATGGATTATTTCTAAGAAAGTTGATTCATTTACTTAATCATATTCAGAAGAAAATAGGACCAGCCCCTCTCAATAGCTCAATTTTACTGGAAGTGTATTGTTAACTTCTTATCTGAAGATTTTTCCTCATTAAACTAGTCATCTTATATTCATGGGTCAAAGTTGACTTTATTTTGAAAACTGAATCAGAAGTGATCATTTTCAATTTAGCTTTACTTTTTCAATTTATATGAAGCATTGTCTTGTGATGTGGCTTAAATTTGGTTAAATTCTGGGTCCAAATATGACTGTTTTTAAAATGCAAAGAGACTTTAATCAATTCAGAGGAACATAAACCTACTGACAAGACAAGGAGGTATCCCCGGTGATTGCTGCAGGAGATGATTTCTCTGAGCTGCTGAGAAAGTAATTCAGAGTAGAGAAGAGTGTAGACAGATACACACAGGAAACTCTGCAAAACTTTCGCTTCTTCATATGTCCTGGCTACAACTCCTTGGCCTCAAGAGATTTTTTTTTCGCTAAAATTAATTTCTATGGAGTGTTTTTGTCAAAGTTTTGGTACTTTTAATGTGATATAACGGAAATTTAATTTGTTATAGACGGAACATTGACTGCTGTACAAGGTCTCAATGAAGACTTGTTTAAACTGCGGGATTTTCATCGCAATAAACTCCAGACTCAGGTGAGAAGCTGTTATTTTTATGATTTCTCAATGGTCACCAACATTTTTAAACTTTTCTGACAGAAGAGACTCATGGATTAAAACAGTTAAATGTGAGACAAGAAGTTACATTATTGTACAGAGAATGTAGTTACCATTTGCTTCCATTTAAATTCTATAATTGTTTCTGAAAATACTCAGAATTTCTGAAATTACCAAGTCTGAAATTTATTTCTGTGACAGTTTTTGCTACATTAACAATTATATACAGATATTTATCATTTCTTACGTGTTGTATGTGTAAAATGTTAGTAGACATAATTATCTTGCATTTTTTGACAGTATAATATATATATATATAATTTATAAATATATATATACATTTTGAAGTTCAAAATTCCTTTTTCAGAACATACAGTATTTTAAATATTGATATAATATGAGAAAGAGGGAGAGGAAAAGAGATTCTGATATTTTTTCAATATTTTTTCAATATCAGGTGGATTTTTTTATTAATACAGCATGTAGAAATAAAAGACATGTGATTGCAGGGTTTATTGAGTAGGAATTCAAGTACAAATCTATAACAGAACAGAGAGAAGCTAACTTTTTGATATGGTATTGATGCTGGAGAGATTAAATAAAGATTTGCTGAAGCTCTGTAGCCATTTCAATTAAGTTCCTAGTCTCAGTTGCGTAACATCACCCTTTCTAATGGGATCGTCAGAGCAAAGAAGTTCTGGATTTCTAGATTTATAAATTTTCAAATGAATGATTTCTCTGTCATTGTTTTTGGGAGGAGATATGAGGAAGGGGTGTAGATATTGTGAGTGTTTCCTGGCCCTTTTTTAGAGTAGATATGAAGAAGGGGTGTGTAGATATCTTGAGCTTTCATCCACTTGTCACTGTGTTTATATGTTTTAGCCTAAAGCTTAGGTGCGTGGGGTTATACCAATATATTACATTGTCTGATTTGTTTGACTGAGGTACAAACTGTTTATTGTATGTAGGTGTGCAGTGATGTGCTTTGTCAGGAGTTATATTTGCACTCCCATTACTCAGGGTTTAATCAGTGGTTTAGTGGAGGTATCAGGGTAGTTTTGAACTCTGTTTGGTCCTGGATGGGATCTTGAGAGTATCAGGGTAGTTTTGAACTCTGTTTGGCCCTGGATGGGATCTTGAGAGTATCAGGGTAGTTTTGAACTCTGTTTGGCCCTGGATGGGATCTTGAGAGTATCAGGGTAGTTTTGAACTCTGTTTGGCCCTGGATGGGATCTTGAGAGTATCAGGGTAGTTTTGAACTCTGTTTGGCCCCTGGATGGAATCTTGAGATTCCCAGCAATCACCTGTCAAATGGCTACTATTATTTACGGTCATTATGGGGGAACAAATCTTTCTCATTATCAGTTCCTTTGCAGACATCAAATTTCCAGACTCAGACCAGGTGCTCACTCTGGCATTCTCAGAATTTTCTAAAACCTACTCAAGTTTGGCTTGTTTTTATGCAGTTTCTAAATGAAGTATTTTTGGAACATATCTTTAGGATACTCTGTCCTTAGATTTTTTTATCTTTTATCTCTGCCGAATCAACCTGGAGTCTGGAAAATTTTAAATCATAAAAAGTGTCCTGGAATTTTCACTAGTTGATCATTCTCTCTTATCTGTCATGAATTCTGAAATGACCATAGCTAGATTTTAATTGAAGAGAAAACTTGAGAGGCAGCAGTAGGGAAACTTAGTCAGTACTTCAAATTGAAATAAAAATGGATGGTTTTGATTGGGCACTGAGATGTATGATCCTATCATACCCCCCCCCCCCCTCCCCCCCCCCCTTCACAAAAAGAAAAAAAAAATTAAAAAAAATGAAATCTTGAGGGAGGGCCCATTGTTTTGAAATTATCTCATTATAAACATGTTTCTTTGTGTATCCAATCTCTTTATGAACAGAACAAACTGTATTTAGTTTTCCTGTGAACAGAGCAGTTTGTACTATAACAATAGGATGAAGTCACTGTGATATAAATATACTTTTTGTGGTCAACTTGTCAGGCCTTCACACAATAATATGTGGTGACACAGTATTTAAGCCTTCCAGCTGAATGTTTGATTTTTTCTTATGTATTGATTTTATATATATCATGACTTTGTCTGGTTTTGGAAAAGTTAATAAAAGTTGTTCCTATATTGTGGCTGTTGACAGACAATGTGTGACCTAGGGTAGTTATGGGGACAAGGGACTTATTATACAGTAAAACATGCTTATTAATGATGGGTGATTTTGCTTTGTAATAAATGAAATTCATTAAATCCATTTAGTTTACATATTTTAAAGCCATAGGGAATGAAAATCACTTTGCTGTAAGCATCAGTTCATTATAAGTGTGTACACTGTAAGCCTGTTTTACTGTATACACATGTTAAAGGGAGTACATAGGTTTGTGTTAGGGAAGTCATTAATGCTTGCCTGGAAAGATGAAGTGAAAAAAGATTTCTGGTCTCCAAGTTGGAAGTACATTTTGATTCTGTTCTTTTAAAGCTATAAAGATGTTTTACCTGTATTTTATAGCATTCTGGAGAATACAGACACACTGACTCTGTAGTCATCTTACACATGGAGTCATCATTTGGCAGGACTTAATCAGCAAGTGTTCTGTCCTACAATCTGGCTATTGCATCTATCTATGACAAACTCCAGTGTATTATGTGCCACTAGAGAGAAGAATATATGTCAAATTTTATGAGATCTCACTTGATGAGAAATCTGCAGGAGAGAGAGTGTTCGGATTGAATACTTGTTTCTTGTGATGCTGTTAGGATTTATTTATGTAGAGGGCTGGTAAATGATGATGCATTGTGTCCTGTGTGTCTTGTTGATATGTATCAGGTGTGAGTAGTTTTGTGTGTGTGTCATGCTTCACAGAAGCAAGAAGTAACAAGAGCTAGTGACATGTCTATGTTCTAAACTAAGGTAAGGAAAAACTAAGGCTTCACTCTCTGTACAGGATACCATGTCTGGGACTTAACTGTGACAGGGTTGGCAATAGAGTCAGTTATAAGGTAAAAGGAAAAGTTTGATTATGGTAGTAAATTATTATCAGGTTTTTTTCTCTTGTTTTTGAAATCCGTAATTCCTTTGTAATAGAGAATGTCTAAAAAATAAATCTTTATAGGAAATTCAAGAGTAGAACTTGGTCCTATAGACCAAGAAATGCAATAGACTTTAAGATTAATTTATTTTGCATAAATGTAATGGTAAAGTTGAAAGAAAAGATAATCATTATTAATACATTAGATGTTCATCTTAAGGTGTCTAGATTTTAACCAGAATCAGATAGGCATGTCTATGAAAAGGCTACAGAGTATTGGTGTTCTCTTTGGTAACCGAGCAAAAGTGCTATACTACTCTTGGAATAATTCCATATTGATACCAGCAATATCTTTGCTTTCTGTCATGTTATCAGTTTTTCCTAAACTACAGCCTTTATATTTGGTATAATGCTCATTCATTGGTTCCCTGTGATAACTGATTGATTTTGCATTAATTATAGTTTTTCTTAGATAAAACCAAGAAAAATCAAACATAGTACAGATTTTTCCCTCCCATTCTGATAAATGAAGAAAAGTGCACAAGGTCCTTGGTCATAATCTTGCTTAGAAATTGATAAATGAACCTGTATGCTACCTAAATATTTGCCAAAAAAAATGTGGGCAAAACACCACAATTTCTGTTTTATACACAGCTGAAATGCATTTAATACCTTTTACACCTGTAATGATGGCTGAAATTCGGTTACCTTTTATACTTGTAATGATAAGCTAAAATTCAGTTACCTTTTACACCTGTAATGATTAGATGGAATGCAGTTACTTTTTACACCTGTAATGGTTTTTAAAGTTTAAACATTGCCAACTACTTTTCTCTTTTTAGCTCACCTGAGCTGAAAGCTCAAGTGAGCTTTTCTGATCACATTTTGTCCGGCGTCCGTCTGTCTGTCCGTCTGTCTGTCTGTCCGTCTGTCTGTCTGTCTGTAAACTTTTCACATTTTCGACTTCTTCTCAAGAACCACTGGGCCAATTTCAACCAAACTTGCCACAAAGTATCCTTGGGTAAAGGGGATTCAAGTTTGTTCAAATGAAGGGCCACGCCCTCTTTCAAGGGGAGATAATTAGGAATTACTGAAAAAATAATGGCATCATTTAAAAATCTTCTTATCAAGAACCATAGGGCCAGGAAAGATGAAACTCATGTGGAAGCATCCTTATGTAGTGTACATTCAAGTTTGTTCAAATCATGACCCCCGGGGGTAGGGCGGGGCTGCAATGGAGGATCAAAGTTTTACATAGAAATATATAGGAAAAATCTTTAAAAATCTTTTTCTCAAG
Organism: Saccostrea echinata; assembly: GCF_033153115.1. Lineage (NCBI taxonomy): Eukaryota > Metazoa > Mollusca > Bivalvia > Ostreida > Ostreidae > Saccostrea > Saccostrea echinata. Next base: position 8,587,077 of record NW_026889758.1, on the reverse strand, counting down.
AACAGCAAAGCCATGATGAGTCATATTTATATGGAAGCATCCTGAGGTAGTGTAGATTCAAATTTGTTCAAATCATGACCCCCGGGGGTAGGGCGGGGCCGCAATGGAGATCAAAGTTTTACATAGAAATATATAGAAAAAATCTTTAAAAATTTTCTTCTCAAGAACAGCAAAGCCATGATTGGTCATATTTATATGGAAGCATCCTCAGGTAGTGTAGATTCAAGTTTGTTCAAATCATGACCCCCGGGGGTAGGGTGGGGCCGCAATGGAGGATCAAAGTTTTACATAGAAATATATAGGAAAAATCTTCAAAAAATTTTCTTCTCAAGAACAGCAAAGCCATGATGAGTCATATTTATATGGAAGCATCCTTATGTAGTGTACATTCAAGTTTGTTCAAATCATGACCCCCGGGGGTAGGGCGGGGCTGCAATGGAGGATCAAAGTTTTACATAGAAATATATAGGAAAAATCTTTAAAAATCTTCTTCTCAAGAAAAGCAAAGCCATGATGAGTCATATTTATATGGAAGCATCCTGAGGTAGTGTAGATTCAAATTTGTTCAAATCATGACCCCCGGGGGTAGGGCGGGGCCACTATGGAGGATCAAAGTTTTACATAGAAATATAAAGGAAAAATCTTTAAAAATCTTCTTCTCAAGAACAGCAAAGCCATGATGAGTCATATTTATATGGAAGCATCCTGAGGTAGTGTAGATTCAAGTTTGTTCAAATCATGACCCCCGGGGGTAGGGCGGGGCCACAATGGAGGATCAAAGTTTTACATAGAAATATATAGGAAAAATCTTTAAAAATCTTCTTCTCAAGAACAGCAAAGCCATGATGAGTCATATTTATATGGAAGCATCCTGAGGTAGTGTAGATTCAAATTTGTTCAAATAATGACCCCCGGGGGTAGGGCGGGGTCACAATGGAGGATCAAAGTTTTACATAGAAATATATAGGAAAAATCTTTAAAAATCTTCTTCTCAAGAACAGCAAAGCCATGATGAGTCATATTTATATGGAAGCATCCTCAGGTAGTGTAAATTCAAATTTGTTCAAATCTTGACCCCCAGGGGTAGGGCGGGGCCACAATGGAGGATCAAAGTTTTAGATAGAAATATATAGGAAAAATCTTTAAAAATCTTCTTCTCAAGAACAGCAAAGCCATGATGAGTCATATTTATATGGAAGCATCCTCAGGTAGTGTAGATTCGAGTTTGTTCAAACCATGACCCCCGGGGGTAGGGCGGGGCCACAATGGAGGATCAAAGTTTTACATATAAATATAAAGGAAAATATCTTCTTCTGAAGAACTGCAAACCATGATTAGTCATTTTGATATGGAAGCATCCTCAGGTAGTGTAGATTCAATTTTGTTCAAATGATGACCCCCAGGGGTAGGATGGGGCCCAATGGGGGAAGGAAAGTTTTACATATGAACATATAGAAAAAATATTTCTTCTCAAGAACAGAAAAGCTATGTTTAGTCATATTGATATGGAAGCATCCTCAGGTAGTGTAGATTCAAGTTTGTCCAAACCATGACCCCCTGGGGTAGGGCGGAGCCACAATGGAGGATCAAAGTTTTACATAGAAATATAAAGGAAAATATCTTCTTCTGAAGAACAGAAAAGCTATGTTTAGACATATTGATATGGAAGCATCCTCAGGTAGTGTAGATTCAAGTTTGTTCAAATGATGACCCCCAGGGGTAGGATGGGGCCCAATGGGGGATGGAAAGTTTTACATAAGAACATATAGAAAAAATATTTCTTCTCAAGAACAGAAAAGCTATGTTTAGTCATATTGATATGGAAGCATCCTCAGGTAGTGTAGATTCAAGTTTGTTCAAATGATTACCCCTGGGATAGGGAGGAGCCACAATGAGGGATCAAATTTTTACAAAGGAATATATGGGAATTTTTTTCATTACCATGTTCACCCTAATTAGCACCCCCTCCTGTGATTTCCTATGTAAAAATAATGAGCTTCTCATTCTCACCAACCAGACAGTTGCTGACTTATAGTACTTGTAAATTTTTTTTTATCTAGATTTCATATGATTTAATAAGCTTCAGATACTATATATCTTAAGAATATATCTTATATCTTAAAAATACCAAGAAGTAATTATTGTTTACATGTTAACATTACTTATCATAGTAAAATTCATTTGTCAGATGCTCTTTTATGCAAATTGCCATAAAATGGAGTCTTCTTAAGGAAGTATTTTTGTGGGTTGTAAATGGTGGATCCAATAACCACATCCTCTGTCAATTTGCCAGTCTCCTAGGCATCTCTTGGGGAGAATATAGAATGTCAAGGAAAAGGAACTAGAGTTCTTAATAATTATATCTTTAATAAAATTGACAGAACTAAAACAGATATAAATTTCTTAGCTTAATTTTAATGTCAGTTTTGTCACTTTTAACAATCAAGATGACCTTTTTATGCCTCCCACGCAAGAAGACTGTGATATGTGTATTAATTGTGACTATCTTGCCTGCTAAGGGAGAGTAAAAGTGAAGTTGTTCACCTCTCCAGAGGAATCCCCTGTCAGAAACAGTGTATGTTTAAACATGAAGGTGTGAAATGTTCTCTGTTATTGTTAAGGCTTTGCTCTGTACTTTGATGAGAACATGTTCGTAGAAGCCTCCGATTTGAATCTTGAATCTTAAGATTTGAAAGGTAGGCAAAGTATCACACCAACTGATGTCACTTAAATCCCACTTGTCAGTATTGCCTCCCATCTGATGCTGTAACTGGTAATATCTAAACAAAAAAGTAGGGTGTTTGTGTCAAGTTACTAATTTAAGTTGGTGCATAGTGGTACTAGTTGAATTGGCTGTTTATAAAGTGGTGTAAATTAAAGTGGATGGTCCGTTATGGTACAAATTAGAGTGGATGATAGAAATTGGTACAAGTTGAGTGGATGCTATGAAGTGGTATGTTTTAGCAAATGTGACTTAGTGGTAAAATACGCGTGTAACACAGTGCTACTAGTTAGGTGGATGTAACACAGGGGTACAAGTGAGAGTGGGAGTTGCACTGTAGTTTGAGTGAGAGTGGGAGTTGCACTGTAGTTTGAGTGAGAGTGGGTGTGACAGTCAGTGGTATGAGTTGAGGTGGGTGTGGCAGTCAGTGATATTAGATAAAATGGGTGTGACAGTCAGTGATATGAGATAAAATGGATGTAATAGTCAGTGGTATTAGTTAACATGAGTGTGATAGTGATATGAGATAAAGTGGGTGGGACAAGGTACGTGATATGAGTTAAAGTAATTGGTACAGTCTGTGGTATTTGTTAAGGTGGGTGAGACACAATGGTATGAGTTCAAATGGGAGTTGCAAATTGGAGCAAGTTGGAGTGGGTGCTACTAGAAAGGTACTTTGTACAAAATGGTACCAGGACAAGTAGATTTTGTCTGTGGCACTAGTTAGGTTGGGTCATATATTTTTCTTGTAGAAATGTTAAATGTGATATCTCAGCCAAGATTTAAAAATGAAGAATTTTAATCTTCATTTTTAGACAAAACTTGATGATGGACAAGAGACGTATCATTATTTAAGGCCTTAATTCATTTGACAAACTCATAAAATTATTATATTTTTTTTCCAATTTTTCATAAACTTAAATTTATGAAAAAGCCAATATTGAGACAAGTTGCAGTGTGCTTAGCACTGCATGTATAATATATTGAAAAGAATAGAACTGTGTGTTTAATGGTTAGGAAAAATTCTGTGAAGACAGTTTTCTTGTGGGTTTAAGAGTGGGAAAAATGACTTCTCTTTGAATTTATTGTCAGGTCAATCATTTAAATTAAGGTTATGTTTTATGAAGCATGCTGTACATGTTATATGAATCTTGCAGTGAAGGAACAGCAGTAGAAGGCTAACAACCTCTGATTGTGTTTATTTTTGAGCTAGTAAACAAGAGATGTCTTGGCTCTGCTGATTGTTGAGTGGTTGTGATTGATGGCTAGAGTGATTAGCAGTGAGAGATTTCTACTTCAGGGACCTGGTGTAGCACAGAGGAGTCTGAGAGTGGGGAGGGAGGTGGAGAGAGTGATAGAGGTGCTAGGTTCAGATCCTTTACTGTTGGAGAGGAAATTAATTGTTTATCCATACACTACATTTACTGCTTCTTTGGCTTTGAAGTTATAATGAGCCATGCTCTGCTCTTTTTCCACCCTTCTGTACATCATTTTTTTTCTGCTTTCTCCGCCTGGACCCCATAGTGTTAAGAATGAAGAATACACAACACAGACAGAATCAGAGGAGTTATTATCTTCCTCTGTGATGTGCACTTAGATCTTGGTCAAGTTTTTCTGATGAAAGTAAGAGTATAAGTTTATCAGCTAGGTAATGGCTGCAGCAGGTGCTTCCATCTAGCTGGAAATGAAGATTTATTTTTTGATAGCTTTCTGTGAGTGAGCTTCACCTGCAATATAATGAGCTTCAAATATTGCACACTTTCATGTGGAGAGAATCTGCATTTACTTAATTCTGATCTATTCCAGGAAGATACTTTTGAAAACTTTACACCCAAATCATGTGTGTCAAGGTGATTATGTTATGATTTTGTTTACAATTACTTATATGTTACTTTCCCTTGTTTTAGATTTTCAGACCTTTATATAATATCAATTATATCATTTGGTTCCTCAGGTTCCTCAATTTCATGAGTTAAATTATAATATACTGACAGAAAAACAGGTATACAAACAAAACTTGTCAATGCTTCAAGTTTCGAATTTCGGAACTTAGCCAATAAACAGAGGCAGAACCATGCAGCCAATGAGAACACAAAATTTCATCCCAAAATTCAGGTTAGAATGTATGTGGGGTCATACAATAGAGTTCAATGTCATAGGAACAAAAACAAGAAGCATATTCTGTAATAAGTACCTATTATGAGGAATGATATAGTTAACAATACTGAGGGTGAGAGATAGATGATAAGAGTTCAAGGATAAAGAGTTAAAGGGTTTTTATCACTCTCCCAAATTTCTTAAAAATAAAACAGTTATATTCTTGGAACATATAATTATTGTTTTACCATTCAAAAACAGTCGCAATTAGAGGTGATAAAATGCCTGTAGATTATTATACGTGCAGGAAAAATCTCCATTAATTAGATAACAGTCAATTAAATTGGTACTGAAACATCATAGTGAGTTATATATATATAGTGAGTCATAGTGAGTTCTCGAAAAGCTAGTTGATTGTAAAAATAAATACCAGGTACTACAAAAAGATTTGGCACAAATAAGTCAACTATACAGTATGGATGGTGGAAACTACAGTGTAACTCATTTAGTACGAACATACGAATTCACAGATATAGCGAAGTTTTCCGCAATCCCCTGTGAAATTCTTAACTATTCCTTGTAAAACTTCATGGATATAATGAACTCAGATATATCAAATTTACAGTTATTGTGGACTGATTTTGAGTCCCCTAGAAGTTAAAAATAATGATATTTACATCTTTTACAGTGAATTTTCAAAGATCTAAATTTTTAAAATATTGAACTGACATTAATTTTGTAAGTATTTATATTTGAAATGCGATTCATCTAAAAACTTTTGAACTCGAAGGTAAATTTTGTATTTTATACTTCCTTAAATACATTTGTTCGTCATACTTGAATGAAAATAAAAACATATATTGCCAATTTGCTATGTATACTTTAAGGAATTCTTTACACAGATATAATATTGTGAAGTAAATTCCAAAGTCCCCAGAACTTTGCTATAACCGAGTTTTAATGTATGACAAACAATATTCCTTTGGTAATAGACATTCAATCCTTTATGTATGAACTATCAGAATAAAATAATTAGGGAAATTTGCCGACAAGTAGGGAGGAAAGAGAAGAAGCCGACTCGGGACATTGAGTGAAAGGACTATTTCTTACATTTTGACTTCGTAATTATTTCAATTTATGAGCAACTTAACTTTTCCTTTATTTAGTATTTGAATGATAAATATTTCAAAATAAATTCTTTGTTTCCATTATCTGTTTCAGTTTTAAATATCATATTGTACTAGAAATTTCACTTCTTCAACGGTGTTCAACATGCTCAGTGGCACCATACACCATACGATTCTCTGCAAATGTTTAATGCATGTGGGTTTGTTTTTTAAAAAATACTATTTCCTTAACAATATTTTACGCTAATAAAAAATTTTGTGGTCAGAGTATTTGATGGTTTCTGAATGGGTTTATGGGGACAAAGCTAAAGAACATCCTTATTTCATGTTTTTCTTCCTGCTATGGATATGGTCTTCCAAGATTTCTTTTTATACCTGCATTTTCTAAGAAAGTTTGAGTATAGATAAACTATTATCTGATGATACTTGTTATGTCAGTTTGTCACACTTTCTTGACATGTCTTTCCTGCATGGTAATCACAAATTTAGGATTTCCAGACTTCTCCTGTTTATTGGTAGCTCTTATTTTCCTAACTCTCCAGAGTTTACGGTTTTCCAACACAATTACCCAGGGCCTGATAAGGTTATATCCTCTCCTGTAAACGTCTCATTACAATTCTCAACAATTGATGTTCAATTTTGTATTCTATGTGTGTCGGTCATTTTCAAATGAGTCTGATTTTCTGATTGGATAAGTAGAAGGTTTGTTCTGATTAAGAGATCTAGGTCAGTTGTGGAATATTACCATCTTTAGCAGAAGTAGAAAAATCTGGTCTTGTGGGTTTTTTCCTCAAAGCATCCAGACATTGGGTCTGATTAAAGTGGGACAATTGTTTCTTATTTGAAAAGAAATTATTTTTGGATTATAGGAAGTATTTGATGATTGCTGATGGACATGCTTGTTTTAAGTGAATTTTTTTTTTTACAGGATCACTTAGCCAGGCACAGTAACTCTTGTCCTTCGCTTGAAAACGAAGGTCGGTTTTCACCCCTGCCTGTCGTTCAACAAGGTAATACTTTCAATATTAATCACATTTTTAGGTCAGCTGAATGATTCAGGTGACCTACTGTTATCCGTTTTTGTCCTTCCTCATGTGACGTGTCCTCCCTTAACATTTGAATATTTTCAGCATGTTCTATGGAACTTATGAACCAATTTCAATCAATTTTGACATATAGCATCTATTGGTAAAGGAGAACAAAAATTTGAATTTCATAGTCCCCACACCTAGAGCCTGTGGGATAGGGGTTAAACCATTAATATTAGTGCAAACTTTAAAAATTTTCTTGTTTACTCCTGGACATCAAGCAGTCAAATTGTTGGCATGATTGTAATAAGCATTGAGCCCTATACCAAAATTGTGAAATTAATGAATCCAGGGTTTATGGGCTCTGGGTTGGATGGGGCTCTATTGATCATTTAGTGACAATGCATAATTTCTTCTAAAATCTTCACCTCGTTATATTTAGCAGACAAAAGTGCATGATTAATTAGGATGTGCAAAATTGGGAAATTCATGGCCCCTGGCACAGGGGTTTTGGTGTTAGGGTGGGGCTATATTGATTATAAATTGAAAATGGATCTTTTATTTGAAATTCTTTTCAGCACCTGAGAATTAGGCAATCCAAATGTGTGCATGGTTATGATGAGCAAGTGTGCCTCTTTCAAAATTGTGAATTTCAGGGGTTCTGGTGTTAGAGCAAGGTTCTATTGATTATATAATGAAAATGCATTTATTCCTGTAAAACTCTGTTCCTGTCATTTAGCAGATAAAGTGCATGGTTATGATAAGCAAGGGTGCCTTTTCCAAAATTGTGAAATTAAGACCCCTGGGTCAGGGTTTTGGTGTTAAGGTGGTATAGTAAAAATGCATAGATTCTTTAAAAATCTTCTTTACCCCTAGATATTTAGCAAACTAGTAAATGCTTGGTTATAATAAGCAAGGGTACTTCTTCCAAAATTGTAATTTCAAGGCCCCTGCCCTGGGGCAAGGGTTCTGTTGTAAGGTGGGTTCTATTGATTTTATAGTGAAATATAGTGAAAATTATGCATTAATTCTTTGAAAATCTTCTTCTCTGGTCTTAGGTATAAACAAAGTGCATGGTTTTAATGAGCAAGGATGTCTCTTTCAAAATTTTGAAATTCATGACCCATATTTAGGATTTTGGTGTTAGGTTGGGACTCTATTAATTCTACAGTGAAAATACTTTAAGTCTTTAAAAAAGTAGACTTGTAAATAATAGGCAATGAAAATGAGACCAGAAAAACTTAATCTTTGTACATGTTGTACATAACATATTCTTCCAGGGATTTATCAGCCTATTTTGGGAAATGCCATTTTGGGGGAATTGGGAAAAAATTATCGGCTTTTTGATGAAATTGGGAAAAATTTAAAATGTTGCTTATACATGTATCAGTCATGTATTCAGGTGTAATTCATTTAACATTTCAGCATGAACTCTAATTTTGGCAACCAAACAGACAATTAAATATACATGATAAAATCCAACTTCATCATACAAGATCAATTATGAATAATAGACTAATAAAAGTAAAATTGACTTCAATGAGTATAAAGTATTTACCTATACAACTTAAGGTGTTTGAGATTCCAATTTAGGTCATTATAGAATCTGTTTCTGGAGATTATAAAACTTCTGCAAAAAATTATACTAAGTACACATTTTCTCAAAGCCCTCTTTTGATATGTATTAAAACATTGAAAATATATTTTTCTATCTGAAATAATGCCTACAGTCCTTACCATTCACTCGTAGATCAATTTTTTAGGTGGAAATAACTTTATAAATCTATACAATTACACAAAATCACCATTTTCAGAAAAACAGAAGAAATTCAGATTAAAAGTTGCTGATGTTTTTATAGTGTTTTTAAACATGTGTTAAGACTGTAGCTTTGCTAAACGAGTTAAATAGATGAAAATTAGAGACAATCTGACAATTTTACTCTGTGTTTTCCCAAGATATTTAAATATAAAAGCATTGTTCACCAATTGGGAAAAAACACTGCCAAATTGTGAAAATCTGAACTCATTTTCAATTGGGAATGGGGCCGAATTTCAGCCCCTGAGAAGGTACTGATAAATCCATGTCTTCAAAAACCAAGGGAAGCCATAGTGAGAGGGAATGTGATGGGTTTATTATATGACTGTGCTCAAGCACTCTTGTTTTGTTTAGTCCCCATGGTGATAGTGACAGATGGGTTTGTATGTAAGTACAGGCAAGTAAGTAGTTTATTGCTGAAGACTAGACTATTTTGATGATCCCCAATCATCCTATTTCATTTGATTTTGGACAATCTTCATTTCTCAGTTTATTTTATTATACCCCCCCCCCCCCCTTTAGCACTCCTATTTTGTTTTTCGACTGGACAGATATTTGGGGTTTCCCATTGCCAAAAATAGACTTTGCCATGATACTTTATGGGGGTGGTATCATTTTATTGAACTGATTGCTCATAGTACTTGTAATTTTATACTTTTATGAATCCTTTAAAGTGTTGTAATATACTCAGGTGACCATTAAGGTCCTAGCGCCTCTCTTCTTATTTAAGGAATAACTGTCTAATTTTTTGGATTCATGATGTGATCAATCGAGTGGCTTGCGTGATAATTTGCATAAACGCCGAAGGCGTTTATGCATAAAATTATCACGCAAGCCAATCGATTGATCATCGTCATGAATCCAAAAAATCTGACAGTTATTCCTTATATTTACATGCTCCTGATTCTGCAAATTCCCGTGCTAATAGCCCCGCTTCTGTCTCTATGTGTCCCGCCCCGCACGTGATTTTTTTTTAACCGCGCCTATCGATGAACCAGTAGATTTATGTAGAAATAAAGTATTTTTACAATTTGTAATTTTATCTCGGACAAAGACATTGGAAATGTAAATATTTATAAATGTTTATGTAATTATATACTGTAGATCAATTTCCATGATACCTTTTTTTATTAGGGGGAGGGGATGGTGAATTATTTGGTATTTTTGGTATTTATAGGTAAGAGAATAAAATGATGAATTTTTGTTCTTGTTGTAAATAATCTTTTATAATGTAAGCAAGAATGAAGTTGTCACAAGCAAACTGTCTCCTGTAATTTATGAGAAAAAAAAGGTTATCGTGAATAAAAAGTGATTCACAGTAAATTTATTGTAACTAAATGCAAGGTGTTTTTTTTCAAAACCAATACAGATTCTATTCTAATACTATATAATGATTTCTTAGTGTACAAGGGTGCAGAATTCTTAAATTGCACAGAAATTATAGTTACAATGGGTTAGTCCTACATGGACAAAACTTGTAAAGGTAATGTTTCTAGGGATACTAAAAGAATGAAAAGAGAATAGACAGCTTGTTTTAGTTGATCAATAAAGAAATCAGCTGTGATCAGTAGTCAATCACAAACTCATTCAGTTAAATAAAGGAACTCATTGGAACCTAAAAAGTTAATGATATTATTGAACTTCAGAGATAATTTTGTGAAATTTTATGGATGCACAGTCACTAAAGAAATTGACCTCACTTTTGGAGAACTTTACTGGCCTTACATTTTGACTTGAGACTTGATTTTTCTAGGTATTATTACCAAAAAGTGTCAAATAATTAACTTGTATTAAGCTGTAGCAAATCAATTCCTGACAGAAAATGTAAAAATCCATTGCCTTAGTTTTCCTTCATTATCTCTTAAATTAAATAATGATTTCTGGTAATTCAGGTGAGCGACGTAACTCCATGCTGAATTTGGCCAAGGATGATGTGGAACCATTTGATTCACAGTACTCATCTCGGGTCCCGCATGATTCAAATGACACTCCTGGTGTTCAGGTAAATTTTGTACTTAGGGTTATATTGTAAAAAGGTATTGCAGCATGTTAAATGTAAAACATTCACCAGGTTCTAGGTCGGATGCTCTAATGACATCTTCAGCAGGGTTTAACATAGTACACATCTTGTTTAAGTTTATATGTGTGTATCAAAACAGAAAGCTTGCAATAAATGTTAATTAATATGAAATGAAATACAATGAAATGAACTGATATGAAACATGAAAAAAACAATACATGCTCCATAATTTACATGTACATGTATGCGCATGATTACACGTGATCTTATTGTAATGCGAGTAGGATTTTTTTATTTGAAGCCAGAATCCAAATAATTCTTTCCATTTCCAACACTTAGAGGTAGAAAATCTATTACAATCATGATTGTGGTAGATTACTTATTTTTTCAGGCTCTTGCACCTTGTTATTTTTACGGGTAACTTTCGAGAAAAGATTTTGACGTATTTGACAAATGTCAGACTTTAATCCTTTAAAATGCGATAATAAATTTTATGTTATGACTCAAAACACATGTTTAGATCTATGTAATTGTTATTTTTCAATCTCCCCATTGTGAAACCTTTTAAATTATGCCCAGACTGCAGTTTTAGATAGTATTTTTGATGATCAAAAAAAATCAATGCACAAATATTTCCTTACTGAGGACAATGAACTAAAAAGTTTTAAGCCTTACCGTTATTGCAAGTTTCACTCATGAACACACTGATGCATTTAGAAATAAGGTGAATCCTATTTTATAGCCCTGATTTTACAATAAAGTAGCATATTTTTAATGAGTAGCCAAGTAAAAAATAATAATTCGATAGCTGGTATGACCCAATGATAGTCGATCTCAAAAACTTGCTGATGTATATATATACGAGGGTTGTTCGGTAAGTTCGTGGACTTATGTCATATCTTTTTCACTTCACGTCATAATTATTAGATATAATAATTAGATATATATTAGTTTGAGTGTTCATAAATTTAGCAATACTTTATAAAGGACAAATGAATAGATTGGATTTTATTTTAATGAAATCCTATCTTAGGCATGTAAGAATATAGGAAGTTTTGAAATCAAGTTCTCATAGTCACCAGTGAGATGGAGTCATAGACGACCCCTAGGTGACATTCTTTGCATCTTATAGCTGATGTAGTAAATTGGAAATGGCCTCTGGGATTTGACCTGCTTACACTTAAAATTTGCATGAATTTTAGAAGTTGTCTCCTAGTAGAAGGAATTCTGTTATTTATCTACAAGGTCATTGTCAGCTACTACAGAAGACACTATTGGTGTCTGTATGGAGCTCTTCTACCTTAGCCCAGTATTGATTGTCCCTGTTATAATTGTTCATCCTTCGTGTCTTGGTCTTGATGTAATAGTCTTATAGGAGACAGTATGGCTTCATTCAATTCTCTTACAGGTAGGCTTACATCTGTTCCCTGTTTTTCTTACAATAGAATATAGTTTTTAATATATTGTGAAGGCAGAGCTGTGTGTATTCTGATTATAGGTTAATGTGATGTTGACATTTTCTTTTTACTACAGCAACAGACAAATTATGTGCAGTGTGATGTCAAGGTATTCATTTATGCACATGATGTTCTAAAAATAACATATTGCACAGATATCAATATCATTGTAACACTGCATATTCAGAAAAAAAAAAAAAATGTATAATTGCACAAAAAAACACGTTTTATCTATATCAACTGCCTATGATATTTTAGCATATTTATTTTAAAAGGAAGGAATATTTTCACAGTTGGTATTTGATTTGAGGGATTACACTAATGCAGGGAGAAATCAATGATTTCTTTGTCACATCTGGTCTCTGTGGTGTATGCACATCCATTTTAGCTCACCTGAGCCAAAGACTCCAGTGAGCTTTTCTGGTCAAAGTTTGTCATCTATCCATCTTTCTAGCTGTCTGTCTGCTAACTTGTCATATTTTTAACCTCTCAGAACCACTGGACTAATTTCAACCAAACTTAGCACAAAGCATCTTTGAGTGAAGTGGATTCAAGTTTGTTCAAATGAAGGGCCATGCCTTCTTGAAAGGCGAGATAATCTAGAAAATGCAAAAATGGGATGGATGTCTTTAAAAAAATCTCCAGAACCACTGGGCCAGAAGAAATGAAACTTATTTGAAAGCTTTCTGACATAGTGTAGAATTAAGTTTGTTCAAATCAAGCCCCCTGAGGGTAGATAAAATATTCTCAAGAACAGCAGAGCCATAATTAGTGATGGGGTGAAACAATATCCCTGCATACAGCAATACACTGAAAAATTGTACTGTATAGTGGTCCAAAAATATATACCTGTGTATCTCGATATATAATATTTTAGGCAATTTATGCCATTTCTTTTTAATTTAACCTAATGAAAGTGGTAATTGTCTTGATTTATTTACACTTTTTTCAGTTGTGTTCAGAGCTTATTAAATATTGCTTAATGTATTTGTGAACAGAAGAAATATCTTCTTCTTTTAACCTTTCACATTGTGATAACAGCTGGGTCAATATTTGTCAAAGAAATGTGCATGTATCCTCAGATAGTGTAGATTCAACATGTTCAAGTCAGGGGTTAGGATGGAGCCACAATATGGAATCAAAGTTTTGCTTGGGAATATAATATATAGGGCCACAATTTTCATGGAAATAAAAGGGAGGAGGGATCTTAAAAATCTTTGACGTAGAACAGCAGGGCCAAGGTGACACAGGTGAGCATTGTAGTTCATGGGACTCATACATATTATATTGGGTATCAACAGTGTGATGTGCATCCACTTGGTCTAGCATTAAGTACTAGAAATAGCCTCAAAAATTGATTATGCAGAAACTGTCATGTGTTTACATAGTGTATTGTATTGCAAATTTCATCTATAAATTATGCACCATGGTGCAGATATTTACTTTTAAAGAAAAAATTGGAGATATTTATGTACCCAGTTACATGCAAAAAGCCTATTAGTTTCTATTAGCTGGTTTTATATTAGAGCACTTTACAAAAATTGAAACACTGCTCTATAGTCTTGTGTCACATATTCAATGTAATGTTAGATTAACATACAAAAAGCAAAGGTTTTCCTTGGTGATGTTGTTTAAGATGTGTAAATATAAAGGTTGCCTTCAAACCCTCATATTTCACATACATGTACTGTATAATGGGTAATTTTTCTAGAAATTATCTATTATGATACACAGTATATTGTATGAGAGTAAAAGCCTCAGTATTGACACATAAAAAAGGTTATTAATATCTATAGATATTTAGTATGCATTATGAGCTTGTCTAGATATCATATTTTAAGTTCACATGAAACTAATTCTTTATATACAGGGTACTATATATTTTGTAACTTTTATTTGTTAGATTTATGTAAATGGGAAGACAGTTGAACACACAGACAGCCAAGAAGAGCCCTTGGACTCTAGTCTCAACAACTTCCTGAAGGACTTCTATGGGGGTAACACTCCAGGGGTGAGACGAAGAAGCTGGGGGCCCAATCTGATGACCCAGAATGCTATAGGACACAGAATTAACAAGAAAAGTAACCCAGTGTTGTCTGGTAAAAGGTAAGCTTGTCTCTTTGTCTACTGTTTACTGTATTTTTTGTATCCATCCTTAGTATATCTGTCATCTTTTGTAATACTGCATAAAAACAGGAAAGTTTTGTAAATTTTTACATTTTGAGATGTTCACTCTGGAAACCAGACTGTAGAATTTCATATTTCTTGTATATAATGTACAATATAGTATTACGCATCATATATTATAAT
>NW_026889758.1:8257500-8567500 GCF_033153115.1 Saccostrea echinata | reverse complement strand
TATATCAGCATATGAAGTTTGATAAATACATCTTGAATTGTTTATTCAAAACTGATCTAGACACTAATTTAAGAAAAGTAAGGTCAAGGTCAAAGGAAAATTCAAGGTCAAAAATTTTGATGCAGTTGAAAAGCTTACATCAGTATGTATCAGCATATGACGTTTTATTGAAGTCGGACATGACAAACACTATATGCCTCGGCCATATTCATGGCAGGGCATAAAAAACTTGAATCTACGCTATATGAGGATGTTTCCATATCAAAATGACTAACAAGCAAATTCAAAGAATTGTGGTCCCCTGCTTTCCGTGTCCTAGTGGATGGGATGCCATTATTTATGACATATTGTTTCAAATATGCACGCCCTATCATATGTCATTCAAAAGTAATCACCAAAGTTAAAATTTTTGAAAATTAGGTAAAACATCAAGGTCAAGGGGTAAAAAATCATAGCATGCTTGGAAACATCTTGTTACAGGTAATGTACATGTCAAATATAAAAGTCCTATCTCTTCTCAATCAAAAGTTATAAGGAAATATAACATTTTTGAAAAGTAGGTTAAACTTCAAGGTCAATGTCACAGAGTCAAAAGTCATGATATATTTAGAAAGGTCTTGTCACAGGTAATATACATGTATAATATGAACGCCCTATCTTTTCTCTTTCAAAATGATCATTTGAAATAATGTTAAATTTTTTGAAAAGTAGGTCAAACTTCAAGGTCAAGGTCATGGGTTCAAAAATCATGGTATGTTTAGAAAGTTCTTGTAGGTAATGTACATGTGAAATATGAAATCCCTATCTCTTATTATTCAGAAGTTATGACCAAGGTGAAATTTATTGTGACAGACGGACAGACTGACAAACGGACAGACTGACAGACAAATGAGATTTAATGTCCCCTAGGTCCCTTTCGCGAAAATGGATGACAATAATGCCCTTGCTATTCATGAGAAGAAGATTTATGATGGAAAAAATCCCCTGCATTTTTCTATGTAAATCATTGGATCCCCATATGTGGCCCCATCCTACCCTAGTGGATCATAATTTTAACAAATTTGAAGCTACACTGTCTATGTAAAGAAAGTTTCAACTTTTTGGGCCCAGTCAGTGGTTCTTGATAAGACTTTTTTAAAATGATACCACCAAATTTTCACTAATTCTTGATTATCCCCCCTTGAAAGAGGGTGTGACCCTTCACTTGAACAAACTTGAATCCCCTTTACCCAAAGATGCTTTGTGGCAGGGTTGGTTGAAATTGGCCCGGCGGTTCTAGTGAAGAAGACAAAAATGTGAAAAGTTTACACGCGGACAGATGGATGACAAACAAAATGTGATCAGAAAACCAGAAAAACTCAAGTGAGCTAAAAACTGATGATCACAAGTACTTGGAAAGAGTTACAGTATTTGAAAAGCAGTTTTTTTTTTCATGCATTAATTGTTTTCAGAAGCTGAAAAGGTATGACTTGTATCCATGTTGAAAAAACTTCACATTTCAGAAAACAGTATGATTAAAAATAGTTAATCAAGGTGCTTTGAGTAGCAAAATAAGCTAAACTGGTACAGCTAATTCAACCACAGAGCTTAGTGAATTTTAAAATGCACAACCTTTTCAACTCTTAATCATTCTTAAAATATTTATATCATCATTTCTGATTCAAGGGAGAACTAGAGATATGATCAGAAGTATATCCATTGACTAATAAACATGTACATGTATATTGTGTTTTTTAAGTCATTAATGTTTGTTTGTTGTTAAATGTCCCTCTTGGGAATTTTTCACTCATACGGAGACACCACCACTCAAAAATAATGAAGACGTACAAGTCGGATTTGAGGTTAACATTCATTTTAGGAATTTTCAACAATTAATTAAGACGTAAAGAGATAACTCCTTCCCCTTGCCCCTTCCCCTTCCCAGACCCCAGTTTGTTCATGTATGCAAACTAGTCTAATACTTTGGTTTGACATAAAAAAAATGTGAATACATACAAATAGTTTAATGGTCCATCTCTTTGAATGATTTTCATTCCTAATTCTAGGTTGACCCAAATTCATGAATGAAATGTCAAGTAATCTTATCATTGATGCACTTCTATTTAATTTGATGTAGTCATATTATGAACAAGAGAGTGGGGATGACCTCAAGGGTTCATAACCTTAAACCATTAGATGTACATAACATAATAACACAAGAAACAAAATTATGTATAGTCAAATGGAAAAATTTTCTACTATTTAGGAGTCGCATGATCATTTGTCATTTCAGGGACAGGGAGCGGCTAGGGAGATTGGAAACCCCCCCCCCCCCCATGAATTTGCAGTTATTTAAATAGGACTATATACTGATTTACAGAAGCAAATAAAAAATGACTTTGGATGCCCTCCCCCTTTAAAAACATGGACCCCACCATCATTGTTTTTATTTTGTTTGTTTGTTTTTGTTTCTTTTTTTTTTTTTTTGCTCCTCAGGAAATTCTGGGCTGGAATTTTTTTGGACCGAGGTGTGGACCCCCCCCCCCCCCCCCCCCCCCCCCCCCCGGAAAAAAATTCCCGGATCTATGCCTGTAACTGAATGTAAGGTCGACAACGGGAGATAACTCTTCAGAATGTGAAATTCGTCTATTGTGGCATCGATGATCCACTCTCTACGATCGGCTCATACATTCAGTGTCTGAGAGAGAAACGAACGACAACTCTGCATAGGAGATTGCCGATGATCTTTGATCCTTTTTAAACTTTAACCTAACCATTTGCATTTCGGTTTATTTTACCCCAATCTATACTTAAACTTGTACTTACCGACTGTCATAGGTCCTGTCAACTTCATGAAATATAATCCAATTAAAACACAAAATGAATTAATTTCCACTGATATACATGTAACACTGCACCATGTCACATGGCATGTGCAATCTAAAAATGATAATGGTAAAACTAGTACTAGTACTGGTAGGGTGACGCAAGCCCAATGTGATGTAGAAATTTTCAAAAAGGTGTTCACATACATGTACAGTACAAGAACAAATTTTAAATTATCATAACAAACGATGTTTTAACATAACTTTGCCATCTAGGCCTATTTCCAAAAACAGGCAAATTGTGTGTGTGTGTATTGGGGGGGGGGGGGACACATATAAATTGATTGGGTATGGCTTTTCAAGGAGGTTTTTGCCTAATCAAATACAAAAAAAAGTTTGCACATTTTGATAAATTCATCAAAAACGCTTTGTACTAAAATAATATTATTTGTTGTTGAGAAGATAAATTTAAAAAGTTCCAATTATGGGCCAAAAATTTATATCCCCCCCTTTTTATTAAAACCTAATTTACAACATTAATTAAATTCTGATATTTCAGACTGGTAATGAATTAAGTATATGAAATGCGTATAAGAGGTTCATGGGTCACATGGTACCTGAGCATTTTATGCTCGATTTGACGAATACATGTACTGTGTAAATTATAGAATTATTTGGACTTTTTCCTTGGTAAGCCCAATATGAAGGAGTGTGCATTTAGAGGCAAACACCTTAGTGCGGGTATTACTGTCTCATGACAGCATCTAGTTAGTTATTGCGCCTGAAAGTTTTTGATGGTTACGAATAATTAATTTTTTTCTAAACGTTTAATCATAGAGACATGGGACCAATAGCATTGGCATGTGTGACCTTTGACCTTGAAATTTATATAGAGGTCAAAGGTCAAGGTCATTCAAAATATGAGAAAATTAGCTTTTTTAATATCTCTTTTGTCTTTCAACATATACTGAATATCTTTGCATCTATAATATGTCCTTCTAAAACTATTTCAAAGATTTCATTCTTGTCCCCCGAGCTTGACCCATTCAAAAGTTGTCACCCCTTTTGCAACAAAACCTTGTTATCGCTACTCCTCCGAAACCGTAAACCATAGAGATTCCAAACCTTCATCAGTGTCTTCGACTCATTTAGTACTCTCTTCATTCTATCATTGCGAAAGCATTCTTTTGTCCCTTGTATGAGTTACTGCCCCTGAAAGTTTACTGCTTACATTTAATGAACTTTTTTTTTAAAACGGTGTATCCTAGAGACATGGGATCAACTGCATGGGCGTGTTCGACCTTTGACCTTGAAATATAGGTCAAGGTCAAAGGTCAAGGTCATTTAAAAACATTAGAAATTCCTTGTATATGTGTAAAATATGGCAATTTACCAAATGACCTTGAACTTTGACCTTTCACCTTGACCTTGGGTCAAATGGAAAAGTAAGGACATGCATTCAGCTCCAGTATCAGGTAAAAACATAGAAAAGTAAAGATTTCTCTTCTTTTTTTTTCTTTCTTTTTTTTAATGACCTTGACCTTTGACCTTGACCCAAGGTCACAATCAGGCTTAAGGGTGTAGAAGTAGTTACAATTCTTAGTTTAAAAGAGGCATAAAATAAATAATTAACCTCCACCCCCCCCTTCTTAAAAAAAAAATCACATCAACAACAACGTAGAATATTTCTGTCAAATTCAAACCAGACCTCGGATCGACACCATATTTGGTACAATTGTAGTATAGACCTCAGAGAAAGTTTCTGGAGAGTTTTACGGTGAGTCCTATAAGTTTATAGAAGTCTTGAAGTTTCACGGCAAAAACTACAAGTTCTGTTGTGTTTGTAATTAAAGTGCAGGTGAACGAAGAAATGATCTAAACCTTTTATCGGCTATTTCTTCAGATGTCGTTAGCAGCATTCGATTCTCCTGATATGATACGACATTCTAATACCAAGCATTCTCTCTTTCTTTTACATTTGGAATTTATTTGATTTTTATCTAGAATTACAGTACAGGCAACGCGGATCCCGTATTTCCCGCGCCCCGTCGCGGTATATACACAACGCGGGATTTGGCCAGGTGAGACAGGTAAACCGCGTTCCCTCCGCGGACAACTGATCACCTACCTGTCCCCGCCGCGGTTTAATCATCGATCAAAAAGTATCGTAAACAAACGGGAGTTATCTCCCCGAACAGAAATTAGCGAAATTAGTTTATGTCAACTTCTCTGCATAACTTACGAATCTATATCAATTAATTTTTACTTATTTAAATGTGAAAGAAAAAATTGAAAAAAAGTAATTTGAAAATGATAATAAAGCAGAAATATAAAAAGCTGTCTTAATAATTTTTTAATATATATAAAATGAGGATCTCAGTGAAGATCGATAGTATATAATTCAAAAATGTGCTTTTATTATCTTCGTCATTTAAACTAGACAACAAAAACGTAATGGGCGCTTATAATTTTACTGTTTAAAATATGCGAACTACAATTAACTAAATTTATGAAATGCACATGCTAAAAGTCAGTGCGAGTTCGGTCAGCTTTTAGAAATCCACGAGAAAAAAAAAACGAGGTAAATTTGACTTTAGTTAATAAACGAAAGCATACGTATATATTCTGCTTTCTGTGGATTCTGTTTCAGTTGCGATCATTTCCAGCGTATATGGATTAACAGACCAAGAGCAGAGAAAACCATGCCCATGAAGATTTACACTTGTTCTACTTGACCTTATTGCGAGCTCGCTAAACTCACCGAAATTCCACATATCAGCTGCTTTCCTCTTTCTTTCTTTTTTTTTTCTCAATTTCAAATGAAAATCTACAGAGGTAAATTTGTATAGATTATTTCCTTCTATATAAATTTATCGTTCCCAATCAATAATACAATTTGAATAGAAGTATTAAAAAGTTTTCAATAAAATGTTTCAACAAACGGAGAAATAAATCCAAAAAAAAAATCATGATAGTGGATATTTGTTTGTTATCTGGAAACACCGACAGGCTTATCATCTATTATGATTAAATAAACACAGGTTACTTTAACAGCACACATAATTATTTTAATTGTTTTCCCTTAATTGATATCAAGCCCCATAGCCGATTGATCATACGACATAACAAAAGCGATGTACTCTTAATTATAACTTCAAGGAAATCCCTAGAACTAGCGTGGTGCTTGTGGGCCATTTTTTATTCAGTTTCATAAAAGTCGTTGCATTGAAAGGATATATTTTTCTGCGATTTCACTAGTACATGTATAATGGCGAGGAGATCCGGTGTGCGTGAAGACAAACATTTTCTAGTCAAATATCTGTGTGATGACAATTTCCAAGTGAGGAGCCGTGCGTACTTCAAATGTGATAGTGACATTGTGATTTCTGTTGGTGAAGAGTATGACGTCCAGTGGGGTCGCCCTAAGGAAGTGGATCGAGCCGTAGTTCTTGGTACCGGGTCCGAACAGGAGCTTCGAGTGAGGATGAGAGAGATGGAAAGTTTGACAGAGCCATCATCTCCGAGCCCTCCTCCATTTTGAAACGATGACAAGTATCTAAGATTGAAATGAATTAGTTAAGAATTACAAGATAGAATTTTTTAAAATATAAAAACAGAGGGATTAAAACTCTAAATGAGCTGACAACATATTTAATCCAAATTTCAGAGCAGATCGACGTACAATATTTAGCTTTTACATGATGCATACTTCTAGATAAACGTGTCATTACTTTAGGGAATTACGAATGTTATAGTTCTGATATCGGTAAATAATACTGGGGAAAAATTAGTGACTTAATATTTGAAATCAAAGAAAAAAATAATAGTAGTACAACATTTATACATGTTCACAATATTATGCATATATTTGAAAAAAAATTCCGACCGTAAACTTATTTATTTTTTATAACCATTCACTCAACGTGATTATCGACAACCGTTTACAGGTAAAAACACTCAAACTGCAGAATAACGGTAGCTGACCCCGCCGCGGTGTAAACACGGTCGCAGGTAGTACCGCGATCAAAACCGCGACGGTGTAATGCGGAAAGGATTAACACACCGCCGAGGGGACGCGGTCTAATACGGGATCTGCGTTGCCTGTACTGTAATCAGTTTCCAAAAATAGCGATTTTCGGTAGATTAAAAACAATTCTGACTTTCATTGTCGTCTTTCCCTTCTAAAAATGCATGTTGGGAGTTTAATTTGTGATACACATATTTAATTTAACCCAAAGAAATGCTTATTTAAATGTTTCATAGTTATTTCAGGATATTCAGTCAGAAATGTTAAAATCCGAACCCGATCTTTTAAGCTTACAACAAAGCTATTTACAAAAAATTCAGCATGCTCACAATATCGATGAATCGGGCTACAGTCCCTTAATACATTTTCATTAGGGAACAGTGTTAATGTTTTCTTACGCAGCCCGTCCCTTATTATTTAATATACTGCTTGCAAATTCAGGAACTATTTCCTTTTACGGAACTTCTTTCTTCCCCTACCGATTCTAAAAATACGCTTGCAATTATTCTATAGTCCTAAACATTTTAACATACTATTGTTATTGGAGTGCGTGGCCTAATGCTTAGCGCACCTGCCTTTCAAACCAAGGGTTTTGAGTTCGATCCCAGCCAATAATTGGCCAATAATTGTCAAATTTGTCACAGGGTATCCTTGGCCCAAGGGCTCCCTTTTATACTAAAACTGGGGTTGTGACCCTTTAACAAGGGGAGATAATTAGGAAAATAGAAACAAAAGTACTGGTTGCTAAAAAATCTTCTTCTCAAGAACCACTGGGCAGATTATCACCAAACTTACACAAAAGGATGAGGATATGTTGTAGATTAAAATTTGCACGGGGATTTACCCTGGGGCAAAGGGCGTGGTCTCAAGGTCACTTCAAAGTTGACCAAAAATTACATTTTATTAAAATGTTGATATTTTGCTTACTATAAGGACTAGGATCATCAAATCTTGTCAGTTGGTGCATCTAAGGACCTCATATCATGTTGACTCAAAAGTAGGTCACGGTGACCTACTTTTAAATTTTGCGGCCATTCTTTTTCAAAATGATTTAGAGACATATTTTGAACAATTTAAGGCCTATGATCATCAAACTTTGTCAGTTGATGCATCTTAGGTCCTCAAAGTACGTCAACTAAAAAGTAGGTCACCTTGACCTACTTTTTGAATTTTATGGCTAATCTTTTTAAAAACAATTAAGGTCATTAATTCGAATACGGGGAGGCTTAGAATCATTAAATCTTGTAAGATGATGCATCTTGGGGCCATAAAACATATTTATTAAAAAGTAGGTCACAGTGACCTACTTTTTGAACTTTGCAGGCATTCGATTTCAAAGCGTTTTAGAGGCATGATTTGGACATTTTAAGTCCTATGATCATAAAACTTTGTAAGTTGATGCATCTTTGGTCCTCAAAAAAGGTCAACTGAAAAGTAGGTCACCTACTTTTCAATTTATATGACTATAATTAAATATTTCAGGTAGTAATTGGCTTAGAATCATCAAACTTTGTCAGTAGATGCATCTTGGGTCTTCGGAGTAGGTCGACTAAAAAGTAGGTCACAGTGACCTACTTTTGAAAATTTATGGCTTTAATTAAATATTTCGGGTACTAATTGGCTTAGAATCATCAAACTTTGTCAGTTGATGCATCTTTGGTCCTCGGAGTAGGTTGACTGAAAAGTAGGTCACTGTGACCTACTTTTGAAAATTTATGGCTTTAATTAAATATTTCGGGTACTAATTGGCTTAGAATCATCAAAGTTTGTCAGTTGATGGGTCATGGGTCTTCAGAGTAGGTCGACTAAAAAGTAGGTCACCGTGACCTACTTTCGGAAAATTTATGGCTTTAATAAAATATTTCGGGTACTAATTGGCTTAGAATCATAAAACTTTGTCAGTTTATGCGTCATGGGTCCTCGGAGTACAACAACTGAAAAGTAGGTCACGGTGACCTACTTTTGAAAATTTATGGCTTTAATCAAATATTTCGGGTACTAATTGGCTTAGAATCATTAAACTTTGTCAGATGATGCGTCTTGGGTCCTCGGAGTACAACAACTGAAAAGTAGGTCACAGTGACTTACTTTTGAAATTTTATGGCTGTATTTAATATTTTCAGGAATTATTTGGCTTAGAATCTTCAAAATTTGTCAGTTGATGCATCTTTGGTCCTCGGAGTAGGTTGACTGTAAAGTAGGTCACTGTGGCCTACTTTTGAAAATTTATGGCTTTAATTAAATATTTTGGGTACTTATTGGCTAGAATCATCAAACTTTGTCAGTCGATGTATCTTTGGTCCTCGGAGTACAGCAACTGAAAAGTAGGTCATGGTGACCTACTTTTGAAAATTTATGGCTTTGATTAAATATTACAGGTATTAATTGGCTTAGAATCATCAAACTTTGTCAGTTGATGCATCTTGGGTCCTTGGAGTAAAACAATTGAAAAGTAGGTCACTTTGACCTACTTATAAAATTTTATGATTATAATTTTAAAAAATATCTTAGGTATTAATTGGCTTAGAATCATCAAACTTAGTTGATGGGTCCTCAGAGAATGACAAGTGATAAGTAGGTCATCATGACCAACTCTCAGGTACTAATTGGCTTAGAATCATCTTGGGCTCTCAGAGTGTGAATTGGAATTTCAAGGGTTTATGTAAATATACAGGATACTTCAAATAGAAGTAATAGGTTGTACAGTTTATCAGAAGAGCGATTCAAGGCCCATGGGCCTCTTGTCATTTTTTCATGACATTTTTTGCTGTGCTTGTAGATAAGCTGATTTTTGGTATACATCTTTAATATTCATGACTTACAGATTAAGTTTAAGTTTCGTGTCTATTGACCCATTTTCCTAAAAGTTATTGCCATTAAATTTTGAATTTCATATTATTATTGTAGTATTTTTGGGACTTTTTCAAAATTTGTGTGTAGTTCATCACTATTTTCATGTAGCTTGAGTATGTTGTGGTATTGACAAGTAATTCAAGAAAACAATAGGAACAATATTTTATTTTTGTCTCATTTCCACCCTTTAGTATTTTCATATCCTTGGACTTCCCAGTGACATAGCACCATTTTTGAAAGGGGGGGGGAGGGGGGGGGGTCCAGAGGAAAAAATTTTCAACTTACCTGAAAAAACTTGACTTAAACACTGCATTCCCCTTATATTACCCTCATTTGACAATATTGCAACCAAAAGTGGGGGGCCAACCAGACTTTCAATGAACATTTCCTATAGAAAAACTTATGTCAGGAAAAAAGTGGGGGGGGGGGGGTTGAGGCTGCCCCCCCCCCCCCCCAATACTACGTGCCTGCTTCCAAATTGAAAATTGCTTATCAGCAGGGGCATTCATGTCACAATGACACATTCAGTTAATATTTATTTTTAAAGATCACAATAAAGATGATGCCAACCAGGGCCAAACTTTGACAAGAACACTTCATAGCATGAAGAAAGAACTTGTCTCACCCAGGCAAACTTTGGTAAGTATTGGTCTTTGAAGGTTGAAATTACCATGAAATCATGAAGTTTTCACTATTGAATTGTAAATTGTGCCACAACACAGGTGGATTTGCAGACAAATTTTCTTGACACACTAATGTGTGCTTGTCAGGACAGCCATCCGTCTCATGACACAATGAACATAAAAAAATTAATAATTCTGTGATTAAATGATGAACTCTTTCCTTGTATGCAACAAAAAGGAGAGTGAAGCATTTATCTTTGGAAATTTTAAAGGGGAGGATAAAATAAAAATATGCAGGTGAGGTTTTCCATGTTGTAAAACAGATGAAATAGTTTTTTGTTGCTATTTTTAGAAATCCCTGTCGCAAGACGGAGAGACGACGATGTCGGGTCAGAGTGGAGACTCGACTGATGAAGATATGACCTCTAACCTAAATGTTCCACATTCCACCATGACTAAATCAATGTCTACGCCCTCAATTCCCGCAGCTGTTTCCCCTAGTAAGTACACCAGGCATATGGCTGTTTCCTCACTTATAGTCTCATTATTTCTCCCTGTTTCCTCAGCGAGTATTACAGTCCCTTAATCACCTCACCCCTCTCAATATTTGATTGTCCTGCCAGTTACTTGAGAGTCCTAAAGTCTTTTGTACCCATTGTAGAGATATTAGATTTCACTTTTCTATCCTTCAGTGATACTCCATGTTAACTGTGAAGGATCAATGAAGGACATGACTGCATCTTCTTTATGAATTACTGTGGAATCATCATTGTTCGTGGGGGACCAATGTTCATGGATTTGTTATCCACAAATTTATTTACCCCATGAATGAACTTTTTCATAGTATCAGTTCATTGCATCTTTTGTGAATACAAGTTATCCATGAAAATACTGTTTACAGGGAAATTTTCACCCCATTTTTATTTTCATCCCTTTCTCCCTACTCTGAAATGGGCAAATTTAAAACATGGTGAATTCAAAGAACACAGTATAATTTCTTAAACAGAAATGTGACTGGGTGAATTTAAAATGGGGCAAAATTGTTTGCAACTGTGAAAGGGTAAAAATAATACAAGGGGAAATAACCCTGTATAGTGCATACTGTATGTTGCTACGAACCAATAAAAGTTTGGTTACCCATGAACTTTGACCCCCATGAAACAAAATGATTCCACAGTATTTAGATAAATATGTTAAATAGATGCAGGTATATTCAGGAAACTTTGCAACAATGTCAAATACATGTATCAGCCTTAGATGTTGCATTCAATTAATCATCAGATTTCAGAAGTAGGATCGTGGAGTCTTGTCAGATACAGAGTTCTATTATATTCTTTCTTTGTCTCTGTCAGTACTTTCCCCCCAGGTTAGTTCAGTATCCAGAATTTATTGTTTTGTAACTTTTTTTTTCGACAGAAGTACAAAGATTATGTGTTTGTTAAGTCATTGGACTATCATCTGTGAAATTTAAATATAGAATCACATCTGCTAATGACAAAAGTGTCATGCATTCTTTTAGAAAATATCTTATTGACTCAAAATTAGTTACGGGAATCGGTAGGGATTTTATAGTTGATGATTCTTTTTCAGTGCAACATTTTCTTAGCAGAAAGATTTTTTTCTGCTCTTTTTATCAACATAAAATATCACTATATAACCAAGTATCATTTTAAAAAAAAATAAACATGATGTACCATTTAACACCGAGTACTATTTTAGGATATTAGATGAATCATGACTGGAATTGTGCATTCCAAAAATACAGTTTGTTGATAAAAATAGAACTACCGATATTTTTATAATCAAGTTCATGGATTTATCAACAATCGACTGGTAGTAATTTGATTGATCATAATTGATGATTGGAAAAACACTGTTCAAAATATTTGCCATGTTTACAGTAAACTAGCGAATAATGCTAGGTGTGTGTAGGAACCATGTTGGCTTGTTAAAGTTGAGTTGATTTTAGATTTGAGTTATACTGATTAGATATCTGTCATTGATATAGATTGGTGGAACAAAGTAATAGATGTAGGAAGACACATCTTTGACTTTGAAGACACAGACACAAGTATGTCGGTGGGATTTATATAACATAGGATTTCTGGGTTTTTTTATTGGTGATGGCTTTCATTATCTGGACATATATATATATATAAACTTTTTTGTTTTATTATAGTATTTTACTTTCAGAGTATTTTCCCGATATTCTCTCACTCTCTCTGTCAATTATTTTTCAATTACATACGTATAGTCATATCTTGTTATTATGCTGCCTTTTATGATACAGAAAATGTGGTAGTATGACGAGCAAAGATCAAATTTTCATTTATGTCTTCACTATTCCCAATCAAGGCAATAGA
This sequence comes from Saccostrea echinata, assembly GCF_033153115.1. Taxonomy (NCBI): domain Eukaryota; kingdom Metazoa; phylum Mollusca; class Bivalvia; order Ostreida; family Ostreidae; genus Saccostrea; species Saccostrea echinata. The sequence goes on along the minus strand of NW_026889758.1, from coordinate 8,554,830 downwards.
TAAAATGATGTGCATTGCAGTGGTGAAATTTGTCGTTTGGATGGAACGTTTTGGTCTTTCTTATTGAACATCAATCGTTACATAAAGATGCACCTATCTCATTAGGAACGAGAAAGCAATACATGTATTTATTGCAATGTTTTAAGAAACCCCACTCTCTGCAACTAGCAACACAAGTTTTGCTGAAATGGGGATTTTATGAAGTTAGGAGAGAGTTAAAGACTCCTGGATTCTGTAAAACTTGAGAGTTGCAATGAACATGTACATAATTATGAATTCATCATGCTTATTGAAGTTATTGGAACGTATCAGTGGAACACGTTTACCCAGTGCTTATGTAAACCTCCAATCTGATTGGTTATTGTATTTATCAAATTCCTGTTCTACTGGTATTCGAATGAAGCATGTGATAGCTTTTTCCTCTCTGAAGAAATGGGCATGTAAGCTCCAAACATTCCATTCAAATGGAAAATTTTACCACTTCAATTCGCATCATTTTAATTTTGGAGGTATTTTACACACTAAAATGAAAGTTTGCCTTGGAATTAAAGTGGTGAATGACACTATGCAAATTTTGCATTAGAATGCAATCTTTAAAATAATGTGGAGAGAAATGCTCCTGACAAACTGAGAATTAAAGGTGATAAATCAAGATATGGCTATGTTGATTTTTAATTCTTAAAATTAATTAATGCTTCTATAGAACTTTCACTTTTAATTATACATGTATTTACATTTAAGGATAAGACATTGATAATCCTTTTATATCTAAAAGCGTGTATAAGCTCATACACACAGTATGTGATGTCACACATATATTTTATTGGCAGATGGTGCGTGGTGTCTGAATCAGTGTTTGCACAAGATATATTTGTGTGATAGCTTTAAATGTCAGAGTTAGAATTTGGGAAAGGGGGGTGGGGTATATACATACATTGGAGCAGATATAATTCATAGAGAAACTATGTTGCTGTTTATGCAGATTTCCACTTATTCCAATGTGTATATACCTTGATTTTTCTGAACAAATGATAAAAAAATTGGTATTAAATGCATTAACCTTTTAATCTTTTGAAAATCATTATGTTCCTAAACAAAATACTTTGATGTGTGAATTCTTCACCATGAATGTCTGGGGCATTGATGCTTACTCCTGAAGGGGTCAGGTTAATTTGAACCCTTTTTACTTAGTAATCCCACAACTGTAAATCTGATATTTTTTTCTTAATTTTAAGTTTTTGATCATGTTTTTATGTTAAAATTGGGCCATAATGCTTTTTTTTCAGTATTGTACCAGTACTTTGATTGCAAAAATTTTTTTTTCTCTTATTAATCAATTAACTTACCAGTAAACCCTGAAAAAATCATAATCTTAGGATATTGCAGACATAACAGGTATGAATGAATCATTGAGTTACAGAATGATAAGGTGACCATTGTGGCCCTTGGGCCTTTTGTTTGTATATTTCAGTCACATTCTTATTGTTTTATCATAAATTTTTATGTTTTAATATTAAAAATCAATCATTTATGTAATTTCAGCTGAAAAGAAGTCATTTCAGAAGGAGGCAAAACAGTGAGTAGTAATTATGTTTAATACATAAAGTTTTTGTAATATTAACACTGTAGAGAATAAATATCATAATTTTTTTTTTTACATTATGATATCAAACATCTGAAATCTAAATATTTTAAGAGATGTTCATTTACACACATAATTAATTAACATCTAACTGTCACTTTATATTTTACTAACACTTTGGTAACATTTTCCCATAACAATGTAGATTATTTAATATTTATCAAAGTATTAGATCACATACTCTGATTTTTATTTTATGTTTAGATAATATGAAAAAAACATTTTATGCAATATACTGATAGCTATTAATTCTTCATTTTCTGGTATAATAATATAGGAATACAAGTTACTCAATGGGTCTAAAATATTAAATAGTTGCAAATTAATTTAGCTTTAAATGTGGGATTAAGTTTGTTATATCGTAGTAGACTTCCAGTCTGCTGACTCCCTTCAGTGTTTATTTTAATCATTAGATTCTAAATTTTATTCCTATTTTCCTTTGCTGTCCAGAAGGGCTAAACTATTCCGGTATGTGTAGACACAAGTTTGTGCGGGCGTGTTATGCCAGGATGTTGATGCATTAGTCTATTGTAGAGTTATGGCCCTTCTCATGTAGACCTTCTCTCTGTAAATGTTCTGAATGGAAAACAAAAAAAAAACTTTGATTGATGAAACATGTTAAGATAATTTTTACTATTGTCTGAAGTAGAGACTATGTTGTGATAAGGAGAGGTCTACATCCGCATAACCTGCATGTGATAGACAGATGGTCTGTCTCTGAGTTGTCATAGAAACTGTTTTATTTGGGGTGAAGTCAGATATTAAACATTTTCTTTTCTTTTGCAAAATTTGGCTTCTGTTTTTGTTATAATGCATGTGGATGAACAAATAATTAGAATTATCATTTATAGATACGTGTAAGACTTGAAATAGAGAAAGTACAGCAATTTATTTCATGATTTTGTTTAATCTGAGTTATTTGATTGGTACACAATTAGAACACATTGAGAAACGCGTTTAAACTTTGCACAATTTGTTTATTATTGAAAACTATTGAATGAAATGTTACAAAAGATGATAAGCACTATAGATGGTTTTTGAATGACACTGGTGCCTTGTGGTATTATATTTCAGATCCAATACCCCTTCTTATCTACTCATTCAAAAACTTATAGAGGAACATGAGTGAGTGATAGCAAATGTTTGCCTGCAGATTTTTGCATTCTCTTATTGGAGTTATCTCAGTGCTCTGAAAGATTTTCTCTATTGAAATGTTCCTTCTAACTTCCCATGATACATACATCATCAGCCGTATGGATTACTTCTATTACAGGAGATAAGACAGAGAAAATCCTGACTGAGTTCTTCATCTCGAATTATAAGCATGATGGATCACCTTCCTGTATTACAAATGACTTTCTGTTTCCATTTTAATTTAAAGATCTGATAAGACTTTCAGAGCACTGCCTCACAGTGTTGTGCTATGGAAACTAATCTGTCCATTCAAATGGCCAGTTTATATGAAACTGATGTGCATGTTTGACCAGTTGCTGCCTCTAATACTTTCTGCATGAGCAAGCTATGCACTCTTGGGCCTTTGCATGCTTTTTTTTTTTGCACACTGTAAATGTTTTCTGTTCATCAGTTGCATTGTCATTTGCAGACGAATTTCAGTATCTTTACATGTTTGGATGCATTACATGAGGTAACCTTAGACCACTCTAGACAATTTCATGTTGCTAGTTAGGTTAGGTGTAATTTGACATATAAGTAGAGCATATTGCTGCACTAATGCCAGAATGAAAAGTTAATTAGAGATGTGTAAAAGATTTGCAAGGGGTTTACCATACTTTGTGAAAATGTAACAATTCAAGGAATAGCTAGGGAGTAAAGCAAGTTGAAATTATGAAAGGGGTGGGGGTGGGGCTAATTTTAGAGCAGTCATCTTTTTTTTTTAATAAGAGTCTATGTGTGACTGACAGTTGAGCTTATTAAAGCTTGGTTTTGAGGTGAAAAGTGGTCAGGGATGTGTGACTTGATTCAGAAATCTGTCATCTTAACTGTATCCAACTTTACATCACATCTGCCTATATATACATGTATATCTTTAAAGATTCAATCAGTGTGATATCACAGTCTTTTTTTTTTTTCTTTTTTTTTTTGATTTCTTTATAATGTGGTTTTAATTATTCAGATACTTTTTTTTCAAATTTCTTTAATGAATTTAAATATCAAAGGTTTACAAAGGTTCATAACAAGCCTGGCTGTATCTCCTTGTTAGATGAGCTTTATGCCATTGTAGCGCACAATTTCGAAGACAAGAAGAAATTCATGAAGATGACGATGAGAGAACAAACCGTTTACTGGGCCGTAACAACAGTAAATCCCGCAGGAAGTCAGAACTGTCTCTGCTCGACTTCCTCACTGAGTAAGTTAGATAAGGCCTCCAGTTGTTGGGATTCATCTTACAAAGGGAGATCAGTCTGTGAAATGAGTCAATTCTAATTTCACAAAAGTTTGTTCTGGTTGGCATTTTATGGAAAATTAGTGTATGTTTGAGTTTTATACAGGATTTTATGATCAGTATTGTAAGTTTGAGGAGAGGTGGGGGAAAATGCAGGGCTTAAACCCACAATAACCAAGCAAGCACTGCTTCTGCTTAGAAACCTTTTAATATTCTGCTTTGTGAATTTATTCACTTTGTAATGCTAACAAAAATGGGCTGTAGGGAAAATCTATGGAAATTTAGTTAATGTATATAGAGACATGTAGTTTTATAAAGAGACTGCAGTCAAGTTGCTATACATTAGTGCAAAAATGCCAAAATCCAGATTTCTAGCAATTTGTGGATTATATATTTTTGAATAGTTACAAATACATGTATTTTATTTAAAATACTTTGGAAAATTAACAGTCATCCATTACACAGTTGTTTCAAACATTGCAGGTTCTTTATAGCTATATCCTGTGTGTTTATGAATACTTAATCTTCACATTTTATAACAAGATGTTGTAATCACCACAATTAATACTTTTTTCCTAATTTATTTGTATAGTGTGGATTTTCATATTCCTTCTGAATCATTTTTTAGGTCACCTGAGCTAGAGTTTCAAATGAGCTTTTCTGATCGATAGTTGTCCGGCATATGTTTACAAGTAAACTTTCACATTTTCATCTCCTCCTTTCAAACTACCAGCCCAATATCAACCAAACTCGCCATAAAGCATCTTTAAAAAATGGGAGTTTAAGTTTGTTTATAAATGAAGAATGGGAGTTGAGATATTTGGAAAATAAAATAGGGTCATTTAAAAATCATTCTGAAAAAACTTAAGGCCAGGAGGAACAATTAAATCTTAAGGGAGAACTTTTTAGATTCTAAAATTGATAGAAAACAAGGTCCCTGGACTGCAATGTGGAGTTAATGTTTACATGGAAATATTTAGGATAAATCTTTAAAAATATTGATTCTTTTTAAGACTTAAATGGCCTAAATTTCCTCCGGGCCATAATTAGTTTAATCAATACTGAATAGTAAAAACATATTTATATAGTGTTAATTCAGTTTTAATCAAATCGTGATTGCTGGGGCTGAGGGTTGAGCCACAGTGAGTTTGGGCCATAATTTAGGAACAAAGTTTATGTGGAATATAGAAACACTTGCAAAAATAAGAACACTACTAATTTGTAATGTTGACTTCAAACCTCAATATACTGTAAATCAAAACTGGTGAAAAAGAAGGAAGGTTTCATTTATGTATGTATACTCATTCATTTGTCAAAAAGAGAATGGCGACTCAGGTGGGCATTTGGTCTATGGGTCGCTTGTTAACTTATTGTATTCTGTATTATGCCACTGAAGTTTGAAGCAGAGTGATAAGATTGATTGCATCACTACTATTTATGAAAATAATTAGTTATAGACTCTTAATGAATGTTTAAATTTTAATCACCATGTTATAGAACTGCCAACTACACAACAGATGAGCAAGCCAAAATTGCTAAGAGAGAAAAAGAGGAGAAAGACAAGAAACGCAAAAGTAGTGTCTTCTCCCGATTAGGTAGCAGCTACAGGACAAAGAAGGTCAGTATACAGAGATAGCAGAAGGGTATAATGATGAGGGTTCTGATTAAAACTTAGGATACTTTGTTACATGGATGAACACGTTTTAGAACACAGAGCACCTGACTATAGGCAGTGGGGCACCTGATTACAAATAGTGCGGGCACCTGATTATAGACAGCAGGGCACCTGAGTATAGGCATCAGAGCATTTGATTATAGGCAGTGGGGCATCTGATTATAGGCAGCGGGGCATCTGATTATAGGCAGCGGGGCATCTGATTACAGGCAGCGGGGGATCTGATTACAGGCAGTGGGGCATCTGATTATAGGCAGTAGGGGCACCTGATTATAGACAGCAGGGCACCCAATTATAGGCAGTGGGGCATCTGATTATAGGCAGCGGGGATTCTGATTATAGGCAATGGGGCACCTGATTATAGGCAGGGGGCATCTGATTATAGGCAGGGGGGCATCTGATTATAGGCAAAAGGAGTTTTGAAATATGTGACACCCAAAAACTGTATTATTCAATGCATACAAATGCAAAATGTACATGTGACACAGAAAACTTGGAACAAATTAGCCTTGAGGGGTAGAAGGTGATAAGTGGGGTAGACTAAAAGGGATATGTCTTAATATAAACAGTAATATGTCTTTCTTTGGTTGTTAATAGGGGAAATAATGCTGCAGCTATTGCAGAAAAAAATTACATAACCTGCTTACGCGGGTTATGCATTTTTTTCTGCAACAGCTGCAACATTAATTCCCCTAATAATTTAATTTTGTTTGTATACTAGCCTCTGATTGGTTAATATCCAAAAAGGAACACAAATTATTTCTGTATAACCTGGTTTGGTATGGGGACACACCCCCCTGACAACCAGCTGAATCATCTGTATCCATACAATCCTCTCATTTCCAGTCCTCGGGATTCATGGAAAATTCCAGATTTAATAAATGTACCTTTAATTTCAAACAATAATTCGATCTTACCACATGTAACCAAACAACATGGCTGCTATGCCTATGTATCAGTTTTTACCTCCCCTCGATTCCCATCACTTCCGTTACTTCCGTTACTATGGTTGTATTATTGAGCGGCAAATTTGAACTAATAAAAAGTAACGAAATTTTACACCCATAGTTATTTAATGATTTTAAAATTAAATTATAAGGAATAACTCTAATTCTTGGCCAAATTATTCGAGTATAACCTGGTTTGGGTCAGTTTACGCTGTTTTATAATCCGCTTCGCGGATTATAAAGCGTAAACTGACCCAAACCATGTTATACTCGAATAATATGGCCAAGAATTAGAGTCATTCCTAAAATATTTACATTTGCCAATGTCTTTCCTTATATAACAATACTAATTAAATTGAAATTCAATATTCAATGACATGCAGTTGGTCACATGATCGGACTTTCTTGTGTTCGGAAAGCAAATTTGGAGTCATTTGGAAAGTTCCGATTGTGACGTCACATGACATCGTAGGTACATTATGTTGCACTACCATAGCAAAGTCTAAATAGTGCCTATATTTCTTTGTAACATGAATAAAAAAAGTAAAATACAGGTAAACTTCGTTATCTCGACATCGACGGGACCATCGGAAAATGTCGAGATATCCGAGGTGTCGAGATATCAGAGTTGAGACTTGACGTCCAAGATTTCACTGCATAACCAAACACATACATGTGTATAAGCTTATTATACGTATATGACTTCAATGTAGACTGTAGGTCAATTTATTTCAGCAATCCCTCTATTTTTATTGAAAATCTAAGAAGTTATTTTTAAAAATCTTATTTATAAAACCTTTCTCTTTATCGAAATCGTTCTAAATTTTTGTAGTTTTCCATCCAGCATTCGCGTGTTACTTGCTTTTTTGTCAGAACAGGATACGAAATGCGCACTATAAACTTCAAACCGAACCATATAGACATCCAAGATACGAAAACATATTAAATGCGTAATTTTTTTTTCTTATTTCATTAGGAAGAATGTGCATTAATATTAATTTTTTAAGAGATTTGTGTATCTAAACCAACGTAGTGATATTACAGATGCATGAATTACGGATGATTCGGTTAATCGTGTCGTTAATCGGATTATTTCCTGTTGAATGCATTTTAACTACAAAATATTATAAGAACATCGTTTAATTCTTTAGTTTGAATTTATTCAATATGTTTATTATTCTTTGTAATTTAGTTATCTTTTTTCAATTTTAAAAGTTATGTTAGGTTTCGACATAAAAAAAACACCTGTAAATTTAAGCAGAATCGTGTAGATTTATCAGTGATATTACCCAAGCTGAACATTAAGCAATTAACGTCTCAAAGACGCCGAGGGGGCTTTGGATTCACCTACAAACACAGTCTATAGAATTAATTAAGCAGCGTGCAGTCAAAACATGGGTGTGAAAGGTGTGAATTTTTGACAACGTCGAGATACCCGGAGCCGTCCGCGCGTGACGAGCGACCCTATCTGACAAACAGTTAGGTTCAGTGGAGCAGAAAATTGCCGATGTCGACATATACCAGGTAAATTTTGCTCTTGGGACTCTGAATATATGTCGAGATAACCAGGGTTGTCGAGATTACCGAGGTTGACATATCAGAGTTTTTGCAAATCATTTATATAGTAAATACTGCCGGGACCGCGGACGGACGTCGACATATCCCAGGTTGTCGACATATCCGATGTCGAGATACCGAAGTTTACCTGTATAAATATAAGAAATAAAATATCATTTTTTAGAGTTTCATTGGGTTATGATATGAAGTTGTTACGTGATCAAATCTACTATAATACCCTTTAGGCATTATAGGATTTGATCATGTGAGTGACCTCATGTCATACTCCAGTGAAACTCTAAAAATGATATCTTATTTCTTAATTAACAACCAAGAAAACAAAAAAGCATTTCATTGTTTAAGTGATGCTGTAAAAATCATCGGTGATAAATATTGACTACTGTATAGGGGATTAATTTACGGGTTGTAATTTTCACGTTTTTCTCTCCTCAGACACGATCGCGGTTTGTTGAATTCACGGAATCGGTATATAATTAAAGTTACCTCCCTTGTCTTTATCCGTATAATCCATAGCTAGTATAGCAAGAACGACATTTATCAGCATTATATATTCACTCCACGAACAGGGTAGGTTTATATAAAATGATTAAATCCAGTATAGTTAATTGATGATTAATCAAAACAAGTGCCTTATTAAAACCTTTTGACTATAAACGTCAAATGACTTTCCAATAGGCTTTTACGATGAGTGCACACATGTGTACACATCTTCCTGAAGGTATACACATCGCAGAAAAAAAAAAATGACTGGACACCAATAAATTTATTAATGTAGGTGGACGTAACAATATCCTTCCATATCTTCAGCAAGTTAGATAGTTATTCGAATGAAATTTTATACACCAAAATTTCCATAAAAACTAATACACATAATGTTAATGCAGGTAACAAATACACATGATAATGTTACGCACGGGTAATCAAAACCTATGATCCATGTGTTTTGATTGATGAAACATATATCTATTAAAACAGCTTTTTAACAATAAATACAGGTTATTAGCTGCTTATTTGAATTAAAGTAAAGCGTGATAATTAAGATAGTTGAATGACAAATACTCATAATTACTAAATGACCATGTATTGTACATAGATGTATAACTATCGTAGTCTATTTTCAAATTTCCAAATAAAACATTGAGGTTTAATATTTAAAACTTATTCACTGTTTCTTGAATTCACCAATTTATTAACACCATGAATATAGCGAATATTATCACCACGAGTTATTTTCCCCCTATACAGTATTGCAAGCTTTGGACTATATCATGTTAAACACAGGGCATTTCCTATGTCAAATATGAGTAAATTAAATTATCCAGCTGATGTATTTGTTTGATTTACTGGTATATTCTTCACAAATAAAATATAATTTGTGTAAGATTCATTTTACTTGACTTTTGTAAATAGAGGAATAACTGCATCAGTTTACCCTGCCATGTATCGCTTGGCTGATTTTTCTGCCAAAGTTTGTCAATTTTGATTTACAGTAACTCTCTTCAGACACTTGGTCATTTGCCTCAGATTAAGTTAGCAGCTAAATCTGACAGTCTTCTACATCTCATAAAATTAAAATTTAATTTTCACAGCTGTTTAAAGTTATCAGCATGAGTGAAGCTGATAAAAAATTCTACAATTTTAAGCAAATTTTTTGGTCCTGTTAATTTACTATGGTACAAAGTTCTAGTTTGTTTTTTCACTCTATCAGTAAATTGATGTGAAACTTGCCGTGATGTGAAGATAGAAACAACAACGTAAACATGGTACATCAACAACTTGTTTGTAATTAGCTATAGGAGCTGGTTCATTGACACTGTAACACAGAGTTCTTGTTGCACCTAAATACTACCTTCCTTCAGTTTGACTTGGATTTATTTTTTGTTTTAACTCTTGAAGTCCTTTTTGTATTAGATGAATATTACATTATGGATAAATAAAGGACAATTCTTGGTAAGATTTACTTTGATTATTTTATATCAGAATATGTTAAAAAGAATATTTTAAATTCAACACAATAAAACATCACATGTTTTTAGAAGGATAAATATATATTCCATGTACATATATTTTATTTATGTGAGCAATTGTCAATGTAACAGATGAGGATAATCTAATATTATGAGAAGTTTAAAATTTGGGCAGATGGTGAGACCCCTTTCTGAGTAAAGCAGGCAGGTGGCAAAAAGAGGTATTAGTTTGATAGGGGTTGTTTTACCCCCTAGTGCCCCTGTAAACTTGCCTCCAGTGAAGGTGTAATAATTAGATCAAATTATTATAAGACCCCTTACAGTCTCTTTCTTAACTTTGAAACTTGTACAGATGTTAATGGAAATCAATTATATAAAAGGTGATAAGGTCCCAAGTTTTGGGATTATTTTTACCTTTAGTATACAGAGGTGATACAGATTATTATAAAGTATGTGACAATTTACACAGTTTCATTCAACTGTGTTTTTGAGAAAGTGTCATGCCTTCAATATGAACATTGTAGGAATATTGACCCATGTCTATCTCTTTAGCAATTCAGCAAAATTTTCTAAAGTATAATTTATAGAGAATTTTTTTTTTTTGTGGAAAGGGGGGAGGGGGCTCTAGTGATTTTTGATCAAAACAGTTCAACTTGAACTTCAATATCTCAAAAATCCATGCAAATTTGATTGAAATGATTGAGGAAAGAACTATATTTGGGAAATTGTCAGAATATATTTCAGTAAAGTATTACTAACAGTTATTTGCCTAAAAAAATTTCAGCAAATTTTTACTGTACTTTGAAATCCGTGATTTTGGGTGATAAATTTTATTCCATATTAATTTTGGTTAAAATTCTGAGTCTCATAATTATGTCGATACATCTGATTTTGAGAGAATTAAGTAATTATAAAATGTAACTCTTGATCAGCAGTTTAATTTATGGTTGATATGGAGAAAATAATGTTTAATGGCATGTACCAGTGAAATATTTTGTAATCGTAAGAAGATAGGTGGAAAGCTTAGGGTATTGTGTATAATTACGGCATTAAGATAAATGATGTTAAATCAATCGTGATCAATACTTAGGTGCTATAATCCATCTAAAGATAGGAGATTACATGGTTATAAACAAATTATCCCCAGTCAATCAACACCTTATGCAGGAGCAGGTGCTTTATGTAAGGACTGCAGTGAGACTGAATAAAAAGGGGTGACAATTCATTAAACACTGTAGACCACATAGGTCAGTAATAGTCCATACCAATCACTGACCACTGGTCCGATCAGCCTTGGTCAACTTTAGACAATGATCTCCACCATCAAATTGTCATAATTAGACTCTGACTGTGACATTTTTATTGGACCTCTTTATTATCTGATTGATCTGGGACAGTTAACTGTGCTAGTGAATAGTGCTGGACATCTCAAGAAAAAAAAACAAAGCTACCTGAATATAAGATTGTGGTTTAAAAAAAGGGACATTCTGAGACAGGAGAGAGCAGATTTGGGTGCTGGCAGGAGAATTTTTTTTCATCTGATACATTTATGGGATTTTTTGACGACGATTAAGTTTTTTATACATTATGGGTTGTTATGATATTAATTCCATGTGATACTTATTGACCTACTACAGATTGATCTGACTTGTGATATCAGGACTGTTGTCGGTGAATGTTGCGATCGCTCCACTCTAATCTGATTTTCGATGACTTATTGACATTATGTTATTCTTTGTGACGGTATATGATACAGATAAAGCTACACTATATATCGTAAGTACTCGGGCATTGTGCCAGCACTTCCACTTTGTAGATATATTTTCATTTTAAGAATGCTGCATACGTTCAGTGTTTTATAGTTGTAAATGACTCGGTTCTAGCAGTGTTTTTGCTTGAAAGGTCTGCCATATTTCTGGTATAAAGTTATAATAAGGGTCTTTATTGGGTTTATGATAAGATGTGATTTTTATCAAATGAGTTGTGAGTTTTCTATTCCTGAACCCCTGGCAAGGGAATATAGAAAACACAACAAGTTGCATAAAGTTAAATGTATTCACAAAACATCTGATTCTTTTTTTTTTTTCATGTTTTTACCTAATTGAATTAAATGGTTTTTACCTTTCCCATCTGCTGTTTTTTATTGCCACATACAATATCATTATTATGCCACTCAGAATTGTGTGTAATGACATTAAGACAAAGGTGCTATTTTTTAAAGTAAGATTATTCTTCAAATGTTCACATGTATATATAAGATTACAAGGATTACTGAGCAGTTGGGATATGCCCTGGTACTGTATGCTATATCAGGAAATTCTGTCATAATTAAATCCTAGGTGAAATATAATTAAAAACAAAATGTTTCCCTTGATTCACTGGCATGCTGCATCAAATTTTACAGGACGAGATAGAAAACTTTTTGATTTTTCTTGTGAGTATAGCCACTTATTTATCAGATTTATCTACCTTGTATAGTGGAATAAACTCAAAAGTCACACTACTTACTGCAGTTGTAATATTTATGTATAGACAGTGCCTCAATCAGTATTTAAAATCACAAAATCAGGGCCAAAAATCAACTAACATTGAATAAATATTTTATATTAACACTCTACAAGTTAATGGATGTAGTTACTGTATATAAGCAGAAATATAGAATAATAAAGTTCAAGTTAAAGCTTAATAAATTGCTGCTATCAAAAATGTTCAACCAGAATATTCTTGCGGTTTGATCACTCTGATGGATATTTTTGTTCCAATGTTAAAAAGGCCACATATATAAGAGAGAACAATGTAATACATGTACTTTAGAGAGAACATTCTAAATATTGACAATCATGCAGATTTGGAGAGAATAATTTCTAAATATTGACAATCATGCAGACATCTTTAGGAACTTTTCAAGAAAATATGCTATTTCTTGAATGCAGTCAAACTTTGTTGTCTCGAACTCAATGGGACCAAGAAAGAAATTTGAGATATCTGAGGATTTGAGATACCCATGCTAAAATACTTGAAGAATAAGGGATTGGGACTTTTAAATCACTTGGACATATCCATGGTATTCGAGATATCGGTGTTGGAGATACCAAAGTTTAACTGTATTTCTAGATATTGAAAACAACAATTTTGATTATTTGTTCCAAAGTTTATGGATGACAAAAAAAGTATTCACAAATTTAACAAATATGTGAATCACTTTCTTTTGATGTTACTTGTCTGTTAGAAATTACCCAATTTCTCTCTGTCATTCTTGTGAAATAAAGAAATTTAAGAACATTGATCAAGTTTTTTAGAAACTCTTTCAGAGACAAATGCAATTTTCGAAGACTTCTGAAGCTAATTACCCTGCTAACTATAAAATTTTAGCTCATCTTTGTCACCAGGGGGAAGCTTTGGTTGTCATCATTGATAACTAGGTCTCTTTGATGTGGTGTGATGTCATCCATTTCACATCTCCCAGATGTAATACTGTTTAACAGTGACTCCCTCTGTCTTTCAGCACAAGGAGAAAGAGAACAAGGGTCGCCATGGTCACAATTTTGTGTCAGTCAGCTTCAGTAACTCCACCTCTTGTGACGTCTGTTCTAAATCTATGGCCAACAAAGCAGCTCTCAGATGTGAAAGTAAGTCATCTTTCCTTAAAAATAAATCATGTTCAGTGGTTGAATGATACTTCAAATCCCTTTATTTTAAATTATTTAATGTATTTTGTCATTAGAAAGAAAGAATTGGACATGGTGTTTTGGTAATGAATTAAAGGCTAAAATATTAACATCTAATATCAAAATAAGATATGATGCACGTAAAATAAATAAAAAATCTTTATGATTTTTATCTCCAAATTGATGCAATGAAAATTTTGATTGAGCACTTATGAGATTTATTTTATTATTATTATTATTTTTTTTTTTGAAAGTACAGATATATCTTTTATCTTTAAAAAGATATTTCACAAAATTGTTGTTTTCTCAATTCAGATTGTTCAATTAACGTCCATGAAAACTCGTGCAAGGAGCAAAGTCCTCATTGTGACAAGAACAGACACACTATCAGGGTAAGGGCAGTTTAATCATCAATTACATCACTTAAATTATTTCATCAATTTATTTTTTTCACCATGTTTAATAGAGAATAGAACTGAAGGGGAGTAACTCTGATACTCTTAAGATTCATGGGTTGACTTGGTGCAAACCACCCATACATGGATCAATTAGTTTAGTGGGGTTATACAGACTGTTTAACTAAGTGTCGTAGTTTGTATGTGTACACAGAACAGGCATTGTTGGTTTGTAAACACTTGATGAAGACAGTGCTGCCTATCAGTCAAGTAACTGTACTGCTGCCTGTAAACAAAGAGAGGTTAAGCAGTATTTCCTTAGAGATATTTAATGGGGAAAGTTAAATCATTAAATTTTATTTCTATCATTGTTTTAATATACAGAAGAAAAGGAGGGTAAGATACATGTCTACCAATAGATCTTTTATATGCCCCTGCCATGAAATGGTCAGGGCATATAGTGTTACCCCTTTCCATGCATCATTCTGTCACTCTGTCATTCCATCATTCCATCATAGTTTTCTGGACTTTCTTTTAGCTATGGCTGTAGATAATGAGCTGATATTTGGTATGTCTCTTAATATTGATGGCTTACAGATCAAGTTTCAGTTTCTTGATGATTGATCATTTTTATGAAAGTTATGACCCTTTATAGACTTTGAAAATTTCTAATAATTCACTGTTTTCTGGACTTTTTTTTTTTAGCTCACCTGAGCTGAAAACTCAAGTGAGCTTTTCTGATCTCATTTTGTTTGTCGTCCGTTTGTCCGTACGTCTGTAAATTTTTCACATGTTTGACTTTTTCTCAAGAACCACTGGGCCAATTACAACCAAACTTGCCACAAAGCATCCTTGGGTAAAGGGGATTCAAGTTTGTTCAAATGAAGGGCCATGCCCTCTCTCAAGGGGAGATAATTAAGAATTAGTGAAAATTTTGCGGCATCTTTTTAAAATCACTGGGCCAAAAAAGTTGAAACTTAGTTGAAACCTTCATTAGATAGTGTAGATTCAAGTGTATTCAGATAATGACCCTAGGGTTAGGGTGGGGCCACAATGGGGAATCAAAGTTTTACATAGGAATATATGGGGAAAAATTTTAAAAGTTTTCTTCTCTAGAATAGCAAAGTCATGACATGAAAGCATCCTCATGTAGTGGATTCAAGTTTGTTCAGATGACCCTCAAGGCTTTGTTGGGGCCACAATGGGGGACTCTAACAGTTAATCGTGATGATTGACCCTTTTTTTATGAAAGTTATGGCCCTTAGACTTTTCTAATAATTCACTGGGTTTTATTTTTTTACTTTTCTTCACTGAACATCTAGTCTTAAATGGTTTCAAACTGTATATATATCTAAAAAAAAAAAAAAAAAAGAAAGATTGTAATTACTAGTATATACTCTCTGTATATCTTTACTTTCTGTTTGTCTGATTACTTTCTCTTTTACTGATTGACTGCTGTCAGAGATATGCATAAAAGTTTAATTTACAGTAAAACTTGTTTAGTACGAACACAAATATTGTGAATTCACGGATATAGCAAAGTCTTCTTGGATCCCCAGCTATATAAATTTAACAAATTCCTTATAAGGATATAATGAATTATGGATATAGCGAAGTAATTTCACAGTTTCCATTGACTTCGTTATAACCGAGTTTTACTGTATATGGGGAAAAATCTTTAAATAGACACAGCTTTGTTCAAATTTCATATTTAAATTTCATTTTTAGCTCACCTGAGCCGAAGGCTCAAGTGAGCTTTTCTGATCAAAAGTTGTCTGTCGTCGTTGTTGTCGTAAACTTTTCACATTTTCAGCTTCTTCTCAAGAACCACAGGGCCAATTTCAACCAAACTTGCCACAAAGTATCCTTGGTTAAAGGGGATTCAAGTTTCTTCAAATGAAGGGCCAAGCCTTCTTCCAAGGGGAGATAATCATGAATTCATGAAAAATTAATGGCATCATTTAAAAATCTTCTTCTCAAGAACCACTGTGCTTGAAAATATGAAACTTATATGGAAGCATCCTCAGGTAGTGTAGGTTCAAGTTTGTTCAAATCATGACCCCCAGGGGTAGGGTGGGGCCACAATGGGCGATCAAAGTTTTACATAGGAATATATAGGAAAACTCTTTAAAAATCTTCTTCTCAAGAACAACAAAGCCATGATTTGTCATATTTATATGGAAGCATCCTCAGGTAGTGTAGATTCAAGTTTGTTCCAATCATGACCCCCGGGGGTAGGGTGGGGCCACAATGGGTGATCAAAGTTTTACATAGGAATATATAGGAAAACTCTTTAAAAATCTTCTTCTCAAGAACAGCAAAGCCATGATTGGTCATATTTATATGGAAGCATCCTCAGGTAGTGTAGATTCAAGTTTGTTCAAATCATGACCCCTGGGGGTAGGGTGGGGCCACAATGGGTGATCAAAGTTTTACATAGGAATATATAGGAAAACTCTTCAAAAATCTTCTTCTCAAGAACAACAAAGCCATGATTGGTCATATTTACATGGAAGCATCCTCTGGTAGTGTAGGTTCAAGTTTGTTCCAATCATGACCCCCGGGGGTAGGGTGGGGCCACAATGGGTGATCAAAGTTTTACATAGGAATATATAGGAAAATTCTTTAAAAATCTTCTTCTCAAGAACAGCAAAGCCATGATTGGTTATACATGTATTTATATAGAAGCATCCTCAGGTAGTGTAGATTCAAGTTTGTTCTAATCATGACCCCCGGGGGTAGGGTGGGGCCACAATGGGCGATCAAAGTTTTACATAAAATATATAGGAAAAAATTGCAAATATTTTCTTCTCAAGAACAGCAAAGCCATGATTGTTTTTTTTTATGGGTGCATCCTCAGGTAGTGTAGGTTCAAGTTTGTTTAAATCATGACCCCCCAGGGGTAGGGTGGGGCCACAATGGGCAATCAAAGTTTTACATAGGAATACATAGGAAAAAGCAAGCCTTTTAACATCAATTCTCTGTAAGGACCAAAATTTTACTGTAGGGCTGTGGCACACACCATGAGCGATTTTCATGAAACTTTTTCAGGTGATTAACGCCCATACACTATGACATAATCAACATTCAAAATTAAAGTTACTACCTTGGTTGCCATGGTAACGGGCTAATATAGATTTTGTCCCCATTTACTCTCAATTCAAGCATAAAAATGCTATATACTTGATTTCTTGTGGTTTAATCATCTTTATTATTTTTAGATAATTCATATATTATATGCATAGAACAAATGAAGCACTATATAACACAATAAAAAAAATTCTACAAGTCACCTGCAAATTCTTCAACTGATGGCTCAAAGATGACCAAATTCTTACATTTTGAAAATGGTCGTTTTTACCCTATATTTCAAGAAGTCTTTCAAGAAATGCAGGCAATTCAAGAAAAAATCACCTTAAATTTTAGAAACACCATAATAATATTAGTTAACTTTTATGAAAAGTGGAGTGGGGATTTTTTTCGTTTTCGGTATTTTTAAACTTCGAAAATTGGCATTTTGCCAAATAATATTTTGTTCAAAATGTTACCAGACACTGGTTGTTTTATAAAATTTCTTTTCCAAACATTTTTCTTACTAATAAATAAGACAAACGGAATGATTAGTAAATATTATTAAAGATAATAAATAGGATAAAACAAAATTAAATGAATTATTATTGTTTCTCTATGATCCTTTACAAAGGGCAGATAACTCAAAATCTAAAGAAAATTAGCTATTCAACTTTTCACTGGAACTTATTTCAGTAAACAACATTTTCAAATACTAGGTAAAAAATGGAAAAAGATAATGGATTAAAACTCTAATGATACTTTTCAACCAAAAATGATAAATAAATAATAAATTATTACTTTTTCATGCATAGGTAGGTAGATACAGTGTATTAATTTAGCAGATTTGAAATTTGATAAGCTAATGTTAATTTTCTCCTTTTAAATTTTGCTTGTTCCCAGATGCAAATCTTTAGATATCAATTTTATTTGGTTAAAGAAATTTAGAATTATTTAGACTGACCATAAATTAACACCCCATTAAAAATAATACCATTAATGTATAGTCTTACAATCAGAAAACATACACATATTCATGTGAATATGTATAATTTTATCGTTACTTTTAAAAACAGTTTTTTTTTTCAAATTATTAATCAAGCAAGAATCTACATCTAAACATTATCCAAAATGTGTATTTAGAGATAAACAAAATGTAGAAAATAGCTGCTATATAGCAATTTTGTAGACAATAGAAACAGCTAGGCTTGATGTTTCCATGATTTCTCTTTACATCAGAGGTTGACCATTATGTGGTGTTGTGTCTGACCAGTCAAGAAGAATTTTAAATGGGTTTGAAAAGTGATACTTGAAATAATCATCTTCATCTTTTTCCCTGAAAAAAAACCCATACATGTATACTTTAATCAAAATCAATTGTTTAATATCTACTACATTTTTCATGTGATGACAAATACAAGTATATAAGCATATCTATTTTTATCAAAATGTTTATAATACTAAGCTAGTAGTTAATTGCCTCAAAATTCCTGCATGTGTAATTAAAAAAGCAGGCTTTATATCACAGGTGCTTGGGGACGGGACCCCCCCCCCCCTTCCCTCCCCTATAAAAATTCATACTCTCGGATACTAAAAGAGAACTTTTAGTATCAGAGATTATGAATTTTAATAAAAGGTTAGTTTTAGATTATATTTTGGATTTTTGAATTGTAATACTTTGTGAATGTGTCATAGAAATATATTTTATTATAAAAAAGTCGGGGAGAACCCTTGGAGTATGGAACGCGGGGGAGGGGGTCCCATTCCCAAGCACCTGTTCTTCATATTTTATCGCCTTTAACGCAGACACCAATGCACCAATTAATGAATACCTTAAATAAATCATTAATAAATACAATACATGCCGCAGACGTATGTAGCGCTAATTCATGATTACGCCAACCACTCCATACCCAGTGATTGCGCTAAATTTTGAATACGCCAATTTATGTACACATACAGTATTTTCAGTGTAGCCAATTGCAAGATAAAAGTAACTGAAACAATTTACCATCATCTACTCCAAAAGCTGTCCCCATGCTCTAAGAGAATCTTCTCCAAAAGAATATTGTTCAGGAAAGATACTGTCCAATGTTCAATTCTCACGGTCAATTGCAAGGTTTCTGTCTCCATTAGTTAATTTTGTAACTGCCTTCTGCTTCTGGTATATAGCCTTTGTGTTGAATAAAGATGATAAAAACACAAGAATAAAGGTTCTCTTTAATCAGTTATTTCCCAAGTATTTGCAACTATATCGATCATTACTGTATACTGGATATTTGTAGTTAATTTATACATGTAGGCCTATGCAATTTTCTTGTATAAATCATATGCATTAGGGATCATCATACAAGTCATCAACACTATTTCATATATATATATATATTGAATTAATTAAATTATAGTGTACTTACAGTTGCTCATACATCCTTCATCGTTATACTATTTGAGTGCAACCTTTCATAAGTGATGCTCCTGTGTCACAGTCCTAAAATGTTAACAATATATA
Source organism: Saccostrea echinata (assembly GCF_033153115.1). Lineage (NCBI taxonomy): Eukaryota > Metazoa > Mollusca > Bivalvia > Ostreida > Ostreidae > Saccostrea > Saccostrea echinata. The sequence continues at coordinate 8,534,976 of NW_026889758.1, read as the reverse complement.
CATAGAAGTATATATAATCAACAACCAATTAATTTGTATTTCTTTTCATAATTATTACACCCCCAGAATCTGTCAAAATCATGACTTTTATAAAAGATTGATAAATTCATGGTGGCAGTGGCATTAAAAAAAATGAAAACTCAATATCCAGACAATTGTAATATTAAAAAAAAAATTCACCTGCTTTTTACTGAAAATTATTTCTCTATATATCTTTTCATCTTCTTTTTTCTTTTCAAAGCACCAGTACATCTGAAATATGTTTAAAGTTTTTTTTTTCAAATGAAAGAAATTCATTCTTATTATCAATCATGAATGCATATTTACATGGGTATATTATATTTATATCTTATTAGTTTGTATTTATAGCTGCAGTTAAATATGTTTTGTTCTTTTACAGTGAATCGGAATTATATGACTTCTTTTTAAGCTAAAAAAATTTGTATGTGTTTCCGTTAAGTCGACCATCTCTAATTTTTACCCACGACCTACTACTTTTTTGGCCAAATTAGATTTTTATCTGTACCAATTGCCGATTTAGAGCCCCCCCCCCCTCCCTCTTTGTGTCCAAAATATACATAAGATTTAATAAATCAATTTTTTGGTGTGGCCTTGAACCAGTACCCCGAGACCACACTGGTCCCCCCCCCCCCCCTTTTCAAGATTCCTGGAACCGCCACTGTGTACAATGTTACCAAAAATATATATTTTTTTATATAGCCTTGTGTATATTTTTCATTACATACAAACTTACATCTTCTACAATATTCTCCTCCTTTTGATAAACTTTGTAGTTATGATTTGTCAAAGTAAGTTGCTTTCTGAAGCAAGCAAAAATTCCTATAATGCAAATATATTAATAAGATATATATCTGGAATGTCCAGCTAACATGGTGATCTTTGAATATAGACCAATTAAGTCTATTATATAAAAAAATTATTTAATTTAAAATTATGTCAATTTATTTGAAAAAGCTTCTTACATGTAGTTTTTATACAAAATGAATATTTGAAAACATTCAAATTTATACCTGTGCCTAGGGTTGTTCTAACCATTCCCACTGACTGCCCTATCTTCTGCTTGTTGTTTTCCTCCAATTGCATCTTGCATTTTTCTCATGTGTTTTAGAGTACATGGAATCCCACATGATGGGAATGCAAGTCAGACCTCATAAAATTTGTTTCAATATTTTGCAAAGTGAATTTGACATTAAAAATCTATTATCATAATAAAGACCTGTGCATCATTATCAAGTTGAATGCTGAGAAAGCAGTGTCTCTTTCATTTGATGAATTCCTTTGCCATTCACACCTGAATTCCATTTTAAAAAGTTGAAAAACACATCATTTTTCCGTTTCATATTTATTTTTCTGGCGTCTGTTTTTGCCACATGTTGTTATAAACTTCTTTAGACTTCAATACAGGAGAGTCAACAAAGGGAAATAACACCAGTTTAATTTTTTGTCTTCAGGGTGCAAAACACAGTTTTATGTATGACGTTATCATGACGTTACTAAATGAGGGACATGCTAAAGTGACCCCCATAAAGAAATAATATGAAGACTTGCTACATAGACATCTATATATCAATAGAAAGATAAAATTGTGAATTTTATAAATATATAAATATATAGCATTTATCACTTACTAATAAGGTGTACTTGACACATGAAACATGGGGGAAATAGGGAAGTTTATGCATCTAATTGTAGTACACCTATGCATTTTTAGCTCCCTTGATCACAAACAGTGCATAAATCAGAAAATATAAGTGCTGTGCATTTAACAGAGCAAGTCCTTAGGTTTCTTTCTGTTATACTTTTAGGGTACATTTTCCTGGCCAGCTTTTTAAAGAGCTACTTTACCTGCTACTCAAGTCATGCAATTCTGCACATGTGAAAAATGGGTGATTTTAGAGTTATCTCCCACTATTAAAAAGTCACACAAAAAATAATTCTCAAAAAATATTTGTATACTTTTTTCATTTAATCTTAAGATAAGACTCTACTTTATGCAAATAAAAATAAAAAAGCTGCAATTTTCATGTACACTGCATAAAAATAGCAGGGAAATCCCTGCCCATCATGCTTTTCTCTCAGGAAAACCCCCTGGATTTTATACGAAACTGTGTTTAGCTACCTTAAAGGAAATAAAAAAATTCTGTATTTCACTTTCTGGTGTCTAGATGCAAGAAGGACAAAATTCCAAACAGTTTGGTGTATACAAAGTTAAATTTGGTCCAGAAATAGCCAAGAAATTGTCAATTTAGTATTACATGTCTTTGACATTGGTCGACTCCTTAAACAGGACTTTGGAGATAAATTTCCAAACTGTGACTAGCAGCTTACAAATTTTACTTTATTTTATACGATGAACATGACCGAGAAAGTTGAGTATTTGAATATTAATGACATGTTAAAATATAAATTAAAAAGCATCCGAAAAATATAAATTTTTATATTTTACACAAATTTCTGATTGCAGTATGAACCAAAAAAAAAAAGGGGGGGTTACGTCACAGTGTTAAATTGAGAGATTGCCTTAGAAGACCAGACTGTGTCAACATAGCAAAATATTCATTATGAAATGTGATATAGATGCATATATCCCTTGATTATGATCAATTATATTCAAGGTCACGACCTAATGAAGCTTCCTTTTTGACATAACGTCACACTTTGATGTCACAATGCAAATTCATCATAATGTAAAATAATACATCACAATCCGTCTCGTCATAATATAACATGTAACAAAGCTAAAAACATGTACCTTATGCATTATACAAGATTAAATGTCAGCATGAAGCTTTAATGCATGGTTTCGTACATTAAGTAAAGCTAAGATAGCAATATTCTCTGACCTACAGATAGATAAATGAAGGAAAATGTCATTTAGTGTCACTCCTTAAAGGAAATAAAAAAAATTCTGTATTTCACTTTCTGGTGTCTAGATGCAAGAAGGACAAAATTCCAAACAGTTTGGTGTATACAAAGTTAAATTTGGTCCAGAAATAGCCAAGAAATTGTCAATTTAGTATTACATGTCTTTGACATTGGTCGACTCCTTAAACAGGACTTTGGAGATAAATTTCCAAACTGTGACTAGCAGCTTACAAATTTTACTTTATTTTATACGATGAACATGACCGAGAAAGTTGAGTATTTGAATATTAATGACATGTTAAAATATAAATTAAAAAGCATCCGAAAAATATAAATTTTTATATTTTACACAAATTTCTGATTGCAGTATGAACCAAAAAAAAAAAGGGGGGGTTACGTCACAGTGTTAAATTGAGAGATTGCCTTAGAAGACCAGACTGTGTCAACATAGCAAAATATTCATTATGAAATGTGATATAGATGCATATATCCCTTGATTATGATCAATTATATTCAAGGTCACGACCTAATGAAGCTTCCTTTTTGACATAACGTCACACTTTGATGTCACAATGCAAATTCATCATAATGTAAAATAATACATCACAATCCGTCTCGTCATAATATAACATGTAACAAAGCTAAAAACATGTACCTTATGCATTATACAAGATTAAATGTCAGCATGAAGCTTTAATGCATGGTTTCGTACATTAAGTAAAGCTAAGATAGCAATATTCTCTGACCTACAGATAGATAAATGAAGGAAAATGTCATTTAGTGTCACTCCTTAAGGGTGCAAAACACAGTTTTATGTATGACGTTATCATGACGTTACTAAATGAGGGACATGCTAAAGTGACCCCCATTAAGAAATAATATGAAGACTTGCTACATAGACATCTATATATCAATAGAAAGATAAAATTGTGAATTTTATAAATATATAAATATATAGCATTTATCACTTACTAATAAGGTGTACTTGACACATGAAACATGGGGGAAATAGGGAAGTTTATGCATCTAATTGTAGTACACCTATGCATTTTTAGCTCCCTTGATCACAAACAGTGCATAAATCAGAAAATATAAGTGCTGTGCATTTAACAGAGCAAGTCCTTAGGTTTCTTTCTGTTATACTTTTAGGGTACATTTTCCAGCTTTTTAAAGAGCTACTTTACCTGCTACTCAAATCATGCAATTCTGCACATGTGAAAAATGGGTGATTTTAGAGTTATCTCCCACTATTAAAAAGTCACACAAAAAATAATTCTCAAAAAATATTTGTATACTTTTTTCATTTAATCTTAAGATAAGACTCTACTTTATGCAAATAAAAATAAAAAAGCTGCAATTTTCATGTACACTGCATAAAAATAGCAGGGAAATCCCTGCCCATCATGCTTTTCTCTCAGGAAAACCCCCTGGATTTTATACGAAACTGTGTTTAGCTACCTTAAAGGAAATAAAAAAATTCTGTATTTCACTTTCTGGTGTCTAGATGCAAGAAGGACAAAATTCCAAACAGTTTGGTGTATACAAAGTTAAATTTGGTCCAGAAATAGCCAAGAAATTGTCAATTTAGTATTACATGTCTTTGACATTGGTCGACTCCTTAAACAGGACTTTGGAGATAAATTTCCAAACTGTGACTAGCAGCTTACAAATTTTACTTTATTTTATACGATGAACATGACCGAGAAAGTTGAGTATTTGAATATTAATGACATGTTAAAATATAAATTAAAAAGCATCCGAAAAATATAAATTTTTATATTTTACACAAATTTCTGATTGCAGTATGAACCAAAAAAAAAAAGGGGGGGTTACGTCACAGTGTTAAATTGAGAGATTGCCTTAGAAGACCAGACTGTGTCAACATAGCAAAATATTCATTATGAAATGTGATATAGATGCATATATCCCTTGATTATGATCAATTATATTCAAGGTCACGACCTAATGAAGCTTCCTTTTTGACATAACGTCACACTTTGATGTCACAATGCAAATTCATCATAATGTAAAATAATACATCACAATCCGTCTCGTCATAATATAACATGTAACAAAGCTAAAAACATGTACCTTATGCATTATACAAGATTAAATGTCAGCATGAAGCTTTAATGCATGGTTTCGTACATTAAGTAAAGCTAAGATAGCAATATTCTCTGACCTACAGATAGATAAATGAAGGAAAATGTCATTTAGTGTCACTCCTTAAGGGTGCAAAACACAGTTTTATGTATGACGTTATCATGACGTTACTAAATGAGGGACATGCTAAAGTGACCCCCATTAAGAAATAATATGAAGACTTGCTACATAGACATCTATATATCAATAGAAAGATAAAATTGTGAATTTTATAAATATATAAATATATAGCATTTATCACTTACTAATAAGGTGTACTTGACACATGAAACATGGGGGAAATAGGGAAGTTTATGCATCTAATTGTAGTACACCTATGCATTTTTAGCTCCCTTGATCACAAACAGTGCATAAATCAGAAAATATAAGTGCTGTGCATTTAACAGAGCAAGTCCTTAGGTTTCTTTCTGTTATACTTTTAGGGTACATTTTCCAGCTTTTTAAAGAGCTACTTTACCTGCTACTCAAATCATGCAATTCTGCACATGTGAAAAATGGGTGATTTTAGAGTTATCTCCCACTATTAAAAAGTCACACAAAAAATAATTCTCAAAAAATATTTGTATACTTTTTTCATTTAATCTTAAGATAAGACTCTACTTTATGCAAATAAAAATAAAAAAGCTGCAATTTTCATGTACACTGCATAAAAATAGCAGGGAAATCCCTGCCCATCATGCTTTTCTCTCAGGAAAACCCCCTGGATTTTATACGAAACTGTGTTTAGCTACCTTAAAGGAAATAAAAAAATTCTGTATTTCACTTTCTGGTGTCTAGATGCAAGAAGGACAAAATTCCAAACAGTTTGGTGTATACAAAGTTAAATTTGGTCCAGAAATAGCCAAGAAATTGTCAATTTAGTATTACATGTCTTTGACATTGGTCGACTCCTTAAACAGGACTTTGGAGATAAATTTCCAAACTGTGACTAGCAGCTTACAAATTTTACTTTATTTTATACGATGAACATGACCGAGAAAGTTGAGTATTTGAATATTAATGACATGTTAAAATATAAATTAAAAAGCATCCGAAAAATATAAATTTTTATATTTTACACAAATTTCTGATTGCAGTATGAACCAAAAAAAAAAAGGGGGGGTTACGTCACAGTGTTAAATTGAGAGATTGCCTTAGAAGACCAGACTGTGTCAACATAGCAAAATATTCATTATGAAATGTGATATAGATGCATATATCCCTTGATTATGATCAATTATATTCAAGGTCACGACCTAATGAAGCTTCCTTTTTGACATAACGTCACACTTTGATGTCACAATGCAAATTCATCATAATGTAAAATAATACATCACAATCCGTCTCGTCATAATATAACATGTAACAAAGCTAAAAACATGTACCTTATGCATTATACAAGATTAAATGTCAGCATGAAGCTTTAATGCATGGTTTCGTACATTAAGTAAAGCTAAGATAGCAATATTCTCTGACCTACAGATAGATAAATGAAGGAAAATGTCATTTAGTGTCACTCCTTAAAGGACTTATCGCATGATTCTAAATTATTTGAAAGTAAAAGCGTATTACGTTCCTTATGACCACAGTTTATAAATGCTGTGTTTTTACTGCGGTTAAACCGCGGTAATTAACCAATTATTGACTCAAATGAAAACCCCTGAATTAAAAATCTAAGTTAATTAGATAGCGATCACGTGACCCTGTGACGTCAAAGGCGACAATGGCGGATCAACTCTTCACATTAATCTTACTAAAATATACGCGATACAAACCGAATTTTCTGCGTTGTGGACGACCAAATCACTGATTTTATCGCTATGAAATTGAATATCCAACCTTATATGTTACAATTGTCAGCAAGAAAAAATCTGAAAAGTCTGTTAACATTGTAAAAATAGCAGCGACGATAGCGAGGGAGACGCGGCGAAGACGAAGAAACTCGCCATCATAATACAATTTGATTTGTCATCTTATCACATGTATTAACTTATTTGATTCACAAAGTTAACATTATATAACTTTGTTATTCTTCGTTTTCATTTTTAACATAGTATTAATTTATGCAAGTATGCCTTCATATGTTTTGTAAAGGATGGCGGCCTAATAATTTCCCGATCACGAAACATTGCCGTAATCAGAGCTACCGATTCTAAATGTTTGGAATAAAATCCGAAAATTATCAAAAGCCCTATACCTTAGAACTAGTTAATGTTTCTTTAGTAATTGAAAAGCACGTTCGGAATTAATTTTTTCAGCATTTTTTGTAATTAAGCTTCATTTGTCGTTGATAACTCCGTTAATAGTGTGCATATTCTCATCTCCCTATCACTGAATTGTCGCCTATGACGTCAGAGCAGTATTTCGCCGAAATCCGACTGAAATATGCATATTGCCGTATTTGAATTTCAACTCTAAATATCTCTTAAAATATGCTTTCAACAACGTTTATTGTATTCAGTATTTTAATAAACAAGGTTGTTGATAATATTTTTCATAAAATGACGATTTTTGAAAGACCATGCGATAAGTCCTTTAAGGGTGCAAAACACAGTTTTATGTATGACGTTATCATGACGTTACTAAATGAGGGACATGCTAAAGTGACCCCCATAAAGAAATAATATGAAGACTTGCTACATAGACATCTATATATCAATAGAAAGATAAAATTGTGAATTTTATAAATATATAAATATATAGCATTTATCACTTACTAATAAGGTGTACTTGACACATGAAACATGGGGGAAATAGGGAAGTTTATGCATCTAATTGTAGTACACCTATGCATTTTTAGCTCCCTTGATCACAAACAGTGCATAAATCAGAAAATATAAGTGCTGTGCATTTAACAGAGCAAGTCCTTAGGTTTCTTTCTGTTATACTTTTAGGGTACATTTTCCAGCTTTTTAAAGAGCTACTTTACCTGCTACTCAAATCATGCAATTCTGCACATGTGAAAAATGGGTGATTTTAGAGTTATCTCCCACTATTAAAAAGTCACACAAAAAATAATTCTCAAAAAATATTTGTATACTTTTTTCATTTAATCTTAAGATAAGACTCTACTTTATGCAAATAAAAATAAAAAAGCTGCAATTTTCATGTACACTGCATAAAAATAGCAGGGAAATCCCTGCCCATCATGCTTTTCTCTCAGGAAAACCCCCTGGATTTTATACGAAACTGTGTTTAGCTACCTTAAAGGAAATAAAAAAATTCTGTATTTCACTTTCTGGTGTCTAGATGCAAGAAGGACAAAATTCCAAACAGTTTGGTGTATACAAAGTTAAATTTGGTCCAGAAATAGCCAAGAAATTGTCAATTTAGTATTACATGTCTTTGACATTGGTCGACTCCTTAAACAGGACTTTGGAGATAAATTTCCAAACTGTGACTAGCAGCTTACAAATTTTACTTTATTTTATACGATGAACATGACCGAGAAAGTTGAGTATTTGAATATTAATGACATGTTAAAATATAAATTAAAAAGCATCCGAAAAATATAAATTTTTATATTTTACACAAATTTCTGATTGCAGTATGAACCAAAAAAAAAAGGGGGGGTTACGTCACAGTGTTAAATTGAGAGATTGCCTTAGAAGACCAGACTGTGTCAACATAGCAAAATATTCATTATGAAATGTGATATAGATGCATATATCCCTTGATTATGATCAATTATATTCAAGGTCACGACCTAATGAAGCTTCCTTTTTGACATAACGTCACACTTTGATGTCACAATGCAAATTCATCATAATGTAAAATAATACATCACAATCCGTCTCGTCATAATATAACATGTAACAAAGCTAAAAACATGTACCTTATGCATTATACAAGATTAAATGTCAGCATGAAGCTTTAATGCATGGTTTCGTACATTAAGTAAAGCTAAGATAGCAATATTCTCTGACCTACAGATAGATAAATGAAGGAAAATGTCATTTAGTGTCACTCCTTAATTAAGGGTGCAAAACACAGTTTTATGTATGACGTTATCATGACGTTACTAAATGAGGGACATGCTAAAGTGACCCCCATAAAGAAATAATATGAAGACTTGCTACATAGACATCTATATATCAATAGAAAGATAAAATTGTGAATTTTATAAATATATAAATATATAGCATTTATCACTTACTAATAAGGTGTACTTGACACATGAAACATGGGGGAAATAGGGAAGTTTATGCATCTAATTGTAGTACACCTATGCATTTTTAGCTCCCTTGATCACAAACAGTGCATAAATCAGAAAATATAAGTGCTGTGCATTTAACAGAGCAAGTCCTTAGGTTTCTTTCTGTTATACTTTTAGGGTACATTTTCCAGCTTTTTAAAGAGCTACTTTACCTGCTACTCAAATCATGCAATTCTGCACATGTGAAAAATGGGTGATTTTAGAGTTATCTCCCACTATTAAAAAGTCACACAAAAAATAATTCTCAAAAAATATTTGTATACTTTTTTCATTTAATCTTAAGATAAGACTCTACTTTATGCAAATAAAAATAAAAAAGCTGCAATTTTCATGTACACTGCATAAAAATAGCAGGGAAATCCCTGCCCATCATGCTTTTCTCTCAGGAAAACCCCCTGGATTTTATACGAAACTGTGTTTAGCTACCTTAAAGGAAATAAAAAAATTCTGTATTTCACTTTCTGGTGTCTAGATGCAAGAAGGACAAAATTCCAAACAGTTTGGTGTATACAAAGTTAAATTTGGTCCAGAAATAGCCAAGAAATTGTCAATTTAGTATTACATGTCTTTGACATTGGTCGACTCCTTAAACAGGACTTTGGAGATAAATTTCCAAACTGTGACTAGCAGCTTACAAATTTTACTTTATTTTATACGATGAACATGACCGAGAAAGTTGAGTATTTGAATATTAATGACATGTTAAAATATAAATTAAAAAGCATCCGAAAAATATAAATTTTTATATTTTACACAAATTTCTGATTGCAGTATGAACCAAAAAAAAAAGGGGGGGTTACGTCACAGTGTTAAATTGAGAGATTGCCTTAGAAGACCAGACTGTGTCAACATAGCAAAATATTCATTATGAAATGTGATATAGATGCATATATCCCTTGATTATGATCAATTATATTCAAGGTCACGACCTAATGAAGCTTCCTTTTTGACATAACGTCACACTTTGATGTCACAATGCAAATTCATCATAATGTAAAATAATACATCACAATCCGTCTCGTCATAATATAACATGTAACAAAGCTAAAAACATGTACCTTATGCATTATACAAGATTAAATGTCAGCATGAAGCTTTAATGCATGGTTTCGTACATTAAGTAAAGCTAAGATAGCAATATTCTCTGACCTACAGATAGATAAATGAAGGAAAATGTCATTTAGTGTCACTCCTTAATTAAGGGTGCAAAACACAGTTTTATGTATGACGTTATCATGACGTTACTAAATGAGGGACATGCTAAAGTGACCCCCATAAAGAAATAATATGAAGACTTGCTACATAGACATCTATATATCAATAGAAAGATAAAATTGTGAATTTTATAAATATATAAATATATAGCATTTATCACTTACTAATAAGGTGTACTTGACACATGAAACATGGGGGAAATAGGGAAGTTTATGCATCTAATTGTAGTACACCTATGCATTTTTAGCTCCCTTGATCACAAACAGTGCATAAATCAGAAAATATAAGTGCTGTGCATTTAACAGAGCAAGTCCTTAGGTTTCTTTCTGTTATACTTTTAGGGTACATTTTCCAGCTTTTTAAAGAGCTACTTTACCTGCTACTCAAATCATGCAATTCTGCACATGTGAAAAATGGGTGATTTTAGAGTTATCTCCCACTATTAAAAAGTCACACAAAAAATAATTCTCAAAAAATATTTGTATACTTTTTTCATTTAATCTTAAGATAAGACTCTACTTTATGCAAATAAAAATAAAAAAGCTGCAATTTTCATGTACACTGCATAAAAATAGCAGGGAAATCCCTGCCCATCATGCTTTTCTCTCAGGAAAACCCCCTGGATTTTATACGAAACTGTGTTTAGCTACCTTAAAGGAAATAAAAAAATTCTGTATTTCACTTTCTGGTGTCTAGATGCAAGAAGGACAAAATTCCAAACAGTTTGGTGTATACAAAGTTAAATTTGGTCCAGAAATAGCCAAGAAATTGTCAATTTAGTATTACATGTCTTTGACATTGGTCGACTCCTTAAACAGGACTTTGGAGATAAATTTCCAAACTGTGACTAGCAGCTTACAAATTTTACTTTATTTTATACGATGAACATGACCGAGAAAGTTGAGTATTTGAATATTAATGACATGTTAAAATATAAATTAAAAAGCATCCGAAAAATATAAATTTTTATATTTTACACAAATTTCTGATTGCAGTATGAACCAAAAAAAAAAGGGGGGGTTACGTCACAGTGTTAAATTGAGAGATTGCCTTAGAAGACCAGACTGTGTCAACATAGCAAAATATTCATTATGAAATGTGATATAGATGCATATATTCCTTGATTATGATCAATTATATTCAAGGTCACGACCTAATGAAGCTTCCTTTTTGACATAACGTCACACTTTGATGTCACAATGCAAATTCATCATAATGTAAAATAATACATCACAATCCGTCTCGTCATAATATAACATGTAACAAAGCTAAAAACATGTACCTTATGCATTATACAAGATTAAATGTCAGCATGAAGCTTTAATGCATGGTTTCGTACATTAAGTAAAGCTAAGATAGCAATATTCTCTGACCTACAGATAGATAAATGAAGGAAAATGTCATTTAGTGTCACTCCTTAATTAAGGGTGCAAAACACAGTTTTATGTATGACGTTATCATGACGTTACTAAATGAGGGACATGCTAAAGTGACCCCCATAAAGAAATAATATGAAGACTTGCTACATAGACATCTATATATCAATAGAAAGATAAAATTGTGAATTTTATAAATATATAAATATATAGCATTTATCACTTACTAATAAGGTGTACTTGACACATGAAACATGGGGGAAATAGGGAAGTTTATGCATCTAATTGTAGTACACCTATGCATTTTTAGCTCCCTTGATCACAAACAGTGCATAAATCAGAAAATATAAGTGCTGTGCATTTAACAGAGCAAGTCCTTAGGTTTCTTTCTGTTATACTTTTAGGGTACATTTTCCAGCTTTTTAAAGAGCTACTTTACCTGCTACTCAAATCATGCAATTCTGCACATGTGAAAAATGGGTGATTTTAGAGTTATCTCCCACTATTAAAAAGTCACACAAAAAATAATTCTCAAAAAATATTTGTATACTTTTTTCATTTAATCTTAAGATAAGACTCTACTTTATGCAAATAAAAATAAAAAAGCTGCAATTTTCATGTACACTGCATAAAAATAGCAGGGAAATCCCTGCCCATCATGCTTTTCTCTCAGGAAAACCCCCTGGATTTTATACGAAACTGTGTTTAGCTACCTTAAAGGAAATAAAAAAATTCTGTATTTCACTTTCTGGTGTCTAGATGCAAGAAGGACAAAATTCCAAACAGTTTGGTGTATACAAAGTTAAATTTGGTCCAGAAATAGCCAAGAAATTGTCAATTTAGTATTACATGTCTTTGACATTGGTCGACTCCTTAAACAGGACTTTGGAGATAAATTTCCAAACTGTGACTAGCAGCTTACAAATTTTACTTTATTTTATACGATGAACATGACCGAGAAAGTTGAGTATTTGAATATTAATGACATGTTAAAATATAAATTAAAAAGCATCCGAAAAATATAAATTTTTATATTTTACACAAATTTCTGATTGCAGTATGAACCAAAAAAAAAAGGGGGGGTTACGTCACAGTGTTAAATTGAGAGATTGCCTTAGAAGACCAGACTGTGTCAACATAGCAAAATATTCATTATGAAATGTGATATAGATGCATATATCCCTTGATTATGATCAATTATATTCAAGGTCACGACCTAATGAAGCTTCCTTTTTGACATAACGTCACACTTTGATGTCACAATGCAAATTCATCATAATGTAAAATAATACATCACAATCCGTCTCGTCATAATATAACATGTAACAAAGCTAAAAACATGTACCTTATGCATTATACAAGATTAAATGTCAGCATGAAGCTTTAATGCATGGTTTCGTACATTAAGTAAAGCTAAGATAGCAATATTCTCTGACCTACAGATAGATAAATGAAGGAAAATGTCATTTAGTGTCACTCCTTAATTAAGGGTGCAAAACACAGTTTTATGTATGACGTTATCATGACGTTACTAAATGAGGGACATGCTAAAGTGACCCCCATAAAGAAATAATATGAAGACTTGCTACATAGACATCTATATATCAATAGAAAGATAAAATTGTGAATTTTATAAATATATAAATATATAGCATTTATCACTTACTAATAAGGTGTACTTGACACATGAAACATGGGGGAAATAGGGAAGTTTATGCATCTAATTGTAGTACACCTATGCATTTTTAGCTCCCTTGATCACAAACAGTGCATAAATCAGAAAATATAAGTGCTGTGCATTTAACAGAGCAAGTCCTTAGGTTTCTTTCTGTTATACTTTTAGGGTACATTTTCCAGCTTTTTAAAGAGCTACTTTACCTGCTACTCAAATCATGCAATTCTGCACATGTGAAAAATGGGTGATTTTAGAGTTATCTCCCACTATTAAAAAGTCACACAAAAAATAATTCTCAAAAAATATTTGTATACTTTTTTCATTTAATCTTAAGATAAGACTCTACTTTATGCAAATAAAAATAAAAAAGCTGCAATTTTCATGTACACTGCATAAAAATAGCAGGGAAATCCCTGCCCATCATGCTTTTCTCTCAGGAAAACCCCCTGGATTTTATACGAAACTGTGTTTAGCTACCTTAAAGGAAATAAAAAAATTCTGTATTTCACTTTCTGGTGTCTAGATGCAAGAAGGACAAAATTCCAAACAGTTTGGTGTATACAAAGTTAAATTTGGTCCAGAAATAGCCAAGAAATTGTCAATTTAGTATTACATGTCTTTGACATTGGTCGACTCCTTAAACAGGACTTTGGAGATAAATTTCCAAACTGTGACTAGCAGCTTACAAATTTTACTTTATTTTATACGATGAACATGACCGAGAAAGTTGAGTATTTGAATATTAATGACATGTTAAAATATAAATTAAAAAGCATCCGAAAAATATAAATTTTTATATTTTACACAAATTTCTGATTGCAGTATGAACCAAAAAAAAAGGGGGGGGTTACGTCACAGTGTTAAATTGAGAGATTGCCTTAGAAGACCAGACTGTGTCAACATAGCAAAATATTCATTATGAAATGTGATATAGATGCATATATTCCTTGATTATGATCAATTATATTCAAGGTCACGACCTAATGAAGCTTCCTTTTTGACATAACGTCACACTTTGATGTCACAATGCAAATTCATCATAATGTAAAATAATACATCACAATCCGTCTCGTCATAATATAACATGTAACAAAGCTAAAAACATGTACCTTATGCATTATACAAGATTAAATGTCAGCATGAAGCTTTAATGCATGGTTTCGTACATTAAGTAAAGCTAAGATAGCAATATTCTCTGACCTACAGATAGATAAATGAAGGAAAATGTCATTTAGTGTCACTCCTTAATTAAGGGTGCAAAACACAGTTTTATGTATGACGTTATCATGACGTTACTAAATGAGGGACATGCTAAAGTGACCCCCATAAAGAAATAATATGAAGACTTGCTACATAGACATCTATATATCAATAGAAAGATAAAATTGTGAATTTTATAAATATATAAATATATAGCATTTATCACTTACTAATAAGGTGTACTTGACACATGAAACATGGGGGAAATAGGGAAGTTTATGCATCTAATTGTAGTACACCTATGCATTTTTAGCTCCCTTGATCACAAACAGTGCATAAATCAGAAAATATAAGTGCTGTGCATTTAACAGAGCAAGTCCTTAGGTTTCTTTCTGTTATACTTTTAGGGTACATTTTCCAGCTTTTTAAAGAGCTACTTTACCTGCTACTCAAATCATGCAATTCTGCACATGTGAAAAATGGGTGATTTTAGAGTTATCTCCCACTATTAAAAAGTCACACAAAAAATAATTCTCAAAAAATATTTGTATACTTTTTTCATTTAATCTTAAGATAAGACTCTACTTTATGCAAATAAAAATAAAAAAGCTGCAATTTTCATGTACACTGCATAAAAATAGCAGGGAAATCCCTGCCCATCATGCTTTTCTCTCAGGAAAACCCCCTGGATTTTATACGAAACTGTGTTTAGCTACCTTAAAGGAAATAAAAAAATTCTGTATTTCACTTTCTGGTGTCTAGATGCAAGAAGGACAAAATTCCAAACAGTTTGGTGTATACAAAGTTAAATTTGGTCCAGAAATAGCCAAGAAATTGTCAATTTAGTATTACATGTCTTTGACATTGGTCGACTCCTTAAACAGGACTTTGGAGATAAATTTCCAAACTGTGACTAGCAGCTTACAAATTTTACTTTATTTTATACGATGAACATGACCGAGAAAGTTGAGTATTTGAATATTAATGACATGTTAAAATATAAATTAAAAAGCATCCGAAAAATATAAATTTTTATATTTTACACAAATTTCTGATTGCAGTATGAACCAAAAAAAAAAGGGGGGGTTACGTCACAGTGTTAAATTGAGAGATTGCCTTAGAAGACCAGACTGTGTCAACATAGCAAAATATTCATTATGAAATGTGATATAGATGCATATATCCCTTGATTATGATCAATTATATTCAAGGTCACGACCTAATGAAGCTTCCTTTTTGACATAACGTCACACTTTGATGTCACAATGCAAATTCATCATAATGTAAAATAATACATCACAATCCGTCTCGTCATAATATAACATGTAACAAAGCTAAAAACATGTACCTTATGCATTATACAAGATTAAATGTCAGCATGAAGCTTTAATGCATGGTTTCGTACATTAAGTAAAGCTAAGATAGCAATATTCTCTGACCTACAGATAGATAAATGAAGGAAAATGTCATTTAGTGTCACTCCTTAATTAAGGGTGCAAAACACAGTTTTATGTATGACGTTATCATGACGTTACTAAATGAGGGACATGCTAAAGTGACCCCCATAAAGAAATAATATGAAGACTTGCTACATAGACATCTATATATCAATAGAAAGATAAAATTGTGAATTTTATAAATATATAAATATATAGCATTTATCACTTACTAATAAGGTGTACTTGACACATGAAACATGGGGGAAATAGGGAAGTTTATGCATCTAATTGTAGTACACCTATGCATTTTTAGCTCCCTTGATCACAAACAGTGCATAAATCAGAAAATATAAGTGCTGTGCATTTAACAGAGCAAGTCCTTAGGTTTCTTTCTGTTATACTTTTAGGGTACATTTTCCAGCTTTTTAAAGAGCTACTTTACCTGCTACTCAAATCATGCAATTCTGCACATGTGAAAAATGGGTGATTTTAGAGTTATCTCCCACTATTAAAAAGTCACACAAAAAATAATTCTCAAAAAATATTTGTATACTTTTTTCATTTAATCTTAAGATAAGACTCTACTTTATGCAAATAAAAATAAAAAAGCTGCAATTTTCATGTACACTGCATAAAAATAGCAGGGAAATCCCTGCCCATCATGCTTTTCTCTCAGGAAAACCCCCTGGATTTTATACGAAACTGTGTTTAGCTACCTTAAAGGAAATAAAAAAATTCTGTATTTCACTTTCTGGTGTCTAGATGCAAGAAGGACAAAATTCCAAACAGTTTGGTGTATACAAAGTTAAATTTGGTCCAGAAATAGCCAAGAAATTGTCAATTTAGTATTACATGTCTTTGACATTGGTCGACTCCTTAAACAGGACTTTGGAGATAAATTTCCAAACTGTGACTAGCAGCTTACAAATTTTACTTTATTTTATACGATGAACATGACCGAGAAAGTTGAGTATTTGAATATTAATGACATGTTAAAATATAAATTAAAAAGCATCCGAAAAATATAAATTTTTATATTTTACACAAATTTCTGATTGCAGTATGAACCAAAAAAAAAGGGGGGGGTTACGTCACAGTGTTAAATTGAGAGATTGCCTTAGAAGACCAGACTGTGTCAACATAGCAAAATATTCATTATGAAATGTGATATAGATGCATATATCCCTTGATTATGATCAATTATATTCAAGGTCACGACCTAATGAAGCTTCCTTTTTGACATAACGTCACACTTTGATGTCACAATGCAAATTCATCATAATGTAAAATAATACATCACAATCCGTCTCGTCATAATATAACATGTAACAAAGCTAAAAACATGTACCTTATGCATTATACAAGATTAAATGTCAGCATGAAGCTTTAATGCATGGTTTCGTACATTAAGTAAAGCTAAGATAGCAATATTCTCTGACCTACAGATAGATAAATGAAGGAAAATGTCATTTAGTGTCACTCCTTAATTAAGGGTGCAAAACACAGTTTTATGTATGACGTTATCATGACGTTACTAAATGAGGGACATGCTAAAGTGACCCCCATAAAGAAATAATATGAAGACTTGCTACATAGACATCTATATATCAATAGAAAGATAAAATTGTGAATTTTATAAATATATAAATATATAGCATTTATCACTTACTAATAAGGTGTACTTGACACATGAAACATGGGGGAAATAGGGAAGTTTATGCATCTAATTGTAGTACACCTATGCATTTTTAGCTCCCTTGATCACAAACAGTGCATAAATCAGAAAATATAAGTGCTGTGCATTTAACAGAGCAAGTCCTTAGGTTTCTTTCTGTTATACTTTTAGGGTACATTTTCCAGCTTTTTAAAGAGCTACTTTACCTGCTACTCAAATCATGCAATTCTGCACATGTGAAAAATGGGTGATTTTAGAGTTATCTCCCACTATTAAAAAGTCACACAAAAAATAATTCTCAAAAAATATTTGTATACTTTTTTCATTTAATCTTAAGATAAGACTCTACTTTATGCAAATAAAAATAAAAAAGCTGCAATTTTCATGTACACTGCATAAAAATAGCAGGGAAATCCCTGCCCATCATGCTTTTCTCTCAGGAAAACCCCCTGGATTTTATACGAAACTGTGTTTAGCTACCTCAGTGCAAAAGAGTCAGCAAAGGGAAATAACTCTAGTTAATTTTTAGGAAAAGTTATAATTTGAGGGGATTGGAATATGACTTTTAACTGATTTCCCCACCTCAAATCTTTTTGCATCTTTTAGATCTAAGCTTGATCTTACTAAAAAGATCTTTTTTCTAAGTTTCAATTGCCTGCAAAATTTAATATGCATATCAAGAAATAGGCACCTTTGTATTCATTTTTATGACAAATTCATGTAAATTGATCTGTATCATATTAAAAACCTTGGGTTAAATTGAATAAAATTTAGATGCACAGAAACTTTGATTACTTAGCTATAAAATGAAACCCATGTTATGTTCATAACTTTCCTACATTAAGGAAGCACGGAATTATTTTACATGGTGATGACAATCAGGTCAGTTTTGCCATGACAAAATAGTTCAAAGTCGTTGCTATGGAAACCAAGGAGGTACTGTCCAAAATTTACCCACCAATAGTCTTTATATAGGGCACTCTCTAATATTATAGTGATAAAATAAAATTCCATGATAGTGCGTGGCCAAGCATTTTTGGTCCTTGCAGAGA
The DNA here is from genome assembly GCF_033153115.1 of Saccostrea echinata. Lineage (NCBI taxonomy): Eukaryota > Metazoa > Mollusca > Bivalvia > Ostreida > Ostreidae > Saccostrea > Saccostrea echinata. The sequence goes on along the minus strand of NW_026889758.1, from coordinate 8,516,100 downwards.
ATTGATGTTAAAATCTTCTGAAGAAGAACAGCAAAGCCATAATTAGTCATATTTAAATGCAAGCATCCTCGGGTAATGTAGATTCAAGTTTTGTTCAAATCATGACCCCCCAGGAGAATAGAGGGGCCATAACAGGGGATCATAGTTATACAAAGGAGTACAAATGATATATCAATAAAAATTGTCTTCTTAAGAACAGCATAGCCATTATTTGTCATATTAATTCAAAAGCATCCCTTTGAAGTAGAGATTCAAGTTCAAATCCCCCCCCCCCTCGAACCACTTTTATATCAGAACTTTTCAAGACTGAACTGATCTCTGCTTTTTCCTAGTCAGAGTGCTCAGGTGAGCGATGTGGCCCCTGGGCCTCTTTACATATATTTTATTTAATATCACCATGTTAAACAGATGACCCAGCATTTTCTAGAATGAAGAAATGAAAGTAAAATATTGCACACCTTAATTAAGTGTATAACATTAATTTTTTTTTAAAATACTATCTTTTTCAAGTGACATTTTAGGAAATTAAGTCTTCTCTTTAATATGAAAAAGCAAGTAAATGATGAATTTCCTGATCTTTTATGTGTGATTTACAAATTTTGAGCATGAATGGCATTAATTAACCCCAAATGTGATACATCTAAAGTCTTGAACTATATGAAAACATTCAGCACATTGTCAACTGTATATATTGTCTTTTTATCGGATTTTAATTTTTCTCTGTGCAATTAATTTAAAGCATAATAACTGCATAGTCATATACTATTTTTACTTTGTTAAATCAAAAGGATTAACAATATATGAAATCAGCACACTAAATGTTGGGCTGAAGTGTCAAAATGTATATATAGGCCTAATTTGGTTATATTGAGGATATATACATTTTTTCCTGGAAGTTTGGTGGTTTAATTATTTCTGAAATGATTTCTTTCAGACACTGTTGTTTGTATGTAGCAAGGGTATATTCATTGAATGTACAGGAATGTTTACAACACCTTGCTCTAAATATTACTGGAATGTTATGTAATGGGAAGTGTCTCAAGCCAGCAAAGAGTCAATAGTGGAACAGATTATAAATAACTCAGGGCCCTGAGGGGTCCTAGGTCAAGGGTCACTCACCTGATTGTTTATATAGGTATGGAACGTGTTAGATTGCTTCTGTGGTCTCTGTATTCACGGGACATGAAAATGGAGTATGTAGTAGTATAGGAACTTTTCTTCAAAAATGGTCTGTATTTTTTTTAATTCACATCTATGTATGAGATACTTTGAGATTGCTTAGTGTAGTATATAAGAGGGTGCATGGTTGTAGATGCATGGTTTTTATGGGGGAAAAAACAAGAAACAGATCAATCAAGATTGTACATCAAATAAAATATCAACAAATATTATACTCACAGTACAGTGAAGTTGCTTATTGCAATATTAAAAATTTGTTAAAATGAGTATTTGGGAAAATCTCATTGTAGTTTTCATTAAGTCAGCTGTATATGTGTATTTAGCCCTAAGGAGAAGGTGTTGACACTTCAAAGAAACAGTTTATTTGTTTAAGATTTACCTTTAAGGTATATCTACAGCAAAGTACACATGAACAGACATATTCTTGCACATATTGTCTGCTAGCTCAGCAGTTAACTGCAGACCTGAGATGTGTGTGAGGGTGAGGTGGGGAGGAGGGCAACTACCATCTACATGTATACTTTTGTTATGGAGACTCGGCTGTTTTTCAGTGACCACTATACAGGTGTAGAAAGACCACTTTGACCTGATCCGAATGATCAATCAAACCCTGATGTATAAAGTTAACCCCCTTCATTTTCTGTACAAGCTTCCTCTCTCTATATAGGTCTTTGTATATTTGGTTTTTCTTAGTCATTTTTCTGTCTCAAAGTTAAAGGACTGGAATTTTTATTTTACTGCAACTCATATAGCATTCTTGTTTATAAGATGAAAAAAATGTACTAATATTATATCCTTTAAAAAATCCTTGTGGAGGGTACTTCAAACTCTCTTGTACAATGACTGTACATACAGTCTACTCATGTAAAATATGTCTTTGATTTATTCAATTTTCTTTTTTAAAGTGAAATGATAAACTAGAAAATCTGGCTTGTATCAGAATGGGTCATCAGTGTTGTAGAATTAATCCTATACTGAAAACAGATTCCTTTAATGGGATATCATGTTCTGTCTTAAATGTAACCTATGTAGAGGCTTCACAATAACCATGTTGTTGTGTGGTACAGCAAGGTACAAAAGTTAAGTGCCCTGAAATGTGTTGGTATTACATAACATAATATTTATGGGAACTCATTCTTCAGTGTGAGTCACTTGGAGGGAATTTAAGTCTAAGCAGATTTATTTTACCTGTGCAATCAGCTGTAGAAGTTACAGTTTTACTTAATTGTGGACTTTTTTCACTGTTTGGTCCACCAACACTGGATTTGTTAAGACAATGGTGAAATGTTTCTGATGCCAGACATTTTTTTTCTGTGAAAATTGGTAATTTCTGACACTTGAATATTAAAACTTCTCTCTCTATCTCAGTATAATGATGATTTGTTGTCTTTGAAAGAAAATCTTTTCTCTTTCTTTCTAAAATTGCCTCATTTACATACATTTTATAGTATCTTGGTTATTCTCTGCCATATTTCAAAGACAGCATTTAGGCATGATCTAGATATGATTTTAACAATGTTGACAATTATTACAGAAAAAAGAAAATTTTAATTGTTTGAAAGCTTCCAGTAACATATACGACAACTGTTGAACTTTCTGAAACATTAAAGGAAGAAAATATACCATTTACATCTTATCATTGTCTTAATGAAATAAAAATAAATTACCTAAAACATATATTTAATTATTTTCACTCTTTTATAGATTTGTGACAGAATCCTCTTTTATTTTGTGTATTTTGTTTTTAACCGTATTTTACTCCATTGTAGGTTCCTCAACGAGGTCCAGAAACAGGATCAATGACAAACCTCCACACGCAGGATAAACAGCTGACTGCTGGTAGTAAGTATATCCTACATGTTGTTTATATACACAGTTATCTTCTCCTGAAAAGTGATGAAAAATCATATCAGTCTGGATGACCAGACATAAATAACAAATGAAGATAACTTTCACTTTGGAGTTATCTCCCTGCACTATTTCTAATCAGGTTAGAGTTATCACCCTTAGTGTGATGTTGTCTTCGGTAATAATGTTAGTAAAGGGTAGTCTTGGTCTATTTTCTAGTTATCTGCTCATAACTTGTATAGATGTACTGTATTTCTCCAATGTTAGCACACTTAATTCTCTCAGGTGACGTCACTCACATGTCTACATAGTCGGGGGTTTTCAGTGATATTGGAATTGTGACCTGCAGGTCAGAGTGCTACAGGATTTGACATTTTCTTTCCCCACAGACCCCAAAAATAAACATTTTATTCATGACTGAATGCTAATTTTAAGGGATAGCTTCAGTTATTGATAATGTAATATACTCAAAGCCTACAACCTTAATTGCTACAACTCTAAATGCTCGAATTCTGTAATATGTATTACATGTACATATGTACCTTGGTGTTCTCTTGGTAGTGGTTGTTTCATTGCATATTTCTGATCAGGCTATTGTATTTATGATCTTTTTCAATCTCAGGTAAAGAATAAAACTGATGTTTTTTTCTCTATTTTATAAAATGGAAAAGGTACTAAAAGCAAAAATATCAACTGTATTAATTGTTTTGGTTCACTACATAGCCTATAATACTTTCATCTTTGAATTGCTTACATTGCAGACTTTTGACCCTGTTGTATGGAGTTAAAATAAGTGTACAGGTACATGTACTTTATCAATGAAAGAAATACCAATCATTCCACTGTGTCAGGAGGGTGAATTAGAGCTAATAATGGGGAGTTAATTTAGATTTCAGGGGAGGAAAGGAAATTCTTTGGTATCTACAGTTCCTCCCACTGTGAAAAAGCCAGATTTTCTTGGCTATCCAACTTCCCTCTCCTTTTACAGTCATTAGGCTGGTCATGCTAAGGCTTCTGTCAGTCACATCAATTAACAAAATCTATTTACATCAGATTAAATATTTGAATTGTTTTTTGCACATTTTGGGTTACAGTATAGTCACCTTTAATTATGAGGAGGTCTGTTTATTTTAGATTATGTGTTTTATTTTCATTGTGGAGTTATTTTCTGGGTTAATTCTTTTCTGTCACATTAACAATTAATTAACAACAATTAACTATATTTATACTAGTTTATGTGACTTAATATTCCTGTAGTGTTTTGGGGGTTATTTATGGCCTAAATATCATTTGTTGATACAAGGATGAGCTATTTGATACCTATATGACACCTGAGCCCACCTTTACATTAGATACACTTTTACATACCTGGGTACAGGTGACACCACTCCTTTCAATACACATATACAGATCAACAGAAGATTAAAAAAAAAGGTTAAGGATTAAACACGGACTGAAATATGCAGAAAATGATAGTAAACTTCTGACTAGAAAAAAGGATCACACTGTATTAATGGCTTGATTGTGCCTGGTCAAGTGACACAATTATAACACAATGATGTCACAGTTCTGTATAAAGGTAAACACTGGTATCATATATAATTGACACAAATATGCAGAGAATGAAAGAGTTCGGAATTCAAGTGATAACAAGGGTTAGACAGAAAATGTAAACATGCATGCCTGGACCCTAGCTGCATTATTGTTGGTACTGAAATAATGAATTAATTCATGCCCAGTCTGAGGATGATAAAATGATTAGAGTTTTTCCATATTCATGATCTAGACTATTATAGAAATGATTAATTGCAGTCATCATAATAAAAGAATTTTTAATTGATACGAGTATGGAAAGTCTGTAAAGTTTAAATAGTGCAGTGAGATTAGGAGCAGTTATTAAGTATCCGATTTTAGATGCCCACATTTATATAAGGATCTCTGGTAATTGGATAGTTTTCTGCACTCAGATAGGTCTGTCCAGGCCGTTACTTGGTTCCCTGGTCAGTGTCCACGCAGCATTATAAAGACCTTAATTAACAACAAGCTGCTTACTGTGGTCTGCTGACAAAGCTCTGTTTAAAAATTAAATGATATTTACACTGTATTGATACTTAGTAAATGAGTCATTGTTATCCACAAAGACAGGCCCTAATAATGTCACTTAGGTGGAGACACAGATTGGGTCCTGGAGTGTTTCGGTCCAACAGTCAGTTTGGTCATTATTTGACAAAGATAGTTTTAGCAAAACAGTCGTAAAATGTTCATTATTTGCTCTAAATAAAAGAATTTATTATTATTAGTACATTCTGGTTCATGACACACAGAAAAAATAATCCAAAAAGAGAGTTTTTGTCTCGTATGTCTTACAACAATATATACATTAACAACAAGCTTGAGTTTTCTGTTTCTTCTTGATATTCTATGCCAGCTAGGTCAGACTTGTATGCTACATGCTTTCTTATGTTAACTTTTTTCAGTGGAATGATGTGTTTGCATGTCTTCTCCTTTAAAATTGGTGAACTCTATATTTTTCTGTATGATCATAGCACTATATGCAGGGCTGTGGTTAACTTTTAAAACCTTAGGGGCCATGTGGGCTCCTAACTTTTCAAATTTTACGGGCCCACAATGTGATCCACGGGCCCACATTATATGTAAATTAAAAATAAGAACACAAAAATTCTAAATTTTTTTTTTTGTAGTATCTATATGTTCGCAGAATATGGATTTTTGTCACGTTTTCTCTTTTCTAAAAACTATGATCCGATAATATGTTCATTACATTTCGTAGTATTTAACCTTAACTTATACAACTGAAGCGTCTATGGTTTAACAATTAAAGGGCATATTAAATAATAAATTTATTTAAATTACAACCTGTGATTAAGTTTGATCCCGATCTTTTATTGTGTGCATCGGTAATTCAAATTCTATCTGTGAATAACTAGTCGAATGGTGAGTGTGACAACCATAGCCGATTGTTACAATATTTCTATTAGAACAATCTCAAACATTTGCTCTTGTATCATCAGATTTAACGGAGATTTAACCGCTTCGATAAATCGCCATGTTTGATCTCAGTCACGTACATGTTTGAGAAATATGCTTGTACGCAACACAAATAATCTAAGTTAGTAGAGCGTTTTCTTAAAAAACTGAAAGTACATAAAATAAAACTGAAATGTGATTATGTTCCGGTAAAAAAATCGTTCGCCATGTGGGCGACCAGATTTTTAATATCTAGTCGCCCACCGCAAATTTTACTCGCATTTTCGAGTGGGCGAGTGGTTATCCACAACCCTGATATGTGTTAGACTACATATGTATTATATATCAGCTGGTTGTTTGTGTGTGTATTCCTATCCTTGACTAAGTAAACCTCTCCTATATCTTGTATCTGAGAGACTATATCCTGAAGCATTGTTTACATACGTAATTACTAATTATGTACATTTATTCACATTGCTTGTATATCCAGTTTACCAAAGAACTGTAGAATCATTTTTTCAATTATAATGATCTTTATCACCCGATGTCTTTGTGAAAATTCTTGCCAAATGGTAATAGGTTGGTCAGAGGTTGTATGGTCAGGAACATTTTAGTCTAAGATTAAATTGTTAAGGCACCTGGCTTTGTGTAGTATGAATGTGAAGGTCACAGACAGCTGAATTCATCAGTGTGTAAATCAGAAGGAAATATTATAGTGTGGATATAACGGGTATCATCACGGAACAAATGTACCCCACTGAGGGGACAAGCGAGGGTAAGTAGCCTGACCCCCGGGATCACTGAACATCCAGGATTGACAAATTAACGCCATGGTTCTGTATATAAGTAACGCTCAGTACATTGCAATCTTTTTTGCCTTGGGATAATGATCAACACCTCTAAGTACAAAATGTTTTTTGTTTTCTGTGTTGTTTTATCACTATTCACTCCATCTCAGGTGTTTTTGCGTGGGGCTGTATTTAAGCATTTGTGGGATTTAGACACAAATTTTACTGCACCCTTTGTTTTAGAAATTTAATGGTGTTAGAATGTAGGTCATGTAAGTATAAAACAATGAAACAGACAGGAAAATTATTTTTCTTTTTCTGAAGTCTCCAAATTCTTAGTTTTGGGGTAGAGAAAAACAAATCATAAATGTTTATAGGCTGAATTATAATATACTTACAGGAGAATGGGAAATGAAATAATGAAAAAGGAAGAAAATCTGTTTTAAAATATTGATTTTCTCTGTGAGATGCAGTAAACCGAAATAATGTGTATTATACAAGTTATTTTAAATCTCATTTTCCAACCAGAAAGAATACTGTAAACAAAAGAATCATTGTTTTCTGGGTTTAAAAAGATTAACAAATTTATAGAAGCTGCATGGTTATGATAAAGGAGGTCATCTATCATAAATGGATCCTTTACATATAGTCACTTGATTTAATGAAGCAGATTATTAGATTTTTTAAAAGTTTATACAGAGATTTTCATCCCATCTGTTACAGAGCAGAGACTTCAGAAGTTTATTGATCCTGTGACATTTCTCTTGTCCTTCAGCAAAACTAGAGAGTTCTTTCATTTTTTACTGTTTAAAGGTCTGGATTATTGGAAATCAATCCCTCACTCAGAATTGATTTACTTGATGAATAGTTGTTTGTCTTTTTCTGAGTTTTTAACAATACTTTGATGAAGTCATTGTAATTTTCCAGATACACGGGTCACAGGCAGGTTTTTATTATAGTGGGAGAAATTATCAGATATTAATGAGAAGTGACATTTCATTCTGTCATTTAGTACTGCTTCTGTAAATTGTATTCATCTAGATAACCAAGTCTTCCAAGTATATATAATTTATAATTTAATGATGGTCTGTCAGAGCATTGTGGTCTGTCTGTGTCATGTGACATGTTATATCAGCTCTGGTGCAGGTGACAGGTAGTCGCTTCACTGTTACCACATGTGTAGACAACAGGTAGCTTCACTGCCACCACATTGTCTGCTGTTTATGTGTGTAGACAACAGGTAGCTTCACTGCCACCACATTGTCTGCTGTTTATGTGTGTAGACAACAGGTACCTTCACTGCCACAACAATGTCTGCTATATATGTGTAGACAACAGGTAGCTTCACCACCACCACATTGTCTGCTGTATATGTGTAGACAGCAGGTAGCTTCACTGCCACCACATCATCTGCTGTACATGTGTAGACAACAGGTAGCTTCACTGCCACCACATTGTCTGCTGTATATATGTAGACAACAGGTAGCTTCACTGCCAAAACATTGTCTGCTGAATATGTACAGGTGACAGGTAGCTTCACTGCCACCACATCGTCTGCTGTATATGTGTAGACAACAGTTAGCTTCACTGCCACCACATTGTCTGCTGTATACGTGTAGACAACTGTTACAGTTAGCTTCACTGCCACCACATTGTCTGCTGTACATGTGCAGATGACAGGTAGCTTCACTGCCATCACATCATCTGCTGTACATGTGCAGATGACAGGTAGCTTCACTGCCATCACATTGTCTGCTGTTTATGTGTGTAGACAACAGGTACCTTCACTGCCACAACAATGTCTGCTGTATATGTGTAGACAACAGGTAGCTTCACCACCACCACATTGTCTGCTGTATATGTGTAGACAGCAGGTAGCTTCACTGCCACCACATCGTCTGCTGTACATGTGTAGACAACAGGTAGCTTCACTGCCACCACATTGTCTGCTGTATATATGTAGACAACAGGTAGCTTCACTGCCAAAACATTGTCTGCTGAATATGTACAGGTGACAGGTAGCTTCACTGCCACCACATCGTCTGCTGTATATGTGTAGACAACAGTTAGCTTCACTGCCACCACATTGTCTGCTGTATACGTGTAGACAACTGTTACAGTTAGCTTCACTGCCACCACATTGTCTGCTGTACATGTGCAGATGACAGGTAGCTTCACTGCCATCACATCATCTGCTGTACATGTGCAGATGACAGGTAGCTTCACTGCCATCACATCGTCTGCTGTACATGTGTAGACCACAGGTAGCTTCACTGCTATCACATCGTCTGCTGTACATGTGCAGACGACAGGTAGCTACAGTACTACCTTCGTTTATCCTGCCTTCATCATGTCAGCTGTCAAATCCAGTTTGTTATAGCTTTGTAGTATTGTGCACACTTTTACTGCACCTTCATCCTTGCACTGATCTCTTAAGGATTTATAGTAATAAAGTGTCCTTTGTGTTTTAACCGTGGGCATTATTTAAAAACTCTTGATCCACATTGATTTGTATTAATGTCTACTGCTACCATGACTACAGTATTATCTTTTGAGAAGATGATTGTACTACCATAGACTTCATCACCTTGCAAAGTTCTGCACTTCATACATGGCTTTGAAAAGTTTTCTGTCAAAATAAAGCTGTGTTTTCCTGCTTTTCAGGCCCACCATACCAAGATATGGGGGTACATTAATAGCCAATTAGAGCGAGTAAATAGCCCTTCCCTTATCTCCAGCCTTGAAGTTGTCAGGATTTTCAAACTTGACCAGTGTTAGGATTCTGTAGATGTATGGACATGTTCCTGCATAAATCAGAAGTTCATATAATACTAGGAGGACTCTGCCTTTGTTTTCCCATCATGTTGATATAAGTCAAGTTTTCTCAAGAACCTTTGGTCGATAACTGTACAAAAAGAGGCACTTCAATTTTTATGAGTAATTTTCAACTAGGACTTCTAGATCTTTCATTCAAACCCTAATATTTTTTCTCATGAACATTAAATAAAAACCTGTTGAAATGTTTCTTTCAGAACAAATGACCAAAATGCATATATTTTGCTTTTTTATTCCTGCAGTTTTAAATCTAATTTTTATAATCTTTGTGAGAAGCGCGGGCCAGTTTTTAGTGACCTTGTACTTAACTTTTTTAGTTCTGACACGTCAGTCAGTCACAACATGACCTTGTAACTGCCACACATATTCTGCCTTTTAATCTTTTAATCTTATATTGATTAAACGCTCATATTTCATGTTCTTTATATGTTTTATTTTCAAAGAGGGCAGTCAGATGTTGCTACTGTTCAAACAAATGTTTCCTGGAGTCAACAGCAAGGAAAAAAAATTGTTCAAAAGTTTTTAAATGTTCTGAATACAAAATCTTTTATTACATTTTTTGCTCTTTATAATGCAATTGCATTTGTGCATTCCATTAGGATATTCCTGATGTTTTTTATATAAGTATTGTCTTAACATGTGAAATGTATTTAAGGTATCTTTAAATATATGGGAGTTGATCATATATATATATATATATATATATATATATATATATATATATATATATATATACACATGTATATATATATAAGATATATGTAAGTAAGTTAAGAAGCTTATTGTGAGAGAATGAGCTGCTAGGGAAGGGTCCAAAATAGACTAATTATTAGGCTGTTATCAAACCCTAACTAACTATTTTAGTGTGAAAAATGTAAAAGTAAGTTGGTTTAAACTGATTTTCTGTATATGTACTATTTTTTTTATTGTAGCTGCGTACTCAGGTCTGCGACCCACCCAGTCCTTTAAGGAGCGGAGTCCATCAGCGGGGGTCCCATTGAGGAATCAGGTAACCTCCTCCTCCTCATCAGCAGGTGTCTCTCTGTCCGCTATTCCTGACTCTTCTGAACCTGACGAAAACCAGGTATGCATGCACTGTCCTCTAGTAGCCCCCACTAACTCTCACCACACATACAGGTCCAGATCAGGAGCTCATATACACTCTAATAATCTTATAGTCAGTAAAAGGTATATCTTTTTAAAAAGTGTTATTTCTTTCTAGACTTTAATTAAGTCACTAAAAATTTACAGATTCTTTATTCACAGTTGAAAGATAATGGGATGAGGGTTATTATAAAAATGCTTTCTAAACTGTACAGGTGGTGCTTTCTTATTTATCACTGTACTTTTGACAATTATAACTATATAAATACAGCTGTACATACCTAAATATATATAAATGATTTTTTAAATCTGAAATCTTGTACTTCTGCATTCATAATCATATATAATCTTGGAAAGAGTTTTATGTTCCATATAAATGATGTATGGTAAGAGGTAAATAATTTTAATATGTACCTTTTATTCAGTCCAAGTATCTAATGCTAATATATGTACTGCCAGATATCCTTAACATTGGTACAATTCTAGCATCCTCCCATTTATTACAGTCTTAACACTAATGCCACTTTGTAAGAGACAGTCTCAACTAACTCTCTAGTTCTCTTGTCTTAAAGTTTTCTCAACTTGAAATTGCTTTGAAATTGATTGTCAATTTAGATCCATTCATTAGCCCTTTGTTCTCTGTTTTCTGTTATTTTGCAGTCTTTTTAACCTCCCTGTAACTTCTAGGCCAGTAGCCTTTTTAGCTTTTTTACTCAATGACTACATGCTGATCCAGAATTAAAATTTTTATGTCAGTAACTCTGTGTCTTTGTTTAAGGTGTTGTCTGATATTGATATTGTCAACCTACAAACATTAAAAAGTAAACAATAACTTCAACAGTCAATCAATCAGTTATTATGATATCATTTCCTCTTCATCTGTTCATAATTGTTCCGGTTGATATTCAAGCACTTCAAAAATAAAAAAAATAACAGTAATGATAATAACAAAGATGATTGAAATATATATTATATGTATTCCCTAATTCTGATTATTAAAACAAATATGTAAATAGTTGCAGGGTACAAAATGATTCCATTAAAAATATTTTTTTGGATTTTCCTAAATTTAAAACCTTAAATAATGTTACCATAGTGTGAATATGTGCATGCAGAATATAAAATAATGAACATTTTGATATATTTTAGGGAGACAGACATCATGCAGCTCTTCATAGAAGAAGTTTACCAAATGCAAGGTAGAAAATACAACAGGTCAAGGTCACACTGCTCAACATGTCAAGGCCATTACTGATATTAATTAATCATCAGATTACATGGTGCTCATGCTCTCTGAATTTTGTAGACTTATCCTGTAGTTGACACCTTGATTCCTATAAACATGAGGAATGTAACTAGATTATTTTGTTATTAAATCTGATTCTTTGTTAGTCTGTACATACCGATTCATTAAAATTCATAGTCCCATCTTATATAATGTCTCATTAAGATGAGCTTTAATTCCATTTAATGTTTATGAACACATTTTGAATGTAAGATTATTAAATCAGCTTTTATTATGCTATCTTTAAAATTTCAAGCATTGTAACCCATGTTCTCTAGAAATACATTTTTATCATGTTTATGCAGTGCATTTACTCTGTTTTGTATACCCAAAGGAGTTTTGGAATTGCACGGGTGCATTGTATCTACTAACAATACGTATGCATTAATCCCTGATTATCATCAGAGCTTTATACATAAAATTAGATAATGATCTATGAAGAACAATCCAGTTTTATTGGTAAACACACCATTAGACGGGGTGGGCTTTGTCCTCATAGGTTAATAACTTATAGGATTAACATGAGTTAGCGTTAGAATGTATGTAGATTGTTTAGGCAGCCATGTATTTTAAGTCAGAGTTAGGAATCTCTCAGTGCATGATTTTTTTTTTCTTGTGAAATTTCTTTCTGTTTAAAATTATTTGATGCACAATCCCTATTTCAACAACTTTTATTTAATCTCTGTCACCTTTTTAAGTTCTGTTGTCAGTCCATGATATTACATGATTTCTGTTAAGGGTGCAGAAAAAAAGAAACTTGTTATATCTTTCCAAAAAAAAAAAGGAGCCAATTTACTATCTTGAATTTTATATTAAAGCAAGAAAATGATGTACAGAATAAATCCCAGAGATTTACATCTATTTGGAGCAGCTGCTTGTCTCAGCCAAGGCCTGAGTCTGTATTCTCAAACATATTCTTATTGCATGTAATACTATGACGTAGCCTCTATTATCTTAACAGTTATTCAATGTCACCACAATACCAGAGACCAGGCTATCAGCACTGGCGCCGCGCCAGGGAGAAGCTTATGGGCATCGAGTAAGTGTAGCTTGGCATTAACTGTTTGCTTCATTCCTGCTGAATTTGTCCGAAGGCTCAATATTGGTGAAATCCTATTTCCATGCTAAGCCAACAGCTGACATTTTTAAGTTCTTAAGAAAACTTCATTTTTTAGCTTTCAATTTTTTGGTTTATTTCATTTTTTGCTATACATATATTTTACTAATATATTAATGTTGCACGAGGTTTTTGGCACGTACCTTTTGATCATTATTTGGTTTTGGATATATATTTCATTTGCATGATTTATTTTTTTAATTCTTTCAATCTGTAAGTTGTTTTAATTTAATGTGATCTTTAAGTTGGCCACCTGTTGTTGTAGCAAAGCTATTCATGAAGAGACCGACCAGGATAGACAGGGACCAGGGCAGGACCTCGGTCAGATTGGGTAAGTCTCCTCTCACAAAAGCCGGCTACCAGGGAATAAGATTATGGTTAATCATGTCAATCCAAAGGAACTTTTTTTTGAGATCGAGTTTATAAATTAGAAGATAGAAAATAGACCAGACAAGAGACATTCTTTATTGTAATGGTTTGGGCTGCGATATCGGCCTAGGTAGCTCAGTCGGTAGAGCACATGACTAGTGATGCAGGGGTCCCGGGTACGATTCCTGGTCCAGCCATACATTTTCTCCTTTCCTGTTACAGATTTGGTGTCGTGACCACCCCTGGATTTGCAGGTGAATGTCCTGCCAGGGGCTGATAAGAACTTGGGTTGTGTCTTTGAGGGCGAAGACAATTTAAGGAGGGAGGAATGTAATGGTTTAAGCCATGGATATCAGCCTTGGTAGCTTAGTCGGTAGAGCACCTGACAAGTGATGCAGGGGTCCCAGGTTTAATTCCCAGTCCAGCCATACATTTTCTCCTTTCCTGTTACATAATAATCAAATTTTGTACTGTTACATGAATATTATGCAAACATTGTGTTCATTGTGGAGTAAAGCATTTGTACAAAGTTCTTTCCCTGATGGTTACAACTGACCAGAATTGTCCTGTAAAGATTGTATTGGAGTGAATGACGACATGTTTTACATTGCATTTTATGAATTGGAAGATTGTCATTGGGAGGTAGAGGATTTATACAATTCATTCAGTGTCTGTAAAATCAGATCTACATTTTTGCCATATCTGGTGACAAGTTGTGATTTCTCCATTCATTTGACTTAATCCTTAGATCTCACTGCCTTCACCAGTTATACATGGGAAACCCCCAAAATACAACTCAATGACTACCTCTCCATTTAGAGAAGTCCATAGCTTTGTGATACATTAGTAATACACATTATGATTATTTGTCAAAAATAACTTTCCTTTAAGTGTCTTGTTAGTTGTCCAAGTGGAAAAGGAAAGAATGGCTCATACAGATACATGGAAGTTAAAAAGAAGGTTGTTAATTTATTGTGAACACCACCCATTCTGAATGAAACCGTGACATGAACAGAGGATATGATGTTGATATATAACCCCAAACATATGAGCACTATTTATTTCCCAAAAGGGTAGATAGAGGGTGTACAAATAAGGAAAAAATAACCTGCATATTAAAACTATCCTCTATATTTTTAACAATTAATTCCAGTATTTCTCATCCAGGTTTTTAACATCATTATTGGGTAACAGGAAGTTCTTATGAATAAGTGACTATAGCAGTCTAGTTTTTAAGTAAGTGGTTCACTTTTTCATGAAATGTATGAGTTGGTAAAGGAACTAAAGTAGTTTTATAAAATAGCAAAGTATATCCTTAATACATTCATTTTGCTTTGAGTCAAGGTCAAAAACTTGAGTCAAGGTCATACATAAAGGTAAATATAATTATTCCTCTACAGGTATTGACTAATTCCCAGAATTGATTGATTGAATGTTAGTTTTGTACTTTAAAATTTGTCCCTCTAATTAGACCCTCCCTCATGATTTTTTTTTTAATTTTAAATATAAATTGAATATTTCGTTTCAAATCCTTACCAATTGGAGAAGTATGAGCTGCGGTGTCTCTGAGATTTGTGGGATACACTAAATTGCCACTTAGATGGCGTGAGGAGTCTGGATATTTATAGACACTCGAACAATAATATGTATTGTATGAATCATTTCCATTTTGACCAAAACTTTAAGTACCCCCTAATATAGTCACCATGTAAAGGTTTGTTTACAGTTAGAATGATAGATTTCATCTGGATATGTAGAAACACACATGTAAGAGATCTGTTTGGACTGGAATGGTCTCTTCTTTGTGTCCCTTTCCTTTTACCTATACTGTACATGTGTCTGGAATACATAGTCTAAAATTGGATGTGTATATGTTTACTTGTCTGAAATGAAAGTGAATTACTGGACTATGCAGCACAGTGCCCCTACTATTTGGAGAAGTGAGACATATAAGTATGATAGTAGCTATAACAAGGTTATAGGGGAACTCTACCTTAGACTAAAACAGAGGTAAGATCCCATTAGCCTCAGTGTGCATTTTCAGGCCTTTTTGTTGTTGATGTTGGAATCTATCTTAAGAGAACTTCTCTTTTGTTTTGAATTATTGTTGAGTGCATTTTATTTATTTTCTGTGGTGTTACATTGTTGTTTTGAAATGATTAAGAGAAAAGAACATGGGAATTAAGAAACATGTATCATCTACTCTCTACTGGAAAGCATTTTAAATTTTCTTCAAAGACATTTTTTTAAAAATGTAATCTAGTTTGAGACTCTTGCACCTTCCATTCATGGTGTGAAGTGGATGTTTGTTCTGATCTTGTACAATTCATTGAGAACATTGATGTTAAGTAGCTGTAGTAGACAAATTCTCTTTATTACAGAGCGGTGAAGGTATCCACATATTTGTGGTTATTTAATGACTGACTGCTTCTCTTTGCAGGTTATCTAGTGCAAACTCCAACTCACTGGAAAGCTTAGATGATGTTGATGGTAAGTTAAACTTATTGCAAGAACACAGAGGATCAAGATCAGAATAAAAAGCTATGGTGAAAAATTTACTTTTTAAAAATATGTATTTATAGTGCACAAGAAATGCAAATCCTTAATATGATGAATAAGATACTATATTAAATTATTAAAAATTTGAGTTGTGTTTTATCTGAAAGTTTGTTTTAAACCTATTCTCAAAATACTAGATTTGTATTAGGAACTCAAAGGTAGATAAATACTCTTGATGTTAGCATTTTGACTGATTTTTCATTCACAGCTGTTTTAGAGGTAACGTCACATATTGATGAGGATTTACGGAATCTCAGTGCTGAAGAACCAGAGACTTGGAGTGAAACCATCGAGAAAAAGGTGACGGTTATCAAAGTTAACGGAAGTGATCAATATGTTATGTATATATATATGTATATATATACCTATGTTATTTTTGTACAGATGTATAATGTTTTTTGTCATGATGATGTTATTGTCAATTTCATTTTCATCCTACAGAAAAGGAAACATTTCAACTCACAAGAAATTAAAAGACAAGACACAATATGGGGTAAAAATCTGATTTGTAAAACAGAGGTTGAAACATAAGTATAAAGTCTTCAATATTGAAATTGAGTGCCTTGTAATTCGTTGTGAAATGATAGTAACATTCTGTGTTGTTTTGTATAGAACTTATCCAGACAGAGAGACACCATTGTAGAACATTGAAAATTCTACAAAGGGTAAGTAACTCTATAAAGTCATAAATGAGTTGTCTGCCTTGTAGACTTGTTTTTCTTGGAATTTTTTCAATCAGTTTGATAAAATTTATCCAAAAAAAAAATCATTTTTATACTATTTATATAAATATTAAGCTTGATACTTAAGTGTTTAGAATTAACATGTTATAACTTGATGAATTGAGAGATCTATTTTTGTGGGGTTACAGGTGTACGCCCAGGGAATCTTGCATGATCTCCACATGCCAAAAGCAGTTGTTGATAGACTCTTCCCAAAGCTGGATGAACTAATCGAAGTCCACATGGGGTTTCTTCGGAATCTTCAGGAATTACAGAGACGTCACCATGATCGCTCTGTTGAAAAAATTGGTGACACGCTTCTCAACCACGTAAGACATGATATTTGTATTTAATCAGTAAAAATAACTAAATTTTGGTGGTAAATTAAACTTTCCTTGCTTTCAGAATTATGGTATTAAATTTTTATTACAATGACTTTATCACCCGTCCAAAGAGTCAGTGATGTCACATTACAGATTTGAAAAGTAGTCATATTATTTTGATAATTTTCAGTTTTCTGGAGAGTCGGCAGAGAAGATGAAGTGTGCTTATGGAGCATTCTGCTGTGGGCACAAAGACTCTGTTCTTTATTATAAAGACCTACTCATAAAAGACAGAAAATTCCTTAATTTTATCAAGGTAAGATATGTACGGATTGGAATTTCTCCATGACATGCTTTAAAACAGACTCTGTGTCATTATAGGACCAGTTTTTACTGTGTTTCAATGGTATTACCACTTACATTATATTCCTGTCATCTACTATATTTGCAGAAGTGCAATAATGACCCTTTACTGCAAAAGAGAGAGATACCAGATTTTGTTCTTCTAGTCACACAGAGACTCTCCAAGTACCTGGGACTGCTCGATACATTAATCAAAAGAACTACAGGTAAGGCAGTCACACAGAGACTCTCCAAGTACCTGGGACTGCTCGATACATTAATCAAAAGAACTACAGGTAAGGCAGTCACACAGAGACTCTCCAAGTACCTGGGACTGCTCGATACATTAATCAAAAGAACTACAGGTAAGGCAGTCACACAGAGACTCTCCAAGTACCTGGGACTGCTCGATACATTAATCAAAAGAACTACAGGTAAGGCAGTCACACAGAGACTCTCCAAGTACCTGGGACTGCTCGATACATTAATCAAAAGAACTACAGGTAAGGCAGTCACACAGAGACTCTCCAAGTACCTGGGACTGCTCGATACATTAATCAAAAGAACTACAGGTAAGGCAGTCACACAGAGACTCTCCAAGTACCTGGGACTGCTCGATACATTAATCAAAAGAACTACTTACAGGTAAGGCAAAGTGACTTCACTAAAAGTCAAATAACTGGGGAAAGAAATCGGGTAGTTCAGATAAGCATCTCTGTAGACATTCAAACAAAGAGTTCACTGACATTATCATTCATCATGAATCAAAAGTAGATATTGCATCTGTAATTCGAACATTAGCTGCTTCTGGCAGTGTCAAGTTCATAGTAGTATGACAGCTAACCTTGAAAAAGTTAAGATTAGCTTATGCTATAATCCAGTCATAGGCATCGCATGTGGTAATGAGATCCATACCCAAGTAATTATAGGCCCTCCACTAATCAAACTTAATGGATGATGGCTCTTGGACTTCACATTACTAGACTTACAAAGATGCCGAATACTGTATATGACCTATCTATGTCGGATAGGTGATTAGATACAATTCCATTTCTCTAAGAAACTGTTGACCCCATATTGATCAAACTTGCAAGAATGATGCATATAGGGATATACACTCCCATACATGTTTATGATGCTGGATCTGACCTTTTCTTGCAGGATGGGGGTGACCAGGTTAATTTTTTTAGAGCAGGTCCATTCCTTAGTACCTACAGACTTTGCTTTTCCTATAGAAAATAGAAGTGATATTTGTAATCTTTAATCACCAATGTTTTCAGATTTGAATTCTTTTTACAGTGAAGGAGGAGCGACAGAACATCAGTCAGTCATTACAGCTCAGTAAGGAGATCTTACAGAGTGTAGACGACCAAGTACATGAACAGGAGAGAATACAGAGGTTACGGGAAATCTACGAAGGATTCGACCCTAGAGCTACCACTTTCTACAAAGGAAAGAAATTCAAGGTCAGGAGTAACAAGAAAAACCATATTTCTGGAACTCTTTCTTTTATATCTTCTGCTGTTCCTTATTTTCAAAATATTTTCTTGCTCTGAACTGAAAACTTCACAGTAAAGTCAGATTTGAAAAATCTGTTTAATTCATGTGAGTTTTATCAGTTTCAACTTTTATATTCCTTCAGAAATCAGACATATCTTCGCATGGGCGCAAGCTTGTGAAAGAAGGAACAATCGGTCTAAAAAGTGCTCGAGGAAAAGTTACAGGTAAGATTCTGTTATTTTAAAAGCATTGGAAGCATAAAGGAAAAAGAGATGGTAAAATTTGGGCGTAAACTTTTGAAATACTCTAATGAATATTGTGAATGCTCCAAAGCCTGGTAAATAGAATTCAGCATTAATTTGTCATTATGTCTTATTTTCTTTTCAGAGGCAATCATGGTCGTTTTGACAGATCTCATATTCTTCATGCAGGAACAAAATGGCAAATACACATTCTTCTCTCAGGACAATAAAGTAAGTTAACAATGTAATTCTGACAGCAGGGTTCATGACCCTAATATCTTATTTTTCCCTAACAGCATTTTGACAGATCTTGCTGTATTCTGTAAGTTGAACCCAGAATGCTGGTTTTATTTATAATTATGGTCATTACCTTTGTGTGAGCTGCTGGTTTCACTTATGGTTATTGAATTTATGTAGTGTTTCTGTTTGAACTGCATTTCATGCAATAATGGTGTTTGAGCTGTTAGATCTAATTATAGGTATGTGTAATATTCCATTTGAGCATCTGGTTCTATTTATAGTCATGTGCAATACCCCTCTTTGAGCTACTGGTCCGGGAGAAGAGTGACACCAAAGAGAGTAAGGGAATTTACTTGATTAGTCAGAACAAGCTAAACCCAGAAATGTATGAGATTGTGTGTAACACTAACAGTGAAAGAGAGGCTTGGATCCGAGAGATAAGGGCAGCATCAGAAAAATGTCCAGCGGATGATGAGTATGAGCAACAGGAAGATGACGAGGAGGAGAGGAGACAAATGGAGGCTCGATCAGCGAAGATCAAAGAAATCATTGGTAAGGGACATAACTCTCAGTAAACTGTTCTAAACCTGACTCTGCCTAGATCAAATAAATCATAGCTAAAAAAATCATTTTAATATACCTGTTTTTTGTAGAACAATTACACAAGAAGGATGATGAGATTAAGTCAGTATGTGATACAAAGAACCAACTGATGATAGAACTACTGGAGATTTATAACATGAGGGACCAGACGAAGGTAACTTCAGAGCATAATGAGTTGTAAAACTTTATTTTGTATAGAAAGTGTTGCCCAAAATCAGTGGCTTTCAAGGTCACATGAACAAAATTTTAATTTTTGTGCAGGGAATCTTTTGAGTCAGAATATCAGAAATATGGTGGCATCAGAAGAAAGAAATTAATCTTCATGTGCAAAAATTTCTTTCTTGTCACAAGTTCTGTTCATTAAATAGAAGCTTAACTAATTTTTTTTTTTTGACAGCGGCCAGATTCTATGGGGTCAGAGGAGGGCTCGGAACATATGGATGCTCTACAGGCAGCATTACAGCATGGTAATCAGAATACAGCATTTATCATATAAACCCCCCTAAAAGTTCAAATGTATATGTACATATATAAGCGATCACAGTGATTTTTTTTAACTTAAAAATGGGGGTGAAAAACCAGCTCATTTATATGGGTACTATAGTTAGTGCAGGTTCATATGTAAGTTATTTATTCCTGACATTTTCCATTACAGTGACAGTAACAGCCTCTAATCTGACCAACATGTTAGAGGGTGGGGATTCAGGCCACAATCAGCTGATGCGACACGTCAGCAGTGTAGGAGAACATGTCAGTTCATCGTATCAAATCACTCCAATGGCTAAACGGGCAGAGACATTTGCTGGCTTTGACACCACATTTGATTTATCAAAAGGTGTGGTATTTCCGCAATTTTTTCATGAATTTCATTTTGCTATAACTAAGATTTATTTATATCCAAGATCTTTATAACTGATTCTTTTCTCTTGGAAAGTTTTTGAAGAGAAATGAAAGGGAAATATCAGATAAATCATCATAGGCTAGAAATTTGTATAACTGAGTACCTTTGAAGCAAGTTTTACTGTAATTCAGATAGGTAATTCAAACTAACATAGTAAGATTTATATGTAGGTCACAATGGTAAACGGTACAGTCAGGTGATGGACAGTGAAAGTCAACTTCCACAAACTGACAGTGACTCGGAATTGTCCTATGATCAGGTACAAATCTATAGTGAGCAATAGAAGACAGAATTAGCAAGTTCATTGAAAGAACAAAAGAAATGTTACCATCTTTTTCTTAAAAATAATTGTAATTATAATGGCCTTCTGGTATTGTTGTTTGCATATATGTACATGTATATACATGTGTTTCTTGAAATAGAAACCAACAGAAGTTGGAATGTTTTACCCATAAGATTAAGTAATTACATTCCTGCTCATATTAACATTCAGTTAATTATCCTGTGTACAACATTTCAGTTGTATTGTTTGTGTTGTTTTCAGCAGTCAATGTACATGGACTCTAATGACAGCAGTAGTTGTAACTATGACAGCCAAAGTATTCCTGGATCTGTAATGGAGATCTACTCCTCCCAGCCCTCAGCAATCCTGACAAGGGAGCACATTACCACAATGCAGCAGCTCTCAACCTCCCTCAACAGTATTGTGGTAAGTCTGAGTAGTTAGTGCTCTCAGTCTCCCTCAACAGTATTGTGGTAAGTCTGAGTAGTCAATGCTCTCAATCTCCCTCAACAGTATTGTGGTAAGTCTGAGTAGTCAATGCTCTCAACCTCCCTCAACAGTATTGTGGTAAGACTGAGTAGTCAGTGCTCTCAACCTCCCTCAACAGTATTGTGGTAAGTCTGAGTAGTCAATGCTCTCAACCTCCCTCAACAGTATTGTGGTAAGACTGAGTAGTCAGTGCTCTCAGTCTCCCTCAACAGTATTGTGGTAAGTCTGAGTAGTCAATGCTCTCAACCTCCCTCAACAGTATTGTGGTAAGTCTGAGTAGTCAATGCTCTCAACCTCCCTCAACAATATTGTTGTAAGTCTGAGTAGTCAGTGCTCTCAGTCTCCCTCAACAGTATTGTGGTAAGTCTGAGTAGTCAATGCTCTCAATCTCTCTCATCAATATTGTGGTAAGCCTGAGTAGTCAAAGCTCTCAATCTCCCTCAACAGAATTGTGGTAAGTCTGTGTTGTCAGTGCTCTCAACCTCCCACAATAGTATTGTGGTAAGTCTTAGTAGTCAATGCTTTCAACCTCCCACAACAGTAATGTGGTAAGTCTGAGTAGTCAATGCTTTCAACCTCCCTCAACAGTTTTGTGATAAGTGGGTCTGTGTAATATACGCTCTCAACCTCCCTCAACAGTATTGTGTTTAGTCTGTGTTTTTAGCTCTTCTGAGCCAAAGGCTCAAAGAGCTAATGCTATGGCCATTTGTGCGGTGTGCGGTGTGCGTAAACTTTTTAGAATATGGGCCATAACTCAAGAACCCCTTGGCCAATTATTGTCAAATTTGTCACAGGGTATCCTTGGCCCAAGGGCTCCGTTTTATACTAAAATTGGGGTTGTGACCCTTTAACAAGGGGAGATAATTAGGAAAATAGAAAAAAAAGTACTGGTTGCTAAAAAATCTTCTTCTCAAGAACCACTGCGCAGATTATCACCAAACTTACACAAAAGGATGAGGATATGTTGTAGATTAAAATTTGCACGGGGATTTACCCTGGGGCAAAGGGCGTGGTCTCAAGGTCACTTCAAAGTTGACCAAAAATTACATTTTATTAAAATGTTGATATTTTGCTTACTATAAGGACTAGGATCATCAAATCTTGTCAGTTGGTGCATCTAAGGACCTCATATCATGTTGACTCAAAAGTAGGTCACGGTGACCTACTTTTTAAATTTTGCGGCCATTCTTTTTCAAAATGATTTAGAGGCATATTTTGAACAATTTAAGGCCTATGATCATCAAACTTTGTCAGTTGATGCATCTTGGGTCCTCAAAGTACGTCAACTAAAAAGTAGGTCACCTTGACCTACTTTTTGAATTTTATGGCTAATCTTTTTTAAAACAATTAAGGTCATTAATTCGAATACGGGGAGGCTTAGAATCATTAAATCTTGTAAGATGATGCATCTTGGGGCCATAAAACATTTTTATTAAAAAGTAGGTCACAGTGACCTACTTTTTGAACTTTGCAGGCATTCGATTTGAAAGCGTTTTAGAGGCATAATTTGGACATTTTAAGTCCTATGATCATAAAACTTTGTAAGTTGATGCATCTTGGGTCCTCAAAAAAGGTCAACTGAAAAGTAGGTCACCGTGACCTACTTTTCAATTTATATGACTATAATTAAATATTTCAGGTACTAATTGGCTTAGAATCATCAAACTTTGTCAGTTGATGCATCTTGGGTCTTTGGAGTAGGTCGACTAAAAAGTAGGTCACAGTGACCTACTTTTGAAAATTTATGGCGTTAATTAAATATTTCGGGTACTAATTGACTTAGAATCATCAAACTTTGTCAGTTGATGCATCTTGGGTCTTCGGAGTAGGTCGACTAAAAAGTAGGTCACAGTGACCTACTTTTGAAAATTTATGGCGTTAATTAAATATTTCGGGTACTAATTGACTTAGAATCATCAAACTTTGTCAGTTGATGCATCTTGGGTCTTCGGAGTAGGTCGACTAAAAAGTAGGTCACAGTGACCTACTTTTGAAAATTTATGGCGATAATTAAATATTTCGGGTACTAATTGGCTTAGAATCATCAAACTTTGTCAGTTGATGCATCTTGGGTCTTCAGAGTAGATCGACTAAAAAGTAGGTCACCGTGACCTACTTTTGAAAATTTATGGCTTTAATTAAATATTTCGGGTACTAATTGGCTTAGAATCATCAAACTTTGTCAGTTGATGCGTCATGGGTCTTCGGAGGAGGTCGACTAAAAAGTAGGTCACCGTGACCTACTTTCGGAAAATTTATGGCTTTAATCAAATATTCCGGGTACTAATTGGCTTAGAATCATCAAACTTTGTCAGTTGATGCATCTTGGGTCCTTGGAGTAAAACAATTGAAAAGTAGGTCACTTTGACCTACTTATAAAATTTTATGATTATAATTTTAAAAAATATTTTAGGTATTAATTGGCTTAGAATCATCAAACTTAGTTGGTGGGTCTTCAGAGAATGACAAGTGATAAGTAGGTCACCATGACCAACTCTCAGGTACTAATTGGCTTAGAATCATCTTGGGTTCTCAGAGTGTGAATTGGAATTTCAAGGGTTTATGTAAATATACAGGATACTTTGAGGCTTCAAATAGAAGTGATAGGTTGTACAGTTTATCAGAAGAGCGATTCAAGGCCCATGGGCCTCTTGTCTCATTTATGAGCA
Organism: Saccostrea echinata; assembly: GCF_033153115.1. Taxonomy (NCBI): domain Eukaryota; kingdom Metazoa; phylum Mollusca; class Bivalvia; order Ostreida; family Ostreidae; genus Saccostrea; species Saccostrea echinata. Next base: position 8,491,714 of record NW_026889758.1, on the reverse strand, counting down.
AATTATCAAATATTCCTGCATTTACAAACCAAGACATTGCTTTGGAAAGCTGGCACTGTAAAGCAAGCATGTTTAAGGAAAAAAAACCAATGTGGAAAGTGAAAATGGATGCCAAGTCCTTGTCCATGGCATAAGCATATTTTTGAATATTTTATGAGTACCCCAGGTACATTTTCCATGACACTATAGTAATTCTAAACACTTTTAAAGCAAATCTCTTACATAAGATTATATTGACAGTCTCATTGCTTGTCATTTCAGCATTTAACAGCCAGACATGGAACTGAGGTTGAATCTTTGAAGGCTCAGCTAGCAGATGCAAATGAGAGAATTAACAAGCTGTCTGCCGAGGTTCATGATAAACGGGGAGGTAGTTATAGACAGCACCACACACTGGAGGAGCTGCGTAACATACAGGAACAGGTCCAGCGAGAAAAAGCTGTGTTAGCCAGACAAAGGGAGAATGAGATGAGGCAAATTAACATAGAACGGGCTCTACTGGATGAACAGCGCAAACAGCTAGAAAAAGATCAAGTATGTGCTACAACTGCTGTGTAATTTTGTAAAACCATTGTCTTTTTTTTTTCATAAGACACAGTAGATTAATATGATTCTATTTCATTTTGTACTGACTCTAAAAATGAAAAGCATTTTATATTATGATATATTCAGACTGGATGATTTTTCATATTCCTTTATTGTTGAATATTGATATCTATTTACAGGCAGACTTACTTGCAAAGAAGGAGGATTTAAAGAGACAGAAGGAAGCCTACCAGAGACAAATTGACATGTGGCAACAAGAGAAGATAATTCATAGGGATTCCCCTGTAGATAAAACAGTCAATTCCCAAGGAGGGGTTGTATTAAGGGATAAAGAAAATCTGAAGGGAAGCAGCTCAACAGATCCCAAAAATGCCTCCTGTCCTGACTCTCCAAGTCAGAATTCACACAGACGTTCAGCTAGTGCTGACTTCTGCTCCATGATTGAGGGCGATCTGGAGAGACTAAAGTCTGGACACATGAAAACCACTCGCCGTGAGCTTCCTGTACGGCCTGATCAGCCCAGAGGGGTCCAGGCTACAGCAAGTTTCTCTTCAAGTGTGTCAAGTAAACTGGCTGGAAATAAGAGCCAGAAACTGCCTGCACATTTGTTAAGTGCTAAAAATGAACAGAAGAAATCTGGCTCTCCCTCCCCACTCTCTCAAACTGTTGGTTCTAATAAAGGAGTTCAACAGGTCCTACCATTCAAACTAGCAGATGCGGGAAGCAAATCAGTTTCACAACAGATAACAGGAAGTCAAAGTGTGTCAAATCTCTACAAATCAAATCGTCCCCAGCAACAGCAGAAATCATCATCGTCTTCTTCACTGTTGGGTGGAGTGTTAAAATTGGCAGAGCCGGGTGCAAAAGGGAAAACTCCTAATAACAATGGTGGACAGAAGTCATTGTCTGTGGATAGTGGACAGAATAGTGATGCCAAAAATAATGCTCAGGAAAAACCCGGCCATCAGAAAAATGGCAGTGGGATTTTCTATATGTAAAAATACAGGTCAGTCTTTTTTTCATTTTCACATGTGTAAATTAATGACAAGAGTATTAATCATGTTAATTGGTACCGTACATAAAGTTAATGTATGATACAGTAAAACTTGGTTATAGCAAAGTCCTGGAGACCTGCGAAACTTTGCTATATCCATAATTTCTTATATCAATTTAACAAATCGTTAAAATCTATAAAGTAGATTTGCAATATACATGTTTTCATTCAAGTATGACTACTGAGTAGGTTCAGGGAAGTATTATATTCAAAGCTTAACTTGATTACTAAAGTGTCTGATGAATTGAATTTTAAATACTAATATTTATGACAAATAATGTCCCTTCAATAATTTTAATTTGAGGTCTTAAAAATTTCTTATAGAAGATATAAATATCATTATTTCAAACCAGTACTTTAAAATCAGTTCACTATATCCATAAATTTTCTTTATGAGAGTTCGTTATAACTAAAATCTTAAGAATTTTGCTGAGGATCCTAAAAAACTTAGCTATATCCTTGATTGTACTAAAAGACTTTACGGTAATGCTTTTACAGCACTAAAATTTATTTGTGCCAACTATTATATATAAAATTGAGATTTTCAAAAATTAAAAAGCTGCTTTATTTTAAAGCAATATGAGCTGCAACTTTGATGTCGTAAATTTTGTTGCAGTATTGTAATCAACTATTTCAATGGCAGAAAAAAAAAACTTGAATAAACTTCTGTTGTTCATATTTGCGATGGAAGTACTATTTATAAGCTTTGATTAAAGCAAAATTACATTCTTGTCATCCTGTACAGTATTGATTTCTAGTATAATACTATACATTCCATTGTACAGAAATCTTTCTTCTGAATAGATTTAATACTTTAATTTAGTTTAATTGATCATAAATGTTTAAATTATACGTATAGATTTATCATAACCACATTTTAACAGCAAAGTAAAATGCTCAAAAATTCAGCTGATATTGCTTTAACTCGATGATTATAATATAACGGAATGATTATAATCTTTCTATGTTTTGTTAATTCACTAATTTGGGGGGGGGGGGGATTTTGTTGTATAAAGAGATCCATAGATAATACAGTATTCATGTACCAAAATTTTTTCCTCAAACCATGAAAAATTTGACCCAACGAAATTAAGTGATTTTACAGTATTTGCAAAATTGCTGATTCTAATTGCCTTAATTTTTCAGATGATAGATATGTGCCATACAATTGCCAGACTATAAATGACTAAAGAGGGGCAGGTAACCAGCCAAGACCTGTTCCAGTAGAGTATATCTGGTTGGATAATACCAACAAAAGTCAACCAATTGTCTTTTCTCTCAGGAACGTCACATCATATCACCTTATTGTTGATGATGTCAGAAAGGATGGACAAATTTCCTCACTCGTCAAAGCCAAAGACTGCCTAATTTCCACAATTAGACATTTTCAATTATCTTTCAATGATAATTGAGAAATTTGTGCAGCATGATATATGTGGGCACAAAATCATATGAGGAGGCAAAAAACAAAAACAATAAAAACAAACAAAACCAATTTTTAAAATATTTCTTCATAGAAAGTTCCAACTGTAGTTCGTGATTTAAAAAAAAAAAAACGATGTCCAATTAGCTTGCCTTGTATGATTTGTCATCATTATATTTCATGTTGCCAAAATTTACCACTGATTATGAATTTACAACAAGTGCTGGCACACTTGGAGATCTGAGATACACATCACTGTTAGGGTCATAATGAGTTTTAATTTTAATGGAAAAATTAGTCGCTATTTTAATTAATGTTGAAAGTTTTATATATGGAGGTCAATGAGTAGCACACTGTATGAGTGTTGCATTTTTTTTAAAAACCTGTTATTTGTAGATGATGTATTTATTGACTTTTGTGTTTATTACTCATTCAGTCACTTTTTGGTTTTCCATGGTAATAAAAGAGTAAAATATATATAAAAAAAAAAACTCAAGAGCTGTATGTATATTCGATTTGTGTAAATTTAAATAGTGTGAGTAAAGGCCACGTGTTTTAGACTTTAGAATGCTAAAGTGATGGTGGTGTGAATTTTTCATTTACATGGACTGACTTTGGATAATACCCCAGGGTGACAATCTCTGACTCTTTAAGGGGTTATCATTGCTAATGTGACCTCTTGTAATCTTTCAGGAAATAAATTCCTTACCAAACATTCCCAGACTAAATAAGATCTTTATTTTTATGACTTTAATTTTTATAGCGATTTTTTGCCAAATTAATTGAGAACTTTTTAACCTGTTTTTTTTTTATACAGACATGTGGCCCTCACTTTGTTATTTAACATAGATTTTCATATTTGTTCATTTATAGGCAATGTATATCATATATCATTTCAAAGAACTAGAAATCAACCCATTACAAAAGACTGCTGAATGTCAATGACAAACTGTACATGTAGTTCTGTCATTTTAAACATGAAGTATTTTTTATTGTAAAACCACATATCAACTGCTGATTAATAATTGTCAATGGAATGTGTAATATTTATTTTATTTATAAAATTGTACACAGAAGAAGAGAAAAAATGTTGAAAGTTTTTTTTTTTTATGTATGATTGATGAATTTAATACAAACTTAAATTCATTCAACATTTTGAAAATTTAACACATATTAAGAGGCAGCTGGTCTGCCATGATTTACTAAATAAAAGAAAACTAAAGGTGTGTATAATAGTAGGTGACTTTTGATCTGATGAAATTTCCTTAAAGAATTCTTGCTTGTTCAAGAGAATTTCAATACACAGTCTTGCATGATTTTTTCTGTGTTTTAGAAGTAGCTGTTTCATAAACAGATGTCTTCATAACAAAACCTTTCATTGTTCATTATAGAATCTTCCCTTCATTTTGCTACATTTGTGATGATTGTTTTCGACTTTGTTAAATATATATTTCTATGTCTGGATACTTTTTTTCATGGGATAACTTGAAATGTTATCTTCATTGTTTGAAGAGTTTAAGTGGGATTATCCTCAGGGAGAGGGGTTAAACTGAGTGGTTATCCCAAAGGATCAGGATTAGGATCTGGATTTTTTTCGTGTGTCGGATCAGGCACAGAATGGAACTTGTTATAATGTAATATTTTACATTTTATCATAATTAACCAAATCTGCCATTAATGGTTTTAATTAAAAAAAAAGAAAGATATGTTTGTTGTATCTCTTGAATGAATGTACATTGAAATAGAAACTAAAAGTCATCCTCAGCAGATATAAACACCTATACAGTATCTATGCACTGATACCACAGGCATAAATGTAACAAAAAAGTAGAAAACAACAGACGAGACAAGGATTCAAACCTGGGCCCCTTAAACTCGAGACAGGTACATTACCAACTGAGATATTTGCCAACCAGTGTGGGCCTGACCACCATATTCCTCCCCCAAAAGTCACCAACTGAGCCTGCCTTAAACCTGACAATGGCATGCCACAGGAGTAAACATAACGGGTAGAAAAGGTTTCAGATTACACTGCCAGTGTTCAATCCGGGTCATCAGAACTCGGACAGGTGCTATACTAATGGACTTATCTGGCTACCATTTAACTAACTAGTGTGATTACCACATAAAGATGTCACAATAATTCTGATAATAGTGTTTATACAAAACTTCAAACAGATAATTTATGTGTACCCGGTATATGTATAAGTCATATCAGAAACTTTTTTCTACATAGAAACTTTAGAAACATCAGCAATTTAAAAAAGACTAATTCAGAAATCACAGTACATGTATATGTATACCACTACTTCTGTAGAAGCCAGTTTAAATATGAAGTCTCAGATATACCTGTCTGAATCGAGTTATTCTCAGATATTGGTGTCGAAATTGAGTCCTACTTCGAATGTAAATATCGGACAGAAGCCTCCTCGGTATCGGTGTAAGAACTGGAGCTTTCTCAGATCTATATCGGTGTCTGAACTAAGACCCGCTCTCGAACATCGATATCAGTGTCTGTACAGGTATCGGTGTTTAAACTGAAGCTTCTCAGATCTATATCGGTGTCTGTACTGAGGCCCGCTCTCGAACATCGGTATCTGAAAAGATATCAGTGTATGAACCGAAGCTTCCTCTGGCTCAGACAGTGTCTGAATTGAAGCCTCTCTCAATCATCGGTGTCTGTACAGGTATCTGTGTATGAACTGAAACTCTCAGACAGTGTCTGAATTGAGGTCCCTCTCAAAAATCGTGTCTGTTCAGAATCTTAAGCCTCCTTGGACTTCAGAGTTACGAACTGAAGCTTCCTCAGACAGTGTCTGAATTGAGGTCCCTCTCAAACATCGCTGTCTGACAGAAGCTTAAGCCTCCTTAGGCTTCAGAGTTATGAACTAAAGCTTTCTCAGACAGTGTCTGAGGTGAGGTCCCTCTCAAAAATCGGTGTCTGTACAGGTATTGGTGTATGAACTGAAGCTTTCTTAGACTGTCTGAGGTGAGGCCCCATCACAAACATCAGTGTCTGACAGAACTTACTCAGGTGTCAGTGCTTTCACAGATTTTTATCAGTGGCTGAACAGAGGCACCTCTAAAACATCGCTTTCAGAACAGAAGTCTTCTTAGAAATAGTTCCCTTTAAATATCAGTGTCTTTGTGTGAAACATCTGCTGATATCTAAATCAGCACGCTGTGGAATATTCCATTAATAAGAATGTTTTTTGCAAACAATGAGGGAAAGGGCAAAAGCTAAGCATTTTATAACTGAAAGTCGCTAAATCCAGAGTCTTCAACTGCATGCCTTAGGACGGAAAATGATGTTTCATGTCGCGTACGTCAGGGAGTCGCAGAATACAGGTAAATTATGAAGAATTCTTGGAAGGAAATTTAACGGTTGCATATGAAAGGAAGTCGCTAAATACAGGTGGTAACTATGGCAGGTTTCACTATCAAATAGAGGCTTAGTTGGTACGTGAACATGAAGTTCTTTTCCTGAACCTTTCATCTTGTATAAAATATCTGCAATGAATGTGGCCTCAACTCCCATCTAGATACTAGCTTCAGTTCCTGTACCTACACAGGTTGGATTTAAAATTCAGAAAATTAATTATCCATGCAATTAAACAAACTAATTTACAAGAAATCAATGGGGCGAGGAGGGGGTGTCATTGAATTTTCCTCAAAAAAATGTATATTGTAACTTGATCTGGAGCCCACCTTAAAGCATTCATTAAGTTAAGGGTGAAGCCCAGGGTGCTGGGGGGATGGGGTGGCAAAGCCCCAAGAAAGTCTTATTTTAGGGAGTTTATGAGTAAGATTTAACTTTATAACTAATCTTTATAGGCGTAGATCTTTACATCCCCTCTACAACACATTTTAGAATAAATAATGAAAATATGCAAATTTTCTCATTTAACTCCTCATTGAGCTGTGCCGGTGTCAGTGATTGAACTGAAGCCTCCCCAAACCCTCTTTCATCGCGTTTGATGATGCCTCTCGCTTCTATGCATGTCTTCTCATTTTTATAACAATGAATAGATTTTCAAATAACTCTGGTAATAATATTAGCCCCCCCCCCCAAAAAAAAATACACGATTTTTAAGTCACAATGACTTACTTTCGTGTGCAAATGACGAAGACAAGCAACTACATTATTTTTCAGGGAGATATATATATATATATATAATACAGGTCATTGGCATCTTTTAAAAATATTATAAAACTATGTGAATTTCTGTTACATTCATTTTAGTCGAGCATTTTATGCTTAGCATTTGTTTTCTTCTTAATCATGATATCTTATGAATGTTTTTAAAAAATCAAACTAACCTGGTTTATGATCGACAAAAAAGTGGCACACATACAAAACGTACGCTACTTTAATTTGGACTTATTTTCCTTTATACAAAAATATTCTTTAGACATTTCACTCCTCTTTTCCCAAGGAACTTCTTTAAATTGCTTTATCATCCATGGAAGAGACGGTGCTTTTAATTCTTGCCGATCCACGATCGGAATTTTTAACTGCATCAAGTCATTCTTCTTCACTTTCCGAGGCTTTGTGAAGTGTTTAAAAGACTTTCTGAGACAATTAAAGTGGCATCTTTAGTGAGAAAATGTTTTTAATAGAGTCCCACCTTAACACCAGAACTCCTGTGATATTATTCTCTTTACAGAAGTGGACAGGCTTTCGCCTACATCCGTAGGCGAAAGCCTGTCCACTTCTCTAAAGAGAGTACTGTGATATACATCATAACATATATATATATATGTTTTTTTTACCAATCAAGGGCCCTCAGGGGGCATATACAATTATTTCAGAATGATTACATATAAATAATATTAAAGTATATTGTAATATGAACGAATATAAATCATATCTATCATGAGGGTACAAATGAAAGATGCACAATACCACGAGTAGGATACTCATGAAAATGCAAGATTTGCAACATAATCACAATAGTATGAAACTGGATCAAAAATATTGAGTAGGAAGAAAACTGAAGGAAGATAAAGAAATTGACAATAATAGCAGTATGCTAATACATGTATATAGTGTGGCTTGAATACAGAGGGCACCAGGGGACGATGCCTCTGCATAGTCAATCTTACTGACACACCTGTACCCTAAGTATTCAAGACACTACTCATTCAGAATCATTTAGGTGATAGCAAAACTAATAACATATATAAAAAATACTTAACATATAATTATGTACCTACTCAATTCAACCTTTTTTAAAGTGATTATAGGTATTTTACATTCTAGTATAAAATACATAGTTACATACCCACATACATATACACAGTTGTACATACATATGCATGCCTACATACATTGTTATAATACACATATATACACAAATATACCATTATATTTAACAGTAAATAAGTAATATTTATACTATTGTTTAGTGTAGAAAAGGTAGCTTGAATACAGAGGGTACCAGGGGACGATGCCTCTGCACAGTCAATTTTACTGGCAAACCCGTGCCCTATAAGTACTCAAGGCACTCAATGAATCATTTCACTTTTAAAGGATATAGGGGGAAAACACAGTAACATATAAAAACTATGTACTCTACATAGAATAGACCTTAATAAATTTACTAATATTTTATATTCCAGCTTTCAGAATCATTTTACTAACTTGAATTAGTATTTGCACATCCTCATTGGTCATAAGCCAAGTTAACTTATTATCACTGTCCAAGTTGTGAAAATTCTTACAGGATTTGTTTATTAATTCATACAAGACATTTCTTTCATATTTAACATGATTACATGAAAGAAGAAAATGTTTCTTGTCATCAGCTGTTTTGTTGTTACATCTAGTACAGTGTCTTTCATCTCTAGGAATGCCTATATATCTTCCCCTTTCAATATTAAGTCTGTGAGCTGATATGCGAAAACGTGTAAAGCTTCTCCTCTGATCAAAATTCTTCAGTAAATTTAGATATTTTTCCTGACCAAAATTTTGTTTAAAAGTACTGTAGCAACTTAGTTTTTTGTCAGAATTTGATTTCAGTTGTGAATTCCATTCCCGTATATAGTATCTAAATAAACAATCTTTAAGTGCACGTTTGAATTTATGTCTTTTTACTGAAGTTAAATCGCGAATGCCATTGATACTGGTGAGAAGAAAATTAATGGAGCTGTACCAAGAAGGAATATTCTTGTCAAACAGTGATTTGGATTCATAATATGCATCTTTTAAAAGTGGAAAAGACTGGCCTAGATTTTCAAGTCTATACCAGTAACTTATCATTGATCATATAATGTCAAAGTGCAAGGGGAATCTACCCAAATCAGACAAAACAGCAAAATTAGTTGCAGATTTATGCACACTAAGTATTGATTTGCAAAATTTCAAGTGAAGTTTTTCACAAATTAAGTTGGAGTATACTTTTTCAATAGTACAGCTGGGGATGCTATTTTTTTTTTTTTTAGTAAATGGGTTAAAATAACCCCAAATTTCAGATGCATACAGTAAAATAGGTTTAATAGTATGGTCAAAAATGTGAATAGTGGTTTTAATGTCAGGATTCAGGGATATGAAATTTTTTCTGAGTTTAAAAAATGATTTTAATGCTTTTTGATAAAGCTCCTTTTGAGCAAAGGAGAAAGAGCCAGAGGAACAAAATGTTACACCTAGATATTTGTATTCAGACACACATTCCAGTTCAACATCATCAAAGTAAAATTTTGTTTTGGTGAGCCTACCTGCTTTGTTAAAAACAATAATCTTAGTTTTAGATGTGTTAATATTGAGACACCAATCATTGCAGTATTGCTGTAGAATATTAAGTTCTTGCTGTAAACCTTCTGCTGTAGAGGAGAGTAAAATTATGTCATCAGCATACATCAAGCACTTAATTGAATTTGAATTTATATAAACTGGGTAAGTAGCTGAGTTTAGATAATCTGGAAGATCGTTAATAAAAATTTTAAATAAATTGGGACTAAGATTGTCACCCTGCTTCACACCCAATGTTATTGGGAAAAAGTTTGTAATCTTATTACCGATACGGACACAGGATTTGCTTGATGTATGCATGCTTTTGACTACTTGATAAAAATTTGTACCCACACCGATTCTGAGGAGTTTAATTTTGATACCAGTGTGGATTAACAGTATCAAAGGCTTTTTGAAAGTCAACAAAGCAGGCAAACACTCTACCATCCTTAGTATTGCAATACTTATCAATAATTGTCTTAAGTATATACATATGGTCTGATGTTCTTGCTTTTCGAGTGAAGCCGATCTGATAATCAGTTATTATATGATATTTTTCTAAAAATTTATCCAGGCGGATGTCAAGTATTTTATTAAATAACTTTCCTGTTGCATTTGTAACTGTAATGCCCCTATAATTGTTTGGATCAGAACTGTCATTACTTTTATGAATAGGAATAATGTACCCAGAAGACCAAGGTTTTGGATAATATCCAAAAGTAAGACAACTGTTGAATATTTTATAAAAACATGGCAATAAAAAAGTTTGACCACATTTGATCATATGATTTGAGATATTGTCCAGGCCTGGGGCTTTTCCATTTTTTAATTTTGAGATGGCATTCGAAATTTCAGCTATAGATATGTGATTATCAAGTTCACTGAAACATTTTTCTTTTTCCAAATCTGTAAGAATAGTGTCAAGCTGTGCCAGACGTTGAGCATACTTGGATTTTGGTTGGTTTAAATTTTGGAAGCGGGAGACCCAGGTGGATCGGTCAATTGCCTCATATCTGCAGGGGCGTAGCTTGACTTAAAATTCTAGTGAAGCAAAACCATACATGTAGCAGCAAGAGATCTGGGGCCGCCTTAAGCCCCCAGCAGGTTCCGGATGTTGTCATGGGAGAGGGGGGGGGGCACTCCGACAGAAAATGGAGTTGGGGGTTTTAAAATGCAATGAAATTTCATTTGCTGTACTGGTTTCTTTTTTTAAGACTTCAGCATGATACTGCATATTGTAAAAGAATGTAAAAGAGTTAATAAATATTTTTATTAAAACTTTTGAAACATTTAAAGGTGAAAGCGCATCTTATTAAACTTTGCTTTTATTTCTTTAAAACTTCAATTCAGCATTATAGAACTGCTTAAAATGTTAAAAGAAATACTATTAATTTTACCTACACAGGTATCTGCAATCTGCAATGCATTGTTGATTATGGAAACGGTGGTGGTGGTGAAAAATCTAGTGAGGCAGTTGCCTCATTGCCACAATGGAAGCTACGCCCCTGATCTGTTAGTGTTTTCAGTACCTTGCAGCTTATCAATTAAATTCCAATAAGATTTTGGGTTTTCTTCATGTAGAGTTTCCAACTGTTTTAGTAGAGATTGCCTATACTGACGACTTTTGTATTTCCTTGTTTTTGTATATTCTCTATAGAGTTTGTAATAGTGATTTCTGACCGCAGGATCTTTGGGGTACTTAGAATATATCTTTCCATAGCTAAATAAATTTCTTCTCATGAAGTTTAAGTCTGAATCAAACCATCTTTTTTGGTTTCTGTTGGACTTTTTGCGATTTTTTTTTTCATTTTTGAAGGGACTTATCTGCAGTATTAATTATGATATTTGATAATTCTACTGTGGCATTATCAATTGATGAGGGAGAATCAAGATTAGTTCCATTTAAAAAATTGTGTAATTTTCTTTGAATGTCCTCCGAATTAAGAGCAGCTTCAAAACGAGCAGAAGACTCATCAGACCATATATAGTTTGGTGATACAGGGCTTGAATTGACATCATCCATATCAGATTTCAGACAAAACCTAGCAGACAGTGACCATTGCAACAAACAGTGGCAATCAGACAATGTAGGTGAAAATTCTGATATTCTAAAATACAATATTTGGTTTAGTATATTTTCTGAAACCAATACATAGTCAACAGTGCTACATCCATTTGGCGTAAAACATGTATAGCTACCAACTGTATCTCCGAAGGTACGACCATTTAATATTCTCAATTGATTTGATATACAGAGATCTAATAATGCTTTGCCTCTATTATCTAATTTAGAGTCCAAATTATGTCGATTAATAATCTGTATGTCAGCATTGTATCTTCAATGAAGAGGAATGAAGTTATTATCATCATTTACAATGAAATCCGGTTCAGTAGAAACTCTTGCATTGAAATCTCCACATAACAGAATATTACCCAATGATTTGTAATGAGCTATGTCTTTTTCAATGCACTCCAGAATATCATAGTCAATACTTTTGGAATAAGATGAATTTTCCGGGGGGTTATACAATACACAGATGAATAAATCTTGATCAAAATTGAAATTTTTTTTCTCTAACTTTATTCACTGAAAATCAGATTATTCTTTAAAATCTTTATATGTGGTTTGCATAGCATGGCTAACCCCCCAAAAGTTCTGTTGTTATGCTTTGATGCAGATCTACACACAAAGTGACTGTACTATTTTCCTATCTTGTGGATACATTGATCATGACCAACATGAGTTTCAGCCAGGAATATAATATCAAATTCTCCTATCTGTTTGAGAAAAATTGTGTCATTTAATTTATTGTATGATTTGCTTAAAAGGCCCCCTACATTCCAGAAGCCCATTTTCACTGATGAGTAAACAAAAGATGACTTCATGATCAAAATCAAATGAGTAAAAAAAAAAAAAAAGAGAGAAAAAAAGTACTTGGCTTCAAGTATCTAACTTTTTATAACTTATTTAACTGAACACTAAAATCTAATAAAGACATGTAATCATTGACTGAAAAGTAAAAATCGTGTAATGCTATCTTTGCATGAGTGCCTTTTTTCATGACATTTTTTCCTTTATATTTACACATATGTAATCTAATTTTGGGAAATTAGGGCGACCTGCGCCCCATTACTATCTTCAGTTCTCCCAGAGTCTCTGGTTCTTATTAACCCGGGATCGGGATGTTCCAAATTATTGCAAGTATAGTCACGTGACCTATCGGAGCAACAACAAAACTTGATTAGCCAGACAACAAAAACGCTGTAAATTTGTCACAAAATGCCTCGTGAGGCAAAGCAAGACTACTGGATAAATGAGAGCATTAAAGATAAAAGATTTGAGGACTATTACCTACAGCTAACTGAACTTGGAAGGTAAGAAAGGTGCAAGACAGGTGCTCGTCCTTTTCCGTAGTAACAGCGACTTACATCTTATTTACGTTAGTTGCATATGTCATATAATATTTTTCCCCCGGATAAATTAGGTAAAAACATTATGTTACAGTTTACGTTGATGTTTGTGAATAAGGTTTGTATATAATGATATATATGCAGGTGAAAATCCTCATATTTAAATATATGAATATTTGTAAACATCTTTTATGTCTTTATTTTTTTTTTTAAAGAGGTGCAACATCAGTAGTGGTCAAAGTTGAGGAAAAAGGGACACAACAGAAATGGGCTGCCAAAATTATCCACAAAAGGGTCAGTATTATTCCTAATAATACCAGTATCACTTAAATTACTGTTAATTTACTTTCACAATTAAGAACTAAATAAACATTCATTTACACAAATGTCTGCACAAACATCAGACTTATCATCCAAAGGATACCTCGACTCAGGGACATTTGAATCTGAGTAGTTCAGTTCTGATTCCCCAGTTCACCCTAAGTGGATTTGCCCTGATTACCTACTTACCATGAGTGGATCTGCTCCAAGTGCTTCTGCCGAAATAATATTGTATCCTTATATTAGAAAATGTTTGTTGGACTGCATTTGATCATTGCAATTTTTAGATTAAAGATGAGCAGTTTTATTAAACTAAGAAAGGGGAGGTAGATCATTTCATTTTGCAATATATTTCCAGTTTTATCATTCTAACAAATTTGCCATGGCTAGCTGCATCCATAGCAGAAAAACTGAAAGTGATAATATTTTTTTAAAACTCCATATTAATAAAACTATTTATAAAATTTCATGATTGAAATAACATGAATTTATTCATTTATATTTATAAACAGTAGTGAAACTTTTGTAAATTATTTTTCAAGTTAGTAATTTTGGGGAAAAAAAATCATTATTTAATTGATCTGTTGTCCAATTTCATGTACCGGGTATTATATCTTCAGCTTATTTGTATGTGTTTGATAAGGGCAAAACCCAGTCTTAAACCGATATATACCTGCAGTAAAAACAGGATGAAGCCACTTGGCAAGAAACGGCGAGCATGGAATGGGGGCAAAACCCTCCAATTACCAGATATTTACACCCAATGACACTTTGTTCTGGCCCAAGATTTAAGACAGGTCCCCCCCTCCAAGAAAAGCAACTTGGGTAAATTTTGTTTTAAAAAACTAATTTATTATTATACCCCTGCTCCGAAGGAGAGGGGGGTATACTGTTTTACCCTTGTGTGTCTGTCTGTGTGTCTGTCTGTCTGTCTGTAACAAATTTTTTGTTGCAGTTTTCTCAGCACCTACTCATTGCAGGTGCTTGAAATTTTAACACACTCTTTGTTTAGGCATGCCATATATGGTGGATTTATTTTTGTATGAATCCGATGTCAACTTCCTGTTTATCCATGCTTATAGTGTATATTCACAATACACATCAGAGCGGGGGTATTACTAGTGAGCATTGGCTCAAGACTTCTTGTTGATTAAAGTTTTAATTAACTATGAAAAAACACCTCACTCTTCATTGACAATAATGGAGGAAAGAAAACACAAAGTGCTAATTGATTAAGTAACAAACAATGAAAACTGAAGAGAATTCCCAGCTTCTAAATGCCCTGTAAACTGCATCTTTTTACATCAATTGAGCAAAACTACATGTATATATGCATATAATTTACAGAGAGCGCAGCGAGCGGCGCAAAGTGCTGCTCGTCACTGCAAGCTCTAACGACAACGCCTGGGCGAAGAGAAAATTCGGGCTACTGCACATTCATTCAATAGAATTTTTTTCCGCAGTAATTCTGACCCACAATGCATCGCTTCTTGTTCTCGCTGCTAATTTAATTTGTTCACGCGGTGACAACAACTAAAAATTCACACAAAATAAACTCACTTTAATTTAATGGATATTGCATGCAGATAGTAGATTAAACGTTCTTTGTTAAAATATTTGCACTTTTTAAACTTTGTTTATGGAAATGCAGCTAATATACGACGTCATGTGACGTCACAGTCTAGACGTTCCAAATGTCTCGTGCGGTTTGAAGAGGCGGATCATAATAATGAAGTGAACACTGCGCTCGCCCCAACGGTCGCACCGTCAACATATTAACACTCTATTTCAGATAAGCTGTGTCTTTGTTTCCATATCAATATCTACCACAAATTTATAGATCAAGAAGATCCTTATTTTGTACCACTTTAATGGGATTTTAATGAAGTACATGTAATGCATCTGTTTTTCTGCATGTCTAACAAATACTGTATGTGTATTTAACCCATATTTTAGTGCATACCACATTGTTTATTATGCAGTATTGAGTAAAATTTATGAGTTCACTTACATTTGATGAATATAAAGTTTTAAAGATATACTGCACTAAGTCTTACTGAATATTCTTCATTGTACTAATTAGTACATGATCTATAGATGGCCTACTTTTTGAATGTATATGCTGCACACAATACAAAAGTACAAAGTTAAAGTTGATGATTTACAGGAATATAAATGGGTAAACTCCCTCCTCATTGCTCAGTACTGTGTTTATTTGACAGGTGGACAAGAAAGTCATTAACTCAGAGATTGGAATCCTCCTAAAACTGAAGCACAAGAATGTGGTATTTATATTAACTTGTATATAAATGATATAAAAGTCTGCTTTAAATTGTTTCCATATGATTATTCTCTGAGGAAAAAAAAGATGAGGAGTAAATTAAAAATCTATGAAAAAATATCTTAATAATTTATATTTTGAATATGTATATGTTTAAACAAATGATAGACAAACATTGGTTTCAAATTGAAAATATAAAACTTTATTTCTAGTTTATGCACAAAATATTGTCACTATGTTGCAACAATGAGCAGTGTAACCTTCGTTTCCTAGATTCGGCTAAAAGAGATCTATGAGAGCCCCACAGACATCTATCTTATTCTTGAGCTGGTCAAAGGAGGTGAACTTTTTGACAGGTAATACATTATAAATGGAGAACAACATGAAAATGATATTTTATCCTTTGTCAATGTTTTTAGAACATGATTTATTAATTTGATGACTGTTACAGAATTGTAAATCGTGGTTACTACTCAGAGAAAGATGCTTCTAAAGCTGTCCAACAAATGCTTGTTGCAGTCAAGGTGAGGTCTGAACCAACCACAGAAAATAAACTATCAGCAATATTAATACATGTATATTAAAAAATTGTTGATAATGCCTAACATTTTATGTACCTGTTCTTCTTTTCTACAGTATCTGCATGAGAATGAAGTTGTACACCGAGATTTGAAGGTTTGTGAACAAGTTTATTTCACTAGACTGTCGATGGTATCATTCTTACCTGCATCACCAGCAAACAAACCAACTGGCTCTGTCCATTTGCAGATTTACATTCTTGTTTATATAATTGTTACTAGAATAATTCCATGTCATAGTCATATGTTATACACTGGCTGCAATTTATACCTCTTATAGACAGATGAAATTCTCCCCAAACTGACTATGTTGATCATTTATGTCAGAGTGATCTCGTATATGTTTATAATATTATGCATAACAATCAAGGCATTCACAACTTCCTATCTCTCATTGGCTATCTACTGAAATAGGACACACTTCTCATTGATATATATGTTCTCTGCTTTGTATTGACTGAGTTTGTTTATCTTTCTTTGAAAATAATATATTAAGAACAATCAAAAGAGAAATATCTGTGACAGAAAGTCAGAAACATTTGTTCACGAGTGCACTAAAATATTTTTCAGCCTGAAAACCTTTTGTATGAAGATTTAACTGATGAATCCAATCTCAAAGTTGGTAGGTAAACAAATTTTGAATTAACACGAATAATATAGGAAAATTTCAATCGATTAATGAATTCATCCTATTTTGTGAATTTTGAAAGACATAAATGCATGGAATTAGATATCAGTATTATGTTGATATGTGCAATGCCATGTCTAGCCTTAGTGGAAAAGATTCTTTCATTTTAACTTTATTTCAGCTGACTTTGGTCTCTCCAAAATCATAGAAAGAGAGGTGACAATGAACACAGTGTGTGGGACCCCCGGATATTGTGGTGAGTTCAGACAGACAAACACACAGACAGACTCTGTTAGTCCTACTTTTGACATATGGTTTGGAAGAATTTGCATTTAGATGAATAATTAACAATGAAATATGAAGATCACAGTATTCAATCATAAACAAGCAGGCAAACAGTTTCAATTTAATAGGGAAACTGAGTTCTAGTTCATTTATTCACTCAAAATCATCTAAAATATATGGTACTTGAGGACAATGAAAAATATTTACAGCATATGAATTCAGGTCAGAGGTACAAGTATTTGATACTTATTCAGAAATGAGTAGCCACATTTTGAGTAGACAGTGATATGC
This sequence comes from Saccostrea echinata, assembly GCF_033153115.1. Taxonomy (NCBI): domain Eukaryota; kingdom Metazoa; phylum Mollusca; class Bivalvia; order Ostreida; family Ostreidae; genus Saccostrea; species Saccostrea echinata. The sequence goes on along the minus strand of NW_026889758.1, from coordinate 8,474,166 downwards.
ATGTACAAGTTTATTGCAATGACAAACTTGATATTTAAAATACCATGTATATAAGTTTTTATTCTTGTTATAATGTATTACCTTAGTTCCTTTTAATGTCATTTTGATTTACATTTTGTTTAGCTCACAACTGCATATCTGGTTTGAAATATTTAGTCAATATGAATATTTTACTCCTCTAACTTTGTATTTATGGGCAATAACTCATTCCAGCCCCTGAGGTTCTGGCTGGTAGACCATACTCTTATCCTGTAGACATGTGGAGCATTGGAGTCATCACATATATCTTGTAAGTTATTGCCTGCATCCTGTAAGCTATCCAAACATCTTGTAAGTTAGGTACCACATTACAGTGATCAATCACATTCTGTAATTCAGATACCACACCACATTACAGTGTTACATTGTAAACAATCCACTAAGTCGGGTACACATTACATTGAATCATCACATATGTCCTGTATGTCAGGTTCCACAGTAAGTCATCAGCCACAACCTGCAAGTCATATACCACATTAACATGAGTTGCCAAACAACCTATAAGACAGGTACCACTTTACAATGAGTCATCACAAAGATCCTGTAGGTCAGGTACCACATAACATCACATAATTCTGTAAGTCAGATAAAAGATTACAGTGAGTCATCTTACACAACGTGTAAGTCGTGTACCACACAACATAGAGTCAAGAAACACATTTTTAAGTCAGGTAACCCATAACATTGTATTATTGAATTCAGCGGTAGGTAAGGTACCACATTAAAATGGGTTATCACAGGTCAGGAACCACATTACAGGGAGACATTATATATACACATCCTGTACGTCATGTACCACATAACACTGAGTCATCAAACACATGTCGTAAGTCAGGTACCACATAACATTGAGTCATCAAACACCCTATAAGTCAGGTACCACATAACATTGAGTCATCAAACACCCTGTAAGTCAGGTACCACATAACATTGAGTCATCAAACACATGTAAGTCAGGTACCACATAACATTGAGTCATCAAACAGCCTATAAGTCAGGTACCACATAACATTGAGTTATCAAACACCCTGTAAGTCAGGTACCACATAACATTGAGTCATCAAATACCCTGTAAGTCAGGTACCACATAACATTGAGTCATCAAACACCCTGTAAGTCAGGTACCACATAACATTGAGTCATCAAACACATGTAAGTCAGGTACCACATAACATTGAGTCATCAAACAGCCTATAAGTCAGGTACCACATAACATTGAGTTATCAAACACCCTGTAAGTCAGGTACCACATAACATTGAGTCATCAAATACCCTGTAAGTCAGGTACCACATAACATTGAGTCATCAAACACATGTTGTAAGTCAGGTACCACATAACATTGAGTCATCAAACACCCTGTAAGTCGGGTACCACATAACATTGAGTCATCAAACACCCTGTAAGTCAGGTACCACATAACATTGAGTCATCAAACACCCTGTAAGTCAGGTACCACATAACACTGAGTCATCAAACACATTTTGTAAGTCAGGTACCACTTTACAGTGAAACAATAAACACAATCCATTAAGTCTGGAACCAATTGGATTATCATACACATCCTATAAGTCCGGACATATCACTTCAAAGTGAGACATCACACATCCTATAAGTCAGGTACCACATTACAATGAGTGATCAAACACATTCAGTAAATCAGACACCACATCATAGGGGACCATCAAATTTATACTATCCACTACATCATAGGTACTTCAACAAAGTTAGAATTTTTCAGTAACAGTTACAATTAAATGAAATACAAAATAAGAAAAGTGAATACAAAAATGTAATGTTTAGTAGTGTGATAAAATCCCTAGATTTGAGCTCAAACAGATAATCCTAGATAAAACAATTTCTGTGTAATGCCCTCTACATGTGATGCATTTTTTCCTTAATTTTGCACAAGTTCATAAATTGTTTACTTTTCAGGTTATGTGGTTATGAGCCATTTTACAGTGAAAATGAGAGGACAATGTACAAGAAAATTCTGAAGGCAGAATATGAATTTCACACACCATTCTGGAACAACATCAGTGAAAATGCCAAGGCAAGACAGTTAAACACAAGATTTATGACATGCCTAATCCATATTTAGGTCATATATTGTAAACTCCCTGCAATGAAGTTTGGTTGGGGAGGGGGGTTATTCTGAAATCACTATGTCTGTAAAGATAATCACAGCATTAAGGTCACTTTTCAGTTTAGGGATTTCCAAACTAGCTGATATGTAGCATCTATTGATACTTTGTGTGATGCTCCAGATGTAGCATTGATTGATACTTTGTGTGATGCTCCAGATGTAGCATCTATTGATACTTTGTGTGATGCTCCAGATGTAGCATCTATTGATACTTTGTGTGATGCTCCAGATGTAGCATCTATTGATACTTTGTGTGATGCTCCAGATGTAGCATCTATTGATACTTTGTGTGATGCTCCAGATGTAGCATCTATTGATACTTTGTGTGATGCTCCAGATGTAGCATTGATTGATACTTTGTGTGATGCTCCAGATGTAGCATCTATTGATACTTTGTGTGATGCTCCAGATGTAACATCTATTGATACTTTGTGTGATGCTCCAGATGTAGCATCGATTGATACTTTGTGTGATGCTCCAGATGCTGTATCTGATTTACCTGTCATGCTTCAGGAGTAAGATCAGTACTTGAGTCTGTGCTCAGCTTATCCAAACTAAAACATACGAGCATCCAAGGATGCTGATCTGAAGCATGCACAGACACAGCAAATGACCTACATTTTAGTCCTGACTGACTACTCTTCAAGTTAGCATTTATGTCTATTTACAGCTTATCACAAGCATTTGGAAAGACTTATACATATGGTGCATTTAATAATGTTTTGTCTGATGCTTGCATGCTGCACCTGACATTTTATTTTTGACTGACTTTGGTCTAGGATAGTGTTAAGGCATTTTTTTACTTAACACAACTGATATTAAAATTTGATGTGTGTCAGCTCTGGTTGTTTTAATAAAAAATAAGGCCATTCCAAGTTTTTTCTATATTTAGTGTCTACCCATCTTTCAAAAACCTACTTACCTATTTGCAAAAAAACACAAAAGCCAAAAAATAAAACAAAGACTTTATGGTCATAAAGTTGACGTCAGTCAAAGGATTGGATTTCATAAATATATTTTTCTCATACAAGATCTTTTCTTTAGCAAAATCAAGGTATTAAATGCTTAAAATATACCTAATATGAAATAATGTAGACAGATCTTTAGAGAAAATGACAGAATTCAAATATTTCAATCAGAATAATCAATTTCAGGACTCCTGATTTTGTTTGTTTTTCTGATATTGGGTGTCAAAAACCAAGGTGTATGCATACACTAAACATAGAAAAAACTTGGAATGACCTAATTGTAATAAGCATCACAGCAATATTACAGCAGTGTTTATGATATGGTTGATTTCACTGTAAGCATTAATTTCTTGGTGTTGAAATTCCACATTTATAAAATAACAAAGGAGATTAATCTTTCAGGACTTTGTCAGAAAGATGCTTCAGTTGGACCCAAAGAAACGCCTGACGGAGGTCCAGGCCCTCAACCACAAGTGGGTCCAGGGTGTGGCAGCCAAGAGTGAGCATATGCCAGAAACTCACGAAAAGATCAAGGAATTCAATGCCACAAGGAAAATGAAGGTATTCATTTTTGATTCATACAAGTGTGCCTCCACATGAAAAACCAACACAATTCTCACATTGCTCAAGAATTGAAAATGGATTGTACAGACACATATTTTTATATCAGACAAGATGTTTCTCCGGTGCATTTTCTGTATTTCTTTTGAGAAATACATTGATACAATGTATAAATTTTGTCAGCATCAAGAAGTTGCACCTCACACAGACTAGGTAAGACCTCTGTGTCAAGTTTGATGTGAATCCATTCATTCAAGAGTGGAAAGATTACGATAATCAGCTGTCTTTTATTAAAAGAGTTGTACTGAAATTTCCATAACTGAACTTTATCACAGTTTCTGTCTCCCCCCTTAAAAGTACAAGTACCTCTACACTTCTTTTAAATTACTTGATTTAAATTACAGTAATTTTGTTGAGAAGCAAATTGCATTAACATCACATTTAAGCACACAGTTCCTCAGAAGTAATTCACATTCACAAAAGAATTTGCAGGTCATATTTTCAAGTTTAATTTCATTAGAAAAGCTCTGTTTGCCATTATGAGTAGTAGTGTTTCAGTGTCGTAGATTAGAGGGCTTTTCTGTTAAAAGCGCTAGATGTCAGGGCCTTTCCAAATCTGTATGCAAGCTAATAATGAAGTTACCTGTAAGTCATGGCATGGAATCCACTTTAAATGTATGTGAAATTACACATCTTAGTTAATGAGGAATTTACAATGTATTGTTAGGACTAGTCATTAATACTCCATTTACTCAAATTTTAATAGGAATATATAGGAGAAATATTTAAAAATCTTTTTCCACGGGAACAGCAAAGCCAAGATTAGTCATATTTATATGGAAGCATCCTCAGGTACTTTAGATTCAGTTTTGTTCAAATCATGACCCCCCCAGACATAGGGTGTGGCAACAATGGGCAATAAAAGTTTAACATAGGAATACATCAGCAAAATCTTTAAATATCTTCTCAAGAACGAACAGCAAAGCCATGTTTAATCATATTTATGTGGAAGCATCTGCAAGTAGTGTACATTCAATTTTTTTTTTCAAATCATGACCCCCAGGGACATGGTGGAGCCACAATGAAGGATCAAGTATTACATAGGAATATATAGGAAAAATCTTTTCAATAACAGCAGTCATGAGAAGTCAACAATGTTTATACATGGAAGCATCTTCTGATAGTGTAGATTCAAGTTTATTCATATCGTGACCCCCTGGGGTAGGGTTGTGCCACAATATGTGATCAAAGTTTTACATAAGAATATATATTAAAGGAATCTGCTGATGAAGGGGCATTAGTTACTCAGGTGAGCATTGTGGCCCATGGAACCCTTGTTTTTTGTAATCATTCTCAATGCATTAGATGATAAAATGATCCTTTGTTGAAAAAAAATGAATAAATGACAATGATTTCTGTATAAAATGTTCATTTTTACAATGAATTGATTTGTCTTTAATTTACCATGAAGGTTTACTAAATAATTTTCTTTTTATACCCCAGCTCCGAAGGAGAGGGGGGTATACTGTTTTACCCTTGTGTGTCTGTCCATCTGCGTGTCTGTCTGTCTGTCCGTAACAAATTTTGGTCGCAGTTTTCTCAGCAACTTTTCAATGCAGATGCTTGAAATATTAGCACACTCTTTGTTTAGGCATGTCATATGGTGCGATTCATTTTTTTTACAATTCCAATGTCACCTTCCTGTTTATCCGTGCGTCTGTCCATACCATACATAACAAATTTTGGTCGCAGTTTTTCAGCAACTACTCACCGCAGATGCTTGAAATTTTTACATACTCTTTGTTTAGGCATGCTATATGTTGGGATTCATTTTTGTATAAATCCAATGTCAATTTCCTGATTATCACTGTGTCTTTCCATAACTGAACTTGTGTATTCACATCGGAGCGGGAGTATTATTAGTGAGCACTGGCTCACAGACTTCTTGTTATCTCTGTCTTGCTAGATAATTGTTGATATAAAAGAGACATTCCGTCAGAGTCAGCAGACAACTTTAAATGAAATCTGATGCTGCAAGAGAATCATGATTTGGTATTCTCAAAAATGATAATGACGTGATGCAACAAAGGAGAAATCCACAATACTCCATTTAATTAAAATGAATAAACCATATGAAATATCCTAAAAAGGGTCTTGTAGTTAGTGGTTTAGCATTTCAATACAGGAGTTGTAGATCTGAATCCTACTTTGGAAGAATGTAATGACAAATTTCTTATTTTGATCAGTGTTCTCTGGTCAGTTTCTCTGAGAATGAGTTCTCTCGATTCTACTTCAAAGGAGTGTACAGATTGCTTTAAGCTAACAAAAGTTTATCATATATTAATTAATATACCTGTACTTTTACACTTATTGCAGGCAATAACAGATGCAACTCTTCTGGCATCTCGAGCGGCACGAGTCACCAGTATTTTAAATCAAAAACAATCCACGAGCGATGTGTCCATGCAGTCTGTGTCAGAGCCAATGGAGCATTAATTACAACACAGTGTCAATCTTATGTTTTGATAATTTATATTGTTTTGTATCATATTTTTATTCTGTCTGTGATAGTATTGTGAATTAACTTTTTATATTTCTTTATATTTTTGTGCAGATTCCAATTTATATTTTAATAGAAATACATGTACAATGTACACTTTCATTATTTTTTCTGTAAATGAACTATTTTGCAACAATTCTTGACATTTTTAATACTATATTTAAGATACTGACATTTTATGAAGTACAACTTTAATTACATGTATTTTTTTTTTAGTAATTTGATTTTGTTCGTAAAAAATGTTACGCTTTTGAGAAAATTTCGAATGTGTTCAAATTTCAGTTCCACTTTTAATATTTTTGATTCACCTATCAATTTAATGGAATGTGTTAATACCATTCAACATAAATTATAAACAGAGGTATTGGTTGTATGAAACATTTATTATTCAGTACGATGATCTTTTACATGACAATTCATCTGAAATTTTGACAGATCTGAATTTGAGGATCAAAATAAAATCACAAGAAATACAATAGTTAGACTGTCACATGACTTGTTACAAAACTGGGTTATTGGAAAATGGTAGATGTACTGCTTACAGAATCATTCCAGTCTTCATATCTCGAGTGTTTACTGGAGGGAAAAAAAAATAAAACTAATTTTATTAGCCAACACACACGTATATTAAATATTTATAAAAGGCTGATATTCATTATTTCTATTTTGCATTTTTGCAAAATGTATTTCTTAATCCAACATTAGAATATCACTCTAATCAAAGAGCAGGCATTCTGTTAGGTATCACATGTCTAAAATGTACTCACTTTATTGTAACTTACCATTTACTTCCTGGGTCGTTTCCGAGGTCGGCACCCATTATGTGGTATCTTAGTGACGTCAGTGATGGATACAACTCGTACTCCTGAAGTACGTAAACCCAACAAGGCCGACTGTAATTCAAAATTAATATCATGTATTAACAATTATTTACCTCAATGCCATCTGGGTTTATAATGTAAGGCCAAAGTTTTTCAATTTTTTTGTTTAAAGATCCACTGACCCTAATTTTCAAGGAACTAGAAAAAAAAAATGCAAATTTCTGATTGTTTTTAATTCGGCCAACTTATTTCAACAGGCAAAATTAAAAACAAATATAAAATATGTTTTAAATTTTACGAATGATTTTACAAAAATTATTTGAAGAGGAAAATGTAATAAATATTTTCCTGAAAAAGCCATTTGTACAGCAACAGGTCTTTTAAATCAACATGACATTGTATCTTTGAGCTATAAATATATGTGATGCAATACATCTGGGGAAATGATCACTGGTGTTTTGTAAATAGTTATTAATTTATTTTCAAGCCATTATAGACACTGGTTTAATGCTGTGCACTGATCATAAAATCAATAATGTTCATGATAGTGTCTTTGCATTACAGATGTTTACAAACGGTTCACTCAGTCCAACTTGTAAAGTGTTCAGGATTGGACTAATACCCCAAAACGCCTACATTTCCTATCATCCATTTTTTCAATTTAAATAATGAGGACAATGTTTTCATTCATTTGTTTTAAATGTGCAGTAACGCTTAATATTGCTACACTTTAGTATATTTAAGAAAATAAAATTATTTAGAAAAATTATTTACATCATAAAATAAAGATCAATCATAAATGAATTAAAAGCTAAAGAATGCCAATGGTCATCTGTTTGATATGCTGCATGTTGATAGTTTTCTACCTAGATTGGAACTGGAAGTTAATAAATTAATCTCACAATTTTTGGGACCTGAACCCTGGATGCAAGGGGACATGATTTTTACAATTTGGTAGAGGGATTGCTATTTATTATACAGTTAAACTTTGTTATCTCGAAGTTGATGGGACTGTTGATGAACTTCGAGATATCCGGGGGTTCGACATATCGAGGGTTATAATTCAAATGAACTTTAAATAAACTTAGTGCAGTGAATATGTACTTAATAGTAAAAACATGTCATGTTTCTTTTTTGTTCGAAATTTTGTATACGATTTCTTTAATGTACATGTACATGTTTTTAGCAATCAAAAAAAAATTTACATCCTCTTTATAATTCACAAAATAAAAGGCTTGTATAATATGCACAGAAGTATAATCCTTCTACTAACGCGGCAAGTCAACCGCTAGCATCGTTTCCCATGTATACATAACCGGATATCGTCTATGCATTGTAAATTTAAAACCGGTAGCTGTCAGAATAACGAAAACGAAATATTTATTTTCTTTTATTGGAAAAACATGTTCAGACATGTAAAATCAGTTAAAAGAAAATTATTTTACCATAATAAAATCAAATGCAAAAGAAGAATCACGCACTTTTGTCTAATATCAGAACACCACTGAATCACAGGGTACTACAGCACAAGTTTTTCACTGCGACACACACTCACATGATGGTGTGTACGGACGATTGTAAATTCTGCACGGTCATATAGGGAAAATAAATTCTAACTGCATTGAATTTGAGAATTTTGTTTTACTTCGATGGCTATAATTTTCACTTTCATATCCATAAACTATATGTATGCTCGCATATTTCGCATAGCATTAAATAGCGATTATAAAGATAAACGTACCCAAGCCACAAAACAATTAACGTGTCATCCACGCGTATGCATTAGACTAATACACACAACCTTTGGCTTGCATAATTACAATCAAGGTAAGCCATACATACACTTCATATAATTATCGCGCTATTATCTGTTGATCACAGGAATACAGGTAACCCGAGCGTGACAGACAGGTGGGTGTTATCAATAGAGCATTCAGTTTACCTAACGGACTTGATCATCAGAGCGGAAAATTATCCTGACTTCGAGATAACGCATGTGATTTTAATGAATGGGTACACAATTTTACTTTGAGATAACCGGGGTATTCGACATTACCATGTTCGACATAGAGGGGTTTATTTTAATCATTTATTAAGCAAAATTCGTCGGGACCACGGCCTTACTTCGACATATCCGGGGTATTCGAGATATCCGTGTTCGAGATTTCGAAGTTTAGCTGTACTTAATCAAACAGACTGTCTGCTAGCTGAAGACATGTAAAGGTGTACTGTATTTTTATATGGAGCTCAATTTTGATTCAAAGGGACATCCGACATTTACAATTTTTGTAGAAGGTTTGCTACTCCCCTTGTAAGAAGTATTGTCTGTTAATTAAATGTTTGGAGATTCAATCTCCAAACATTTAATTAACAGACACTACTTCTCCAAGAATGCATTAGTTTAGATGGTTTTGGCCACACTCCTCAAGCCCAAGGGTGGCAGAGACTATGAAATTCATAATTTCTGTTCCCTTTCATCCATAGATACTAGATACCAAAATTGGTTGAAATTGGTTTAACCAGTTCAAAGAGGAAGCTGAAAATGTTCAAAAGTTTACACAGTGCACACAACAACAAACGGGGGACAATCAGCAATAGATCACCTGAGTGACTCAGGAGACACTGAATTCAAATACATGTACTCCAAAACTGAGAAGCTAGGAAATTTTGTTTTAAACTAGTCAAAAGACTTGGCAATAGTTCCACATTTACAAAAATGAAACAAATTGCAGAACTTACTGATCTTTTGCCATCAATCCCATTCAACTTAACCCTCAGATTCTTTAAACCTAAGTCGACGGCTTTCTGTAAAAGACACTTCATCATATATATCAAATAATCTTAATACATCCAATTCATATCATCATAGACGTGATTCAAACCTTGTCACTATGACAATGTTTACAATGGGTGATGATTTCAAGAAGAAAGGTCTAATAAAGTAGCTTATCCTTGTAATAAGCTATAATTTTTTATCTGAAATCCTAAACTCCTTTATGTCAAATTCTGACTAAATGATGCACCCTCAAAAAAAATTATTACTGGCTACTGAAATGAAGAATAATAAATAACTGTGAAAAAAGTGAGCAAAATTGCCATATTGTTCTAAAATTATAAAAATCTTTTTTAATGACCATTACCTCCCCTATGTGGGATCCAACAGTCTGCGCACAAAGGTTTGTTTTGCCCTTTGTGTTCCTGAACCCAAGGATTCCCTTAAAAACAAAAATTAGGCAGCTTACTTAAATAAACAATGCACATGTACACAGTAATTCTGTTTAATTTTTGTTATAATTTTAAAAATAAAAATCTGTACCTACCCCAGAGGAAGAGTATATAATATCACCTAAAAAGCAAAATTATAAATGTCAAATTTTCTTTATGAAAAACTGAAATACAAAATACAAGTACAGATATTTTCATAAAGTAGATGTGTCTTTTTTAGTATTTTAACCCACAATCTAATATTGAAAACATAAAATATGTATGTATGTTGCTTATTTGTAAAAGACGGGTAATGAATTTCACAAAACCCAAAAAACAAAAATAGAAATCTTATACAAGAGGCCCATGGGCCACATCTCTCACCTGAGCACATTGGCTAGGCAAAAGCACAAATCAATTCAGTATTGGAGGGGGGGGGGTAAACTACCTGATGATGCTTCCATGTCAATATAACAAATGTCTTTGTTGTACTTGAGAAGATTTAAAAAAAAAATTTCCCATATATTCTTTTGTAAAAATTTCATCCCCCATTGTAGCTCCTCCCTATCCCAGGGGTCATCATTTGAACAAACTTGAATCTACACTACCTGAGAATGCTTCCATATCAATAAGACTAAACATAGCTTTTCTGTTCTTGAGAAGAAATATTTTTTCTATATCTTCTTATGTAAAACTTTTGATCCTCCATTGGGCCCCACCCTACCCCTGGGGGTCATCATTTGAACAAAATTGAATTTACATTACCTGAGGATGCCTCAATATCAAAATGACTAAACATAATTTTCAGTTCCTGAGAAGAAGGTATTTTCCTATATGTTCCTATGTAAAATTTTTGATTCCCCATTGTGGCCTGACCCTATCCCCTGGGGGCATCATTTTAACAAACTTGAATCTACACTACCTGAGGATGCTTCCAAAATGACTAATCATGGCTTTGCAGTTCTTCAGTAGAAAATATTTTTCCTATATATTTCTATGTAAAACTTTGATCCTCCATTGTGGCCCCATCCTACCCCCAGGGGTCATGATTTGAATAAATTTGAATCTACACTACCTGAGGATGCTTCCATATAAATATGTGACTCATCATGACTTTGCTTTTCTTGAGAAGATTTTTAAAGATTTTTCCTATATACTTCTTAGTAAAATTTTGATCCTCCATTGTGGCCCCACCCTATCCTCAAGGGTCATGATTTGAACAAACTTGAATCTACACTACCTGAGGATGCTTCCATATAAATATGACTCATCATGGCTTTGCTGTTCTTGAGAAGAAGATTTTTAAAGATTTTTCCTATATATTTCTATGTAAAACTTTGATCCTCCATTGTGGCCCCACCCTACCCCCGGGGGTCATGATTTGAAGAAACTTGAATCTACACTACCTGAGGATGCTTCCATATAAATATGTGACTCATCATGACTTTGCTTTTCTTGAGAAGAAGATTTTTAAAGGTTTTTCCTATATATTTCTATGTAAAACTTTGATCCTCCATTGTGGCCCCGCCCTACCCCCGGGGGTCATGATTTGAAGAAACTTGAATCTACACTACCTGAGGATGCTTCCACATGATTTTCGTCTTTCCTGGCCCTGTGGTTCTTGAGAAGAAGATTTTTAAAAGATGCTATTAATTTTTCTCCAATTCTTTATGATCTACCTTTGAAAGAGGGCATGGCCCTTCAATTGAACAAACTTGAATCCCCTTCACCCTATGATACTTTGTGGCAAGTTTGGTTGAAATTGCCCCAGTGGTTCTTGAGAAGAAGTCAAAATTGTTAAAAGTTTACAGACAGACTGACAGCTAGACAGACGTACACTGGACAAAAAGTGATTAGAAAAGCTCACTTGAGCCCTCGGCTCAGGTGAGCTAAAAATAAAAAAAACCTTTCCCAATAGACAAGAGGCCCATGAGTAACAATGCTCACCTGTGTAACTATGGTTCTTCTTCGTCAACAGTTTTTTTCCCCTATATATTTCTATGTCAAACTTTGATCTCCCATTGTAGCTCCACCCTACCCCCACGGCTGATTTGAACAAACTTGAATCTACACTGCCTGAGAATTCTTCCATATAAATATGACTTGCCATGGCTTTGCTGTTCTTGAGAAGAATTTTTTTTACAGATTTTTCCTATTTATTCCTATGTAAAACTTTAATTGCCCATTGTCGGTCTACCCTACCCCCAGGAAGTCATGATTTGAACAAAATTGAATCTACACTACCTGATGATGCTTCCACTTTACAATTGATCATGGCTTTGCTGTTTTTGAGTAGATGATTTTTACAAATTTATTCTGTGTATTCCTATGTAAAACATTGATTTCCCATTATTGCACCACCCTACCCCTGGGGGTCATGGTTTTAATAAACTAGAATCTACACTACACAAAATGTGACTTATCATTGTTTTACTGTTCTAGAGAAGATTTTTGCTATATTTATATATACTCATGTAAAACTTTGATCCCCCATTGTAGCCCCACTTACTCCCTGGTTTCATGATTTGAACAAACTTGAATCTACAGAGATGCTTCCATATAAATATGATTCATCATGGCTTTGCTGTTCTTGAGAAGAAGATTTTTCCTTTGCAAAAACTTTGATTGCCCATTGTGACCCCACCTATCCCCAGGGGTAATGATTTGAACAAAATTGAATACCTGAGGATGGTTCATATAAATATGGCTAATCATGACTTTTCTGTTCCTAGGAAAAAGATTTTAAAAGATTTTCTCTATGTATTTCAACGTTAAACTTAAATTACCCATTGTGGCCCCACAATACCTCCAAGGTCATGACTTGAACAAACTTACACTACCTGAAGATGCATCATATAAATATGACTGATCATAGATTTGTTGTTCTAGACAAAAAGGTTTTTATTTATCCTATGTTTTCCTATGTAAAACTTTGATTGCCAACTGTGACCCCACCCTACCCTTGGGGGTTATGATTTGAACGAACTTGAATCTACAATGCTTCCATACAAATATGACCAATCATAACTTTGCTGTTTCTTGGAAAAAGATCTTTAAAGATTTTTTCGGTATTCCTATGTAAAACTTTGATCATCCAAGTGGCCCCATTCTACTCCCTGGGGTCATGATTTGAACAAACTTAAATATACACCACCTGTGGATGCTTCCATATAAACATGACTGATCATTGCTTTGATGTTCTTGAGAAGAAGATCTTTAAGGAATATTTTTCATATCTATAATCATGTAAAACTTTGATCGCCCATAATGACCTGACCCCACCCCTGGAGTCTTGATTTGAACATACTTGAATCTACACTTTATCAGAAAGCTTTCACTTAAGTTTCATTTTTTCTGGTCCAGTGGTTCTTGAGAAGAAGATTTTTAAATGACCCGCCTAATTTTTACTATTTTTTTTTCATTACTGCTATCTCCACTTATAAAAGGGTGTGGGTTTTCAAAAATTTGAATCCCCTTTAACCAAGGATACTTTGTGCCAAGTTTGTTTGAATCTGGCCCAGTGGTTCTGGAGAAGATGAAATTGTAAAAAGTTTACGACAATGACGTCAATGACAATGTAAGACAATGGACATTTTTTTTTGATCAGAATAGCTCACTTGAGCTTTTGGCACAGGTGAGTTAACAATCAATGGGTTTTATAATGAATTACAATTAAGGTTTATTATATATATCCTCATTTTTCCATAGTTTCACTGCATGCAAAATTTTCCATCTCTTCCATAGCAAACAAAGATGTACTTGTAAATCTTAATTAATCACACATATTGGTCCATAGTTTACCTGAGGCTTTGCAGAGGGATATAATGACATTGTTTTTTGAAGATTTGATGTTGACTACAGGTAGCTCATCATAAGGTGTCCCATCAATTTTCATTTTAAGTGTCAGGTCACTGGGGTAATGCTTCCTGTCATCAAAAAAAAATCTTTAACTTGACAATTAACCAGATGACGATGAACCATTCAAGTTACCTTAGCAAATGAGTCAAATTTACAACAGAGTGAGCATCTTCTCAATATTCAAATATCAGAATGTTGATGGTTGTTCATCAGTTCGAAACAAAGAAAGTCCATTCTATGACATTTGAAATCCTAGGCGTATATGATAATTAAGGCATTTCAAACAAATTCTAGTCATCAACAAACTTTATAAATAATCAATATCTCATAAATCATTGTAGACATGAAATCTAGTGATAAATTTTTTTGGTTATTATGAGTCAATCTACAATGCCCATCACACGTACAGATGTACTGGTAACAGGAAGGCAATGTCATTGCTATACCTTTAAAAATTTGTTTCTTTAAAAATCTATTCTAAAAAAAAGTCTAACATTTCCAATGTTTTACTGAGCGGTCATAAAAAAATTGATGTTTGACCGCAGAGTGAGATATTGGACCTGTCCATGAGATACTGGACCGCTTATGTCACAAAATGGGCGGGATCAGCTAAATCTCATTCGTTGGTGTTTGACAGTGACAGAATTGATTGAGTTCAGTGCTGTTAATTGAAACATACATCATGAAAGCCAGCACAAGATACACTGATTTCAACAAAAATAAAATACAAGAGGCCCAAGGGCCTTGAATCGCTCTTCTGATAAACTGTACAACCTATCACTTCTATTTGAAGCCTCGAAGTATCCTGTATATTTACATAAACCCTTGAAATTCCAATTCACACTCTGAGAACCCAAGATGATTCTAAGCCAATTAGTACCTGAGAGTTGGTCATGGTGACCTACTTATCACTTGTCATTCTCTGAGGACCCATCAACTAAGTTTGATGATTCTAAGCCAATTAATACCTAAGATATTTTCTAAAATAATAATCATAAAATTTTATAAGTAGGTCAAAGTGACCTACTTTTCAATTATTTTACTCCAAGGACCCAAGATGCATCAACTGACAAAGTTTGATGATTCTAAGCCAATTAGTACCTGAAATATTTAATTAAAGCCATAAATTTTCAAAAGTAGGTCACCGTGACCTACTTTTCAGTTGCTGTACTCCGAGGACAAAAGATACATTGACTGACAAAGTTTGATGATTCTAGCCAATAAGTACCCAAAATATTTAACAAGAGGCCCAAGGGCCACATCGCTCACCTGAGCACTGTGGCTAGGAAAAAAGGAAAAATCAGTTTAGTATTGAAAAGCTTAAATGCATAAGTGGTCCCAACCTACCCCTAAAAAGGGAGTGGGGGGGGGGTCATGATTTGAACAAACTTGAATCTACACTATATGAGGATGCTTCCGTATAAATATGACAAACCGTGGCTCTGCTGTTCTTGAGATTTTTAAAGATTTTTCCTATATATTCCTATGTAAAACTTTGATCGTTCATTGTGACCCCGCCCTATCCCCGGGGGTCATGATTTGAACAAACTTGAATCTACACCACCTGAGGATGCTTCCATATAAATATGACCAATCATAGCTTTGCTGTTCTTGAGAAGAAGATTTTTGAAGATTTTTCCTGTATATTCCTATGTAAAACTTTGATCGTCCAATGTGGCCCCACCCAACCCCCGGGGGTCATGATTTGAAAAAACTTGAATCTACACCACCTGAGGATGCTTCCAAATAAATATGACCAATCATAGCTTTGCTGTTCTTGAGAAGAAGATTTTTCCTATGTACACCTACATGTATGTTAAACTGATCGTCCATTTTGGCCCCACCCTACCCCCGGGGTCATGATTTGAACAAACTTGAATATACACCACCTGATGATGCTTCCATATAAACATGACCAATCATAGCTTTGCTGTTCTTGAGAAGAAGATTTTTGAAGATTTTTCCTATATATTCCTATGTAAAACTTTGATCGTCCATTGTGGACCCACCCTATCCCCAGGGGTCAAGATTTGTACAAAGTTGAATCTACACTATATGAGGATGCTTCCAAATAAATATGACCAATCATAGCTTTGCTGTTCTTGAGAAGAAGATTTTTGAAGATTTTTCCTATGTACGCCTATGTTAAACATTGATCGTCCATTGTGGCCCCACCCTACCCCTGGGGGTCATGATTTGAACAAACTTGAATCTACACCACCTGAGGATGCTTCCATATAAATATGACCAATCATAGCTTTGCTGTTCTTGAGAAGAAGATTTTTGAAGATTTTTCCTATATATTCCAGACCTATGTAAAACTTTGATCGTCCAATGTGGCCCCACCCTACCCCCGGGGGTCATGATTTGTACAAACTTGAATCTACACCACCTGTGGATGCTTCCAAATAAATATGACCAATCATAGCTTTGCTGTTCTTGAGAAGAAGATTTTTGAAGATTTTTCCTATATATTCCTATGTAAAACTTTGATCGTCCATTGTAGCCCCACCCTATCCCCGGGGGTCATGATTTGAACAAACTTGAATCTACACTACCTGACAATAATTCCACATGAGTTTCATCTTTCCTGGCCCACTGGTTCTTGAGAAGAAGATTTTTCAATAATGCCATTAATTTTTTGCTATTTCGTAATTATCTCCCCTTGGAGGAGGGCGTGGCCCTTCATTTGAACAAACTTGAAACCCCTTCACCCAAGGATACTTTGTGCCAAGTTTGATTGAAATTGGCCCAGTAGTTCTGGAGAAGAAGATGAAAATGTGAAAAGTTTACGACAACAACGACGCCGACGACGCCGACGACGACAGACAACGGACAAATTTTGATCAGAAAAGCTCACTTGAGCCTTCGGCTCAGGTGAGCTAATAACAGCCATAAATTTTCAAAAGTAGGTCACAGTGACCTACTTTTCAGTCAACCTACTCCGACAACCAAAGATGCATCAACTGACAAATTTTGACAATTCTAAGCCAAATAATTCCTGAAAATATTAAATACAGCCATAAAATTTCAAAAGTAGGTCACCGTGACCTACTTTTCAGTTGTTGTACTCCGAGGACCCAAGATGCATCAACTGACAAAGTTTGATGATTCTAAGCCAATTAGTACCCGAAATATTTTATTAAAGCCATAAATTTTCCGAAAGTAGGTCACAGTGACCTACTTTTTAGTCGACCTACTTCGAAGACCCATGACGCATCAACTGACAAAGTTTGATGATTCTAAGCCAATTAGTACCTGAAATATTTAATTAAAGCCATAAATTTTCAAAAGTAGGTCACAGTGACCTACTTTTTAGTCGATCTACTCTGAAGACCCAAGATGCATCAACTGACAAAGTTTGATGATTCTAAGCCAATTAGTACCCGAAATATTTTATTAAAGCCATAAATTTTCAAAAGTAGGTCACCGTGACCTACTGCTGTACTTGAGATCCCTTTGCTTGACTTATATCAAACTTTTACATTGGTTCTTTATAGGGAGTATAGATAGCTTCTATTGATTTTGAGGTAACAAGATCAAAGGTCATGGTCAAACTGGACATATTATATTAAGATAGTGACTGATTCTAAGCCAATTAGTACTGCTGTACTCCGAGGACCAAAGATACATCGACTGACAAAGTTTGATGTTTCATATAAATTGAAAACTAGGTCACAGTGACCTACTTTTCAGTTGACCTTTTTTGAGGACCCAAGATGCATCAACTTACAAAGTTTTATGATCATAGGACTTAAAATGTCCAAATTATGCCTCTAAAACGCTTTCAAATCGAATGCCTGCAAAGTTCAAAAAGTAGGTCACTGTGACCTACTTTTTAATAAATATGTTTTATGGCCCCAAGATGCATCATCTTACAAGATTTAATGATTCTAAGCCTCCCCGTATTCGAATTAATGACCTTAATTGTTTTAAAAAAGATTAGCCATAAAATTCAAAAAGTAGGTCAAGGTGACCTACTTTTTAGTTGACGTACTTTGAGGACCCAAGATGCATCAACTGACAAAGTTTGATGATCATAGGCCTTAAATTGTTCAAAATATGCCTCTAAATCATTTTGAAAAAGAATGGCCGCAAAATTTAAAAAGTAGGTCACCGTGACCTACTTTTGAGTCAACATGATATGAGGTCCTTAGATGCACCAACTGACAAGATTTGATGATCCTAGTCCTTATAGTAAGCAAAATATCAACATTTTAATAAAATGTAATTTTTGGTCAACTTTGAAGTGACCTTGAGACCACGCCCTTTGCCCCAGGGTAAATCCCCGTGCAAATTTTAATCTACAACATATCCTCATCCTTTTGTGTAAGTTTGGTGATAATCTGCCCACTGGTTCTTGAGAAGAAGATTTTTTAGCAACCAGTACTTTTGTTTCTATTTACCTAATTATCTCCCCTTGTCAAAGGGTCACAACCCCAGTTTTAGTATAAAAGAGAGCCCTTGGGCCAAGGATACCCTGTGACAAATTTGACAATAATTGGCCAAGGGGTTCTTGAGTTATGGCTCAGAAGAGCTAAAAAGGTATAACAAAACATTTATTGACTGTGTTCTTGGAAAAAATGCATTTTGCTGACCCTCGAACCAAACTGTTTGCCTTCGGCCTAACAACATCAGGCAAACAGTTTGGTTCTTAGGTCCGACAACACGCATGTTGCCCTTGAACCCAGTCAATTAATGTATATTCAAGAGAATAGGGTTCAAACCCTAATCCCCCTGAACTTAAAACATATCATGAACTGAGTTATCTGGCCATAGCAAATGATTCTGCCTGACTTTCATTCATGTTATTTAAAGTATGTGTATTACAAAAGCATTAAACAACCTCCAGTTTTTCTTGTCATGCTGATTGTCCCCCAGTGTAACTCGGTCTTCTTCACTTTCATGGAAGTAACTTACAGCTTGGTGGTTTACTGAAAAGGAAATTCACTTTTCATATAAAAAAAAAAATATTCACAGAACTTAATTTTCAAGTTTGAATATTTTGATGAAAAAAACGAGTACATGAAACTTACCATTTTTCAACAAACAAAAAAAATGTTTCCGAAAAAATTATTCTTTCTCCTAATGCATAAGAATTTACATGTATAACATAATAGTGATGACAGCGAGAAGCGCCATGTGCCATTCATAAAGCAAGAAAACTTAAGACCAAACATCTACAAAGAGAAGTAATTTAAACTGAAACCTGAACTTTTGTCAAGGAAATTTTTGAGTGCAAGTTCCCAGAATTTCTTTGTGATGATGATGGATAAAACATGTAGGTGACCAAGATTTTGTCCTAACAGAGAGCTTAAAAAACAAGAAATATACTGGTATGCTCAAAATGCAGCAATATTAAAAAGAGTCAGCTTTAGATTTAGAATATGTCTGTAATGATAGTGAAAAAATGGGTAACAACCTTCTTGTCACGGGACAAATATAATCTGAAGTTTGATCTCCATCAGATCTCAATATCATTAGGAGTAACTTACTTTTTAGAGAGTACCAGTGTACCAAGTTTGATATCTGTCAAACAAAGGGTTGTCAAGATACTAACCAGTCACTATCTTAATATAATATGTCCAGTTTGACCATGACCTTTGATCTTGTTACCTCAAAATAAATAGAAGCTATCTATACTCCCTATAAAGAACCAATGTAAAGTTTGATATAAGTCAAGCAAAGGGATCTCAAGATATTGATCAGACAATATTTTCCAAGTTTGACACTTGATCTTTCACCTTGTGACCTCAAAACCATTAGGGGTCATCGACTCCTCAGGGGAGCCAATGTACAGAGTTTGATGTCTATCAAGCAAAGGGTTCTCAAGATATTAAGAGGTCAATATCTTTGTATGTCTAGTTTGATCTTGACCCTTGACCTAAAAATCGGAAGGGGTCATCTAGTCCTTAAGGGAACCAGTTTACCAAGTTTGATGTCTGTCAAGCAAAGGGCTCTCAAAATACTGAAAGGCCTCTCAATACTTCCAAGTATTTTTACCTTTGCCTCTGTGACCTCAAAATTGATTAAGTGCAATTTAATAACAGAAGTTGTGTGAATTTCCAGACATGAATTATGAATCAATGTTTCAAGACAGGGCAATGGCGAGAGTCCAAATATCCACCCAAGTCAAATCTAAACTGAGATTATAATTACTCCCCTTTTTCACATTCTTGGTACAGGGCAGGGATGTGCAATTACCATCGCCCGACGCCCGGGGATACCAATTTTAGAGGTTGGGCTATCATAAATCTATACTGTGTTAGCCCGTAAAACGAAAGTATACGTATATTTACGTCAACTGAATTGATGTACGAATTAACTTTGTTGTAAAATCATTATCTTTAATTCGTTTTAACCTATGTGTATTATGTGTTGCTATCGCCAGTCGTTTCAGTGACAATTATAGTCAATAAAAATAGGAAGAAGTACCTAACAATAACAAAGCGCAAACCATTATTTGTTTTATCTATTTCAACTTAAATGGTTTTTTTTTTTAACCTTTTTGTTATACTTATACATGCATTGTTTTCGGTAGATAATGGGCTAGTGACTGGCAACCTCGGGCTAGTAACTTTGTTACTGCCACTAGCCCGACGGGCTAGTAAACTAATTTTTGTAAATGCACACCTCTGCAGGGGCTTGTTCCAACTGTGTTAATAGTGAGCGCAGTCAGCTCTATGGACTAACGTGCAAGAACAGAAGAAATACACATTCATCAAACAAAATGTGTGAAACCTTCCCAGAATTCTTGCTACGAGAATTCCATGTGATAATGGCTAATATCATATCAGTACTGCAGATTTTGTAAGGATTTAATTCTGAGACTCACAGATCTAGAGCCTGTTAAAGGGAAAAAAATGCATGTACATGTACTCTGTAAATCCTTTTGTTCAAAAACAAAATAAACTTGTCAGACTCTGCTATGGAAGTTCAACTGGCATACGACATCATGAGATATCACAGTCTAGACTAAGTCTATAATTGCTGTTTGATGAGTTGGATCAAAGTTAAAATTGTAAGTAATGTCAAGTTTTTGATGGTATCAGTTAATTAATACATTTGTGCTCACCCTAGATAGAACGTTCTATCGTTAAAATGATATTGTCCTACGGACCCGGTTTAACGATAGAATTCGTTCTGTGTATTGGCAATGTTGCAAAATAAATACGGGCGATAACTCAAACTCTGTGCATTTTTTATGAACAATCCAGAGAGTTCCGATGTCAACATGGCGTTAAATTTGAAGCGAGGAAAAAGCGTTGAGAAAATGAATTGAATTTTCATATTTATATGGATTATTTTTTAGGTTAAAAGGCATCTACAATCTCAAAAAGGTTTGTTATGATTAATTTGGTAGTTATTTTCAGTGCAACTCCTTTTGTATTCTTCAAAATCATTTCGGAGTGGATCCACTCCGATTTGCTACATTGCAAGTATATGGGACGTATTCTAACTGTGGTGAGGGCTTGTCCCGAGACACAGTTAGATTATTCTAACTATGCTCACCCCAACCGTCGCATCATAAAAATAAAACATATTGTACAATATTTTAAAATCATATAACAACTTCTAACGTTGTTTAAGCAGTTGGTATATGTTTTTTAGACAAATATTTTTTACACGCAGTGTTAGCAAGCCCATGTTCGAATTAACTTGTGTTTTGGAAACACATTTATGCATATTTTTATCCGAAATATAGGCCTAATGTGCTTTACCGAATTATATTTATTTTTGAAAAAATGTTACCTGAAGCTAAACTTGGTCGAACCACACACGTATACACCTGTCTTGTTATACCAACCAACGACCTCAACATGTTGCTGAAAACAATCCATAGAGATAATTCGGACTACATGGCATTCTCATCAATTCATGGTTTTCTGATAAGTAATTAAATTTAAAATTGCAAAGAAAATCATACGTAGACTGATATTTTCAACTATAAACTTGAATTTTATACGTACTTTCTTCACAATAAATAGGAGATTCCGGATAAACAATAAGTTTATTTTCTTTCGACCTTCACCTTGGGTTAGAATAAACGAGAGAGCCAAATCCTGTAAATATTTTTATTCCGCACGAATTTATGCATACCTAGTACGAAGTGGAGTTTGGTGTCATATGTTTTTATTTATGCTTATTCAAGAGTGTCTTTTAGGAGACATCTTATTAAATTACAATTTTTTTGTCAAGAAAATATTTGTGTACAGCATTAACCTACAGGTGCTTGGGACGGACCCCCCCCCCCCCCACCACGTGTTCCGTACCCACAGGGTTCTTTGACTTTTTTTAAATAAAATATTTTGTATGACATAATCACAAAGTATTACAATTGAAAAGTCCAAACTATAACCTAAAACTAGCCTTTTATAAAAATTCACACTCTCTGATACTAAAAGAGTATTCTCTATTGAGAAGTTGATGGCTCGTTTTAATACTTCCCAATGAGAGAGAGTATTAAAACAAGCCATCAACTTCTCAATAGAGAATACTAAAAGAGATGTGTACGGACTTACGAGCTTGGAATGAAAGAAATAGAGAGATATATTCCTTCATGCCATGACCGTCAATTTACCAGATCTGTTATTCACATATCCAATTTATAGAGAACTGATATGCACATCATCTAAATCATTTATTGATAAAAAGACTACAATAGAAGATTAAATTCCATCTTCTAGGTCTGCAGAGTATTTCGGTCACAGAACATGGCTACAGAAAATGTGAATTATGTACACACCATTTAACAGCAGAGAAAGCATGGAAAGAAAAGGCAATGAGAATGCCTAGACCTATCAAAGTTACCCCGGAAAATGATCAATTTACAGATTGAAACGAATTCCCCAGTGAAGCGTAATGAATCACACGGAACCAATTACATGTGACTAGACTGGACCCGTCAGAGCTAGATATGCAGACGCCATTTAAGGTCATTTTTACTCTGATTTTATTTCCTTACAAGGAATTCTCACAGTGTCCTGCAGGAGTCACTACAATCAAGCAGTTATAGCCTCTCTCATGAGTCGAAATATCCCCAGCATCGTTTTCAGATATGTGCAGCGCGGGTATACCTCTGTTTCAACAGATATATGTTATATTTATAAAGCTATATGCAGGGTTGTCCCTTAGAATTAAAATAGCAGGGGGCATTTAAAAACGTAGAAGAGGGACTGATGTTTCTTCCTTAACATCGGGATGAGGAAGAATACCAGAGTAACCGGGGGGTCACGTCATTATGTAGGCGGGGAATTCCCCGGCTCCCGGGTCTGATGGACGACCCTGTATATATAATGATAAAGTTACTTTTAAAAGTGTTTTATTCCACAACGAAAAACGAAAGTCTAAGTGTTAAAATATTGTGGTTTTCAGAATGCCACAGAGAGATCGATTGCCTGTGTAGTTATAAATGTTTAGCAGAAGAATTATAACGATATAATTAAAAATAGATAAATTAATAAAACAAAAATCTGTACGTTGAAATGACTGATCTCTTAGCTAAACGAATTCTTTCGAAATGTAAAACACATGTCCCTATTTTTCTATACAAATATATGGAACAGATCATTGAAAAAACAATTGAAACCCATTTAACAGAGTCTTATTTTGGCCAGGGACCAGTTATTTATAAAAACCTACTCACTCTCCAATTGCTAGTAATGAGATGCCAATGAACAGGTTATAACGATTTACTCTAAATGCATCGCGTTTTAATTTTCTACTTCAAATATTTATCCATACATCCCTTTTCCGCAAGTTTTCAACATCCCAGCGTTGATTGAGCAATATTGATTTGAGCAGATTGTAGACATGGGCTAATATTTTATCAAAATGCCAATAAATGAACTCATTCTAAAAATTCAAAATTAGTTTAACTTTTCAAAAATAAGTTGAACATTAAATCGATACCTAATTTTCTAAAGTACTGTGTACATACATTTTATTGTCTGTTCGTCTCCTCTTTCAAAACATTTGGGATTTAGATAAATCTCTTTTTTCAATACTGAGTTGTCTAATACATTACATTTGTGCTAATGAGACTCTAAATAAGTGTTGTTTTACAGTCGTTATCCACTCAGCGTGATGGATAAACTTGGAGATAAATTTCTCGTAGTAATTCAAACAAAGTACGCTCTATGAAAAGAGGAAATGTTGTGTAAATAAAACCAAATATTAAATAATTTAACGGTCATTAATAAAATTAACTTATAAACAGAAGGATTCAAATATCAGGCCCAGACACCAATATAACAATGTGCTTTTCATATATGTGTCCAATCATTGAAATTTCCTACAGGTTTGGTGGACTATCCTTGAAAATATTTGAATGAAAGTAGGAGATTGGCGATAGAAGCACCCTCCCCCCATAAATAATCGATTATTTTGTCCCCCGCATAGGCTATAAGCAAATATACATCTCACAGTAGCATGGCTCCAATATTAACTTCTCTATATTCACTCATTAAACAATATTAATATAATGATTAATATGATTACACCCCAAGAAATCAAGTTAATTTAATTGAGTCTAACAGTGAATCATAAAACAAGATTATTGCATTTTAATAAAATAATACAAACCCACATTCAATATAATGTGTGTCCAGAAAAAATCTTTTTAAACTGAAATTTGCTATATGTAAGACTACTTTTACTTAAATTTCAAATTGAACACATAAAATGAAGAAATCATCCTATTTGAATTTTTCCTCCATATAAGACATTGTGACTTATGTCTCGTAAGGAAGACCCACAATAGTCAACAACTGTTTAAGATATAATTAAAGATGATTTCTTCAATCCGATAAGGCCTGCGTTAAGACGGGATAACTACTCCATTATTTCGGTAATCCCGCGGAAACTCCCTCATTAGGCTTCATCCATGTCAAAATCAGATTAAATTCCTGGCAGTGATCATCTCTCCATGGTGACAAGAACATTGTAAAATCCGGTCATCAGAAAACTCACCAAACACTTGGATTCCTCAGACGGGCCCCGGAATCAATTCAGTCTAATGGAAAACTAGTATTCTATGTGCTCAATGCTAATTTTTCTCTCCTCTGTCTAATATACTTGAATAGAGGGTCGGTTTCCATTATGAGAAGGTCTATTCCCCCTTGTCTTCTTCATTATTTTCCGAGTGATTGTTTGCTTTTTTGGGATGTTTATGGCATGATCTCATTGATTGTGACAGATACTGATTTACTATTCTTTTGTAACTACAACTTGTGTGTATTTCCTGGACAGAAGATCGAGCTTCGTACGATAATCTAGCATACTGCATTATGACTTCAGAAACAAATACTCCACGTAGTTAACAATGTTCAAGATATACAAATTAAGCTCAGTACCGTAAATCCAAATTTCTAGGTAAAGCATAGTTTTTGCACGGATACAGTAAATCCCATTTATACAAAACAAGGTTATAGCAGATACTTCCTTATTCGGAAGACTTATTTTTTTAATCAAAATACTCTATATGATCTAAATGCTTATAATATGATATTTTATTCGACGTATTAAATTAAAGGACAAGGTATGGTAACGGCCGAATCTGGCCCCTTATTTGATGTAAAAATCAGAACACAGTTAAAATTGTGATAGTTTGTAGTTAAGAACTTAGAATAATGTTTGTTTAAAACCAGACCTAATTTTTATTCAAAGCTTACAGGGAGGCCACAAGAGGGTGCAGAAGTAGGACATTTTCCAGAATTTTCTCAATTCTGGAGGAATTTCGTCAAATTTGAGATATTTTCACTTCGGGAAACATAGAGCACAAGCTTGCCTATCTGAGATTTTTATACACAAGATGCATCTGATACTAGTGTATGAAATATATAAATTTGGTAGATAGGCAAGCTTGTGCTCTATGTTTTCTGAAACAAAATGTACAGAAAATTCGATGAAAATTTGCATAAAAATGAGAAAATTTGGAAATTGTCATATTTTCTGACCTTCCTG
This sequence comes from Saccostrea echinata, assembly GCF_033153115.1. Lineage (NCBI taxonomy): Eukaryota > Metazoa > Mollusca > Bivalvia > Ostreida > Ostreidae > Saccostrea > Saccostrea echinata. The sequence continues at coordinate 8,448,047 of NW_026889758.1, read as the reverse complement.
TGACCTCTGTGTATTCCATAAGTTAGAGCCAATACTCATTTTGTGGCAGGGGTAACAACAGATTTCTATTGATAAACTGTTGCATCATTCTAAAAGACATCCCAAACCAGGGGCCAAAAAGAGGTCTTAACCTATCTTGTCCTTTAAAAATATATACTGACAGAGAAAACAAAGCATAAGAATAAAACGTGTTCCTTTTGTACAAAGAACTATCCCCCCCCTTCCCTCCGGAGCATTGCTCACATGGCTGTATTACATAACCAACAAATAGCTCTAAGTAGGAGGAACTTTAATCATGGATATTTAGATTCGTTGTACAATGTATTTATTTGCTATAGAGAACTTGCTAAATATGTGTAAAATGCCTCGTTCACCATTATATCTCATTATATTTTCATCTATCTCATATCACTAAAAAAAAAACAACAAAAAAACAAACAAACAAACAAAAACAAAAAAAAACAAAACTACACAAACAGTACAAAATTATGTTCAGTGGCCATAACTCCTACTCTTGAGATCAAACATTTATGAAATTTGGAACACAAACTTATTATGAACCTTATGACATTTTGTTATTGCAGTTATCAATTCAATTTTCAAGATAACAGTATAAAACTACAAAAATCAGAATTCGACATTTCTGTCCAATATGAATGCACAGATATTTTTAAAATGAAACTTTCTCAACAGCTAGATCTGACCACCTGATTTTTTTGCCCCGTCAGATTTTGCTCATCTGCTGTTATTTGTAAGTTATAAGCTAAAAATACCCATTACCCATTTGTTGTAACAAATATGTAGAGGATATGCCCCACATCAATACTATAATAACCTGCCCTATAGATTCTGCTGAGAATTCAGCCCCGGGCTGGGGTGTAAGTGGGTACCCTTATCATAGTGAATTTCTTTGTGCTCTCTATATTAATATTCAATTAGGACAGTTATGTTAGTTTAAGAATTGTTGTAAAATGTGCTTTATGAATAAAATTATTTTCATTACAATGTGTATCGGTAACGATCCCCTAATAAAACTAATGTCCATATAACTGTATCTCTCTTCCATTCTCAATGACCATGTAGTGTAGGACAGCGCCGTGGGAATTCCATCGGCATCGAAAGCAAGTTTTTTGACTTGCCTATAGATGGCCGAGCGGTCTAGCACGCTATTCCTGTACTGCTGGGAGGAGACAGATTCCGTAGGTCGAGAGTTCAACCCCAGTTTGGAGCGGAATTTAAGTGGGTATTCTTATTATATACATGAATATATATATATATATATATATATATATATATATATATATATATATATATATATATATATATATATATATATATATATATATATATATATATATATATATATATATATCATAGGCGTCGGAGGCGGGGGGGGGGGCTTAGCCCCCCCCCCCCCACTTTTTTTGCAAAGATAGACATAACATAGGCATTGAAAATTGGGGCTTACCTTTTTTTTGTTGGTTTAGCCCCCCACTTTCAATTATAGCCACCTCACTTTCAATTTGCTTCCGACGCCTATGCATATATATAGATAGATAGATAGATAGATAGATAGATAGATAGATAGATCACAGGTGCTTGAGGACAGGACCCCCCCCCCCCCGATATAGACCCCCGGGCATTTTCGACTTTTTTCTCGTATATTATCTTTCAATGACATATTTGTGATATAATCTATACCAACAATTGGAAATATTACCTAAAACAAACATTTTATAAAATCTACCCTACTCTCTCTATATATAAATTTTTATATATAGGGTAGGAAAGTAATTTTTTATAAAATGTTTGTTTAAGTCAATTTTCCGAATTGATGATATAGAGATTATATCATAGATGTGTCAGCCATATATAATTTATGAGAAAAAAGTCGAACAGGCCTGGGGGTCTGTATCGGGGGGGGGGGGGGGGTCCTGTCCTGTCCTCAAGCACCTAGCTGTGAGATAGATAGATAGATAGATAGATATATGTATGTATGTATGTGTGTGTACTTGTGTTTTAATAAGCTTAATAAAAGAATCATAATAAGCTGTTAAATGTATAATAAAAAAAAAAACCCCACCTTCTACGAGTATAAGCTGTTTTAAGCTGGTATTATAGATATTCCTCAATAAGCTTATGTAACTACCTTAAATAGAATAGTGTGGAGAGATAAACTGGAAAAGAAAGGCATAAAAGACGCGTAAAGAATAATACCTCATTAAGCTGGCATAATTTAAACGTGCATTCGATAGCTGGTATACAGAGAATTACATGTAGTTTTATAGACTTGAATAATAAAAAAAACTACCTTAATAAATTGGCATACTCCTTACTACTTTAATAAATCTGTGTGGAGAAGTCATCATATTCAGCTGGAAGAGAAGCTTCATAATACCTCAGTTCATTTTAAATGTTGCTTCAATGATTGTGATTTTCAAAAAGAAATTTATTTCTAAGTAAAATTCAGACATTTTAAGCATAGCTTGCGGGGCAAAATTGGACAAAACAGACATTTTAACTTGACAAATTTATAAAGGAATAATAGACATTTATGTCATTAAGAGTTATCTCTCTTATCAGAGTATCAATGAACCTTAAGCTTAACAGATAAATATAGAATTTTATACCTCAATGGCAGACATCAGTGCCTCCTTAAGCTAATATAGAGAACCAGTTTAACAGACGTCCAAAGAAAATTGCTTTAAATCTGACGTAACTACTAGACTGGTGTAGAGAATTACTCGATAAAACTTAAATAAAGTTGGAAAAACAACTTTAATTAGCTAGAATTAGCGTTTGTAATTTACCAGATTGGTATAGATAACTTCATCCAGGATCGAACCATCACGGTAACTCAGTTGGTAGATCTAGAGCGCTCGCTTCGTGATCGGAAGGCCGCGAGTTCGAATCTTGGCTGCGACTGACCTAAGTTGATAAAAATAGGTAGCAACTGTTCCTTCTCCGGGCGCTCGTCACTTTGAAGTGAAAGTTGCGGGTCCTTCGGATGAGACCTTAAACACCGAGACCCCGTGTCAGGCGTTGGCACGATAAAGATCCCTTACTGCTCAATGGCCCTGAGTGCCGAGTAAAAATTTGAAGCCCTTCACGGGTATATGGTGACGTCTCAATATGAGTGAAAAATTCTCGAATGGGAAATAAAACAACACATAATCAATCAATCATCCAGAACTGGAGAAGAGACTAATGAACTAGCATGGAGAACTATCTCGACAAACTGCATGGTACAGAGAAATACCTAAATCAAACTGGTGGAGAGAAACACCTAAATAAGAATGGAATAGAGAAGTACTTAAATAAGACTGGTATAGAGAAGTAGCAAAATAAGACTGGTATAGAGAAATACTTAAATAAGACTGGTATAGAGAAGTACTTAAATAAGACTGGTATAGAGAAGTACTTAAATAAGACTGGTATAGAGAAGAACCTAAATTAGACTGGTATAGAGAAGTATCTAAATAAGACTGGTATAGAGAAGAACCTAAATAAGACTGGTATAGAGAAGTACCTAAATAAGACTGGTATAAAAAAGTACCAAAATTAGACTGGTATAGAGAAGAACCTAAATAAGACTGGTATAGAGAAGAACCTAAATTAGACTGGTATAAAGAAGTACCAAAATTAGACTGGTTTAGAGAAGTACTTAAATAAGACTGATATAGAGAAGTCCTAAATTAGACTGGTATAGAGAAGTACTTACGTCGCGGGTTCGAATCCCACTGTGGGACGTGGAGACCGGTCCTTCGGATGAGACCGTATAAACCGAGGTCCTGTGTCGCAGTAGGTGCTGGCACGAAAAAGAACCCTCACTGCTCTGTGGCCTTGAGTGCCGAGCATAGGTCAAAATTTGCAGCTCTCCACCGGCAAATGGTGGCGTCTCCATATGAATGAAAAATTCTTGAGAGGGACGTTAAACAACAAACAAACAAATAAACTGAAAGTAGACTGGTGCAGAGAAGAACCTAAATTAGTCTCGTATAGAGAAGTACCTAAATAAGACTGGTATAGAGAAGTACTTAAATAAGACTGGTATAAAGAAGTTCCTAAATTTAACTGGTATAGAGAAGAGTCCTAAATTAGACTGGTACAGAGAAGTACTTAAATGAGACTGGTATAGAGAAGTAGAAGTCCTAAATTAAACTGGTATAGAGAAGTACTTAGATAAGACTGGCGTACCTTCATAAGCTGACATAAAGAAGTACCGTATCTTAATCCCTTAGCATAATTAACCCAACCTCTTAAAGCCGGCATAGGCAATTACTTCAATGACCTTGTATTAGACAGCACTGAAGATACTGGTAACATTTAAAACAGTTTTATTAAGCTGACATAGAGAAAAATTTCATCTAGACATATTTGGTACTTATGTCAGAAACAAGTGACATAACACCGACAGAAACAAAATCAGATTCATTTGATGGATGTTAAAAAATATGAGCAAGATATACATCGATAAAACACTGATGGCTACTGAGAGCAAGGACTAGTTCATTACTGTGTGGATCAGTATACTTTGTATCTGATCCAGATTTCCACGGTCAAGGACAATGCCCTGTCCTCAATTTGCACTCTGTGAGATAACCACTGACTTTGTAAGGCCACAGAAATTACATTATTAATAATCGCATGGCTGTATTGCTGTTTGACTGAAAAAAAAAATCATTGCCAATCTGGAAATAATCTTCTGAATTTTTATTAAGGCAATATGATCGTCAGATGCTTAATCTGTTTATTGGGAAAATACACGTTGTTTATTTTGATTACAAGCCTATAACTGTTGTTACAGATTAAATATTGTAACAGAAAAATCAGAGAGTTGCCCCAACTAAACCACCCCAGACCGTTCCTGCAGAGAATGACCTGGATTTAGCTGACATATTGAGGGTTAAATCGTAACAGACAAGGGATCAGTAATCGGGGGATGTTACAAAGGTTCGGAATGAAGAGGAAGTACAATAAACTTCAATCTTCATCACTCAAAACACGCTTTATTTTTATTGATTGTTATGTAATCATAATAAGAATGCATCAACAAATAATGAAAGAGTGCAGAAAGAGGTTGGCGATACTTTGCCAAAAATAATAGAAGCATGGGCTTGCAAACGGAATTTTCCCTTGTAATATTCCTTTAACCTCTATGTGCTCTGAATGCATTTTTAGTATTTTTGAGTCTCTATGAAATATGTGGAGATAACGAACAGTATTCAAGCTCAAAAGTCCATTAAACAATACAAAATAGGAGCAGAGCAAACACGGAACTCTAAAACATCAGAGGTGAGATCAGGTGCCATGGAGGAGTGAGCATCCCCTGCCGACCGGTCACACCCGCCGTGTGCTCCTTGTCATGATCGGGAAAAAACGGAAAAATCCGTCGACAATTCAGTGTGTATAAATAATGGCCTAACAATTAGTATGAAAAACGTCAGTCAGCATTTGACTCCATGATAAATTCAATGATAAATTGTATTTGCTGACAAGGTCATTGTATCGACCAACGAGAACTTACGAAATGATGACTTTAAACGAGACTGCTGATATTCTTGTTTCACCAACTTGTTTGTCAATAATTTACCTCGTTTTAGAAATTGTACATACGTAGAGCATGCACTTGCGTATCGAATTAACTGAGAGATATAAACCCCGTATGCAGGTGATGAAGGTATATTGCTGCATAAGTAAGAAAAGTTGACGATTGAAAAGTTAAAGTCATCAAGTTTATCATAAAGCTTGGATGTTAGATTACCATTAACGTCTTTTTTCAAGTAAAATATCGAAATATGAAACAGATGTGCCAGACTCTGTGGTATCTTTTATCTCAAGCTCACCTGAATATATTGTATCGACATAAGAATGGAAATAACCATTGTTAATTGACAATTCGTCGTCGATATATCTAAATGTCGAGTTGAAGGCCACAGCAAGTGTTTTCTTCCTTTCACGTATAAGATTTTGGACAAATTCTGCTTCATATGAATACAAAAAAGGTCTGCTAATAACGGGGCGCAATTGGTACCCATGGAAATTCCAATAGATTGTTGGAAGACCTGGTCTCCAAAAACCACATAAATATTCTCAATCAATAGTTGGTGTTTTATTGGCCAGAAGGAACATTAAAAATAAGACAAAACATATTCGACCATTAATTGCACGTAATTCAATTTCATTTGTTGTCCCCCCGGTGAGGAGAAAACAAGGGGGACATTAAATCTCAATCGTCTGCCCCTCTCTCCATCTATCAGTCTGTCACAGAAAAACTCAACCATGGTCAAAACTTTTTAATGAGAGAAGATAGGGCTTTCATATTTCACAAGGGCATTACCTGTGATAAGACCTTTTGAATGTTTTATGATTTTTAACCTCATGACCTTGAAGTTTGACTTAATTTTCTGTTACAGAAACTTTAATCTTGTAACTTTTGAATGAGAGAAGATAGGGCTTTCATATTTCGAATTTGCATTTACTGTGACAAGACCTTTCCGAATATTTTTTTTTTTTACCTCGTAATCATGATCTCGAAGTTTGGCCCACTTTTCAAAAAAAACGAAAAAAAAAGGCCATGTTTTTCACCTGAAAGACAAAGTTTTCATAGTTTACATGTGTTTGACCTGTGAGAAGACCTTTCCGATTGTACTATAATTAATGACCTCGATTTGTTTTCAAGATTTTTTAACCTTAAATTTCGCACATGAAAAAAAATAAGTCTTTCATATTTTACATGTGCATTACATGTGACAAAGCACTCCAATCGAAATAACCCAAAATGCAGGGAACCAAAATTCACGGAATTTGCTTGTTACATTTAAGTCAACTTCTCTCACATGTACTTTTATGTAGCCCTTTGTTGCATGAAAATGGTAATGATTCCTTACTGCATGTAATTTTGTGTACTTCTTTATTAAATGTTATTCTTCTCACTATCTTTTGCATAAACATGTTGTTCAATGTGTCTCTTTTGTACATGCTCCTCTCTGATGCTAGTCCAAATCTGATACAAATACAGAAATGAACTTTTACCAAGACGAACGCAATATTTACAGTGAATAGAATGCACAACTCAATATGAAAACCGGATAGGGCCAAGTAATTCACCATTGCACCATCGAACATTGACTATACGGTCGATGGCGCGAAAATGATGAAGCGATGGCGCAATGTAGATGACGCGACGGTGCGATGACGATGATGCATTGCGTGACAATGCGATGACGATGTTGCAATAGCACGATGGAGCGATAGCGAACATCGCTTAATCGTCATCACACCATTGCGTCATCGCTATCGCTCCATCGCGCATTCGTGCTATCGCTGAACATCGTGCCTTCGCATCATCGTCATCGCATTGCCACGCCATCGCATCATTGCGTTATCGCACCATCGCTTCATCGTTCTCGCGCCATCGTTTCATGGTATCGCAATATCACATCATCGAACTATAGACCCAAACCTCGAATTTGCGATGATGTGATAGTAAACTACATGGCCCTACTCGGATTCCATAACTCAAGGAGATATGCATTCACTCGGAAATTTCGAAGGGCATCATATAAAGAGGCCACGGTTTTTATTTGTTTTTGTTTTGTTTTGTTTTTTGTATTTTAACTTAATAACTCCGGTACCATAATTAATCGAATATGAAAGCATTTCCTTGAATAGTTCAAATCATGACCCCCAAGACTAGGTGTAGAATTACAGAGGGAATAAAACTTTACTAGTAACACAAGAGTCTATAAGAAATATTCTTTGAAATGTCTTCCAGAAAAGCTGCAAATTTCTTAAAATAATTTTCAAATGTGTTGGTTCATTTAGTGATCATAGATTCATTTGAGAGTTCGAGCCACTACGCTCATCCGAGTTACACTATCTGAAAAAGAAAAAAAAAATTCTGTAGAGGCCATAATCTTCATGCCAATCGGTTCAACAAATCTGACTTTCAGAACATGTACAAATCATAACATTCTTCTTACTACAGATATATTCCAAATAAATAAATGACCCCCTACTGTTGTACCGCCATAGTCCGGGGGTGGGAGTGGGGGTTGATTTGAACAAATCTGAATTTACAACTACATGTATATGTATGGAAGCTCTCAAATACGTCTTATTTTTTGAAATGAAAAGCGATCGAGTAACTCGTTACTAAAAATCTTCCGATTTGACCACTAGTCTATTTCCTATAAAAGTTTTAACCTAGGAAGTTTGGTAAATCTTAAGTAGCTAATTAAATCATTTCATATAACATTTTATTTTTCTAGGATCATTTTTAGGCAAATGGAGTAACAAGAGTAGGAGAAAAATCGGTTACCATGTTTGAGGTTAGGCCCTGCATAAAATCATTGTTGATACCCAAAATTTGTCCTAAAATGTGTCTTAGTTAATACAGAGGTTTTCAATACTTGGCATAGCTCTCTTTTATCCCTATTTATACAAAACTCTCTCTCTCTCTCACTATACAGAGAGAGAGAGAGAGAGAGAGAGAGAGAAATGGGCCGAATTAATTTTACTTCCAAGAGAGCTACAGTTCTGCAGCCGGGATTGAGATAAACACGGTTTTCATTCTAAGTGTTCTAAACCACAAACATCAATATTCAAAGAATATCAGTATCAAGAAGATGTATTAGCACTGACCTTGACCTAACTATTCTTCGAAGTATGACCCCCATAATTCATGGCATTGTCACAAAATTAATCAAGTCAAATTAGAGACACACTTTTTAAAGTCATCTTGCAGTATGACATATGGAGAGTTATTATATATTCATTGATTTGTTGTTAAGTATAAGTTTGTGAATTAAGATTACTTTTACTGGCAGTAACACTGATATAATGTTTATCTCTCATCCTTTCAGCTCCGAGAGGTTTCATTTTAATGAAACCTTACTTTTTTCGTACAAAAAAAACCCCCCACCTGTCAAACTGATTAAATATTGCCGTTTCTTTGATCATGATTTTAATTTAAATTACATGTAAATAAGCCACAAAATATCCTATTACGCAACTCTCTTTCCCATGCACTAAAAAAAGATTTCCTCAAAACTTTCCTTGATGTGCAACAAAAGAATTCAAATTCAAGTGTACGCTTCTTTATTGTTTCCAATTTTCCTTTGTTGAAAGACATTTTGTAACGTTTCTTAATTTATTTCTATAAAATGAGGCGCAATCAAATACTATAATGAGGAATCTTATGTCATGTACGATCACAGTGTTAATAGATAGATAGTGATTTATTTGACCTTAATTAACGGGAAGGAAACCAGATTTATGGTTGTTTCTTTGATCCAGGGGCTACCTTCCTGTCATAGTTGGCGTAAGGAACAACCAAGTCTGACTTTACTGTAGTATTACTGTGATTTGTAACTTTGAAAACGTACGCGAGTAAAATTAGCATTATTTAAGTGACTTATTAGCAGATTTTACACTACGTATCCCGTGCTCCGTGAATCAATAATTGAGAACATGTAAGCAAAACTTTGAACAAATAAGTCATTGTATGTAATACAGTGAAACCTGTCTAATCCAATACCTGTACCATCCGTCACAATTGAATTCCGACGTAAATTTTTTCCCTTTGTACTATTTTCCATTTTTTTTACACTGTCCAATCCGACACCCTGTCTATTCCAAAATAAAATTCGTCTCCAGGTGCATGTCGAATTAGACAGGTTTCGCTGTGTTAACCTATAATGCTCCCTTACCTCTATAGTAAAGCTAGTTGTGGATACTTACCGATAACCATGACATAATTATTACAAACCATGCTTTACAGCTAACTGTAAGCCAAAGAAACATGGGCTTGGCATAAGATGAAGCCCGTTTGAAAAAAAAAATGAATTCCATTTATTGAAATATTAACTTCCACCCCGAGTACATCCTCAACACTTACCTAAGGGGTGGGGTGTTGGGTAGATTTTTACTTTTTCAGCTATATAGAACAATTTTAAAATACATTGCCATGCAAAAATTTGACTAAGCTGCCACAAAAAGTTGGAGGGGGCAACCTATCGATAAACATTTCCATTCATTATTAATAGTGAAAAATTATGTTTGAAAAAGTGGGAGACATCCCCTCCGATACTATGTGCCTGTTTTTCGTACTTGCTTATGTTCTATTGTTTAAAAAAAGTCAAAATCATGGTCGTAAAATTCCTAAATAGAATTAAATATCCCTGCTTCTTTTTGTTTGCAGTCTACGTCTAATACACATGAAACGAGACGTCTTTGACGAGACTGTAGCTCTACTTGATAGTTCTTATATCAAGAAAGAGAAAAACAGCAACTGGACTTGAAACTTAGAAGCAATGGCAATATAAATAAGAATTATTGGTTAACTTTTATCTTTTGAAGAGTTTATAGACCTCGTCTCGTGAGGTTAAACCCGTGGTCATGAAACCCAACCCATGGTATTAAATACATGTGCCATAAAGCAGTTAAAATTGTATGGTATGGTGCATTCATAACTAAACCACAAACACGAAACTTGCTTTTCTGGTGCCGTTCCATATACGTGTATGTACCAGTACTATAATAAATATAGTACCAGACACCACGACCAAGTAAGTTAACTGCCTGTGACAATGTCGTGTTGGAATGTTCTTGTCAGAGTTATTATATGCGTTAATTTTTTTTCATTTTTAAACAGATTAGGCATATAATTATAAAATAGTATATAAATGCATACAGACATACAGTAGAGAGTGTTTTAATGTTCCTTTCCATGATTAAAAAAATTCTTCTTTGTTCAGATACTGAGTACACCCCCCCCTCCCCCTCCGTCAAAAAAGTGTTTTGATTAAGAATGACTTACATTTGACTCAGATTCTTTATTTTTATAACACAAAACATTCTCATTAATCCTGAAAGGATAGCGACAAGAAATGAAGGCTGAATCGCATACTTTTATTGCCCGCGGAGCCAATTCTTAGACCAAACCAGTATACAGTAAAACTTTTTTTATGTATAAGGATATATCGAATTTACGTACTTAGCAAATTTTTGGGGGATAACCGGCAACATTCTAAACAATTCTTTTCAAATATTATGGTTATAACGAACTCTGATATAAAGAATTCCCCGTAGGAAGCAATTTTGTGTGTGTGTGGGGGGGGGGGGGTGTTATCAGATGCAACTATTGAGGGGCATATCCATAAAGTAGCTTTGTTTTCTATTATACTATATACATTGTATCGGCAAAATTATTAGACACGCTCCTACCACCCACTCATAGTCTGAAATTGACGGATATAGTGAGTTGATTTTGCCCCATGGAGATTATAAGAATAACGAAATTTACATCTTTTATTTTTTAAGTCCCAAAATTTGACATTATTTTTTTTTTTTCAAATATCAAATCAGTCGGTAGAGCGCTCGCTCTGTGATCGGAACACGACTGACCTAAGTCAATAAAAGAATAGGTAGCAACTGTTCGCTAAGCGCTCGGCACTTTGAAGTGAAACTTAGGGTCTTTCGGACGAGACCTTAAAAATCGAGACAGCCTGTCACGGCAGGCGTTGTCAAGATAAAGAACCCTCACTGCTCAATGACCCTAAGAAGTGAGTAAAGGTCTATTGTTTGAAGCTCTTCATCGGTATATGGTGAAGTCTTTATATGATTGAAAAATTCTCGAACGGGACGTTAAACAACATTCCATCAATTAATCCTGAACTTTAATTAGTACTCCAGGATAGGCTTTGTATTTTTAAAATAATTCAATGAACATATTCGGTAGTGATAAGAAAGAAAACATTTTTTGGCGAATTTGCTAAATGTACTTTCATGAAATCGTTATCCGGATACAAATTACGGACATAGCGAAGGAATCCACAGGTCCTCAAGACTTCGGTATAACCAAGTTTTACTGTAACAAGGTTTGAAAAGAAAAACAAAACCCGCAAATGATGGTATAATGCCATGGAATAAACGTTTGTTCGTGTAATATGTTAGAGAAATACACGGCTACCATAATCGGGTAATAAAAAGGCTTATTGGAGATGGAACGAAGAACTAGCAGCCCAAGGAAACGGAAACACAAGAAAGATAAACAACCAATTCGACAGGTCTGAAGGGTAGACATAATTATTGTATGCATATTACACCTACTTGTATACACCATAACGGTGTAAACCAATGATGAATAGGATCTGACCTTCTACTGCACACTGGGGGTCATTAATCATGGTTGGTAGGTTTACTCTAGAAATAAACCCTCCTCATTTGTGGGAGGTGACGTAATATGGGTTAAATAAGGACAGAAAACGAAAACGAGAGGGCTCCTTAATGGAGGGAAGATTAATCATATGAAACATTAAAGTAATTGTCAACTGTGTTTATCATACAGCATATATATTGTTATTTAGTACTTTTGCAGCAGTTTGTGCTGTTGACTAATGTAGGAAGATGTTCTATACTGACAGATATTTCAGGATTCCACGACTAGAGAGCTTCTTTCTCAACCAATAGCCAACCTGAACTACATTCTTTATATTAAGATATGGTTTCTTTGTTAAGGACTTCGTGTTGCGAGGTACAAAAAATAAGAGAATTATTTCAATTATTTATGGCGTTGCACAATAACTATCAAGTTTACAAACACACATGCTTATTTAACTGTCAGAACCCTAGAATAAAGACGAGGACTACTCTATAAATAGCTCATATGTACTTTAGTTCCAGAAATATTCTTTTGGTGGTGTAATTATCCTTTGCCAAAGACAACGGAATCAAGAATACTGAATCCCTAATTAACGTTTGACTTCTAGATCACTCTATTACTTATTATAGGTTTGTTACCGACTGTCGACAGAAATATGACGTGTTGTTCAAGTTCTTCGCCTCGCCTTCCATGGACTTTCAAGTGTTCAAGAACAACCCGTCACTTTTCCGTAGACAATCAGGGACAAACTTACTTGTTTTGTTTTGTCGAGGACCAGTAACAGGATTTTCTTGTCTGTGCAACTTGTTATCTTGTTATTTACTGATTACGTCACTGAAAAGGGTCGCTACTCTTAATTTGATTACATCATTGCCAGTCGGTAAGGTGTAAATATATCGGCTTCCTTTAAAAGCGGAGATAACGCTATAGCATGGTTTTTTTCTGTAAATTTGAATAACAACTTTGTTTAATCCGCCATGCATGTTGCCGTCCAAATTTTGCTAAGTGTCGTCCAAAAAATATTGAGGGCAGGCACGTGACGTCCGCTATCCAATGAAAGAGCGTCATTCTAGCCCGAGGCAAAAACATAGTATGGCGTTCGTCTTGAAACTCACACTATCAGTTAAAAGACATGAATAGCTGCACTTACCTAATAATGATTTGCATGTAATCTAATAAAATTCAGAAATTATAGAACGTCTGAAATAAAAAAAAGTTTGACATAAAAAACTTAATTATTATGTGGAGTACTGAGTCATCAAGTTGTCTTATGTGACTAAAGATGCAACGACGCCCTTGATCTTTGACAGGAACTTAAGGTCGCAACACATCATCTTTACGATCACAAAATGATATTTGTAGTAAAATAATAAAAATCAATCACTGAATAAATCCAAGAACATGCCCTGAGAGAGAGAGAGAGAGAGAGAGAGAGAGAGAGAGAGAGAGAGAGAGAGAGAGAGAGAGAGAGAGAGAGATAGAGAGAGATGAAATTTTATTTCAATAACTTTTAAAGATATATATGAACACTAAATAGAGGCACTATATCTCAAAGGTTGCCTTGTTTCAAGGTCACTTCTCAAAGTTCAAAGTCAATTTAGCCATTCTCTGATGCCAGAAAGTTTTACTTCACACTGTTTGTTCTTGCATATAGCTAGAAGGAGTATTTCTGAATAACGAACAAAGTCACAACATATTCTTGAGTTAAAAAAAAATCGCCAATGTGAAAAATAATAATAAGTAAGTAAATTATATATAATTAGGGGGGCATCTTTTTTTATATAATACTGATGAACAATACTTGTTTTATTCAATAAAATATGTTTTAAACTTTTAATCAAATAAATTAAAGTCATTTGACAAATATAATTTAGCTTTATGTGTTCTACAATTTTAATCTCCACATAAAGTTACCGTGTTTTATATCGCTCTCCCTGGTAGATATTTAAACCCCCCCCCCCTCCATTTTTCTTGGGTTTAATGTCTTACAATCATTGAGGTGGATAGACGGACGTTTTCCCTGTCATACAGTTGATGACATTTGTCAGTTCTTTAGTTGTCGTTGTGATAGCCCATGATATTTCTCATATATACTCTTATAATTATTTGTCAAATTAGAGCAAATGGACTAGTTAAACCGATGAAATAACATTCAATTAAAATATCGAAATTTATCACAAAACTTGATTTAGGCGAAACATCTTATAATTATTTCTACTTATGAATTTTATCTTCATTAACTCGTATACATGTCATAATGTCATTGAAAAAACACGATTTTCAATGACAGCTCAATCCACTTTAGTTCTTAGCGTATATTCAAATTAGTAAGTTGACGGCCTTTTTTTTTTAATTTTTGTAACATATTCAAATTTATGATTGGTTTTTTGTCAAGGAGATTGAAAGTGACATGTATAACTTGTAAAACATTTGTTTTTTTTTTAAAAAGGATTGTTTAGAAATAACATATTTTTGGCATTATTTTAATTAACAAATGTTTTAATTTGAAAAGCAGACACAGATTATTGCCAATAGCCTTCTTCATACTAAAAGCTGCTCTATCTCTGACATACAAAAACCCACAAATATGACAGTGCCAGACGCTTCAGGTACATTTGTGATGCCTGGTATGCTAATTACTACTATGTATAGATATTCAATCAAATCCCAGAGTAAGTTCCAGCATTTTCTATGCCTGACGCCTTGGTTCTTCAACGTAACTGGGCCATTTTTCATTCATTTGTGCAATAACGGCTACCAGTCCTTTGTTTAGGTTCAGCGCCCCTCGCTTTGTTCGTAACTGAGCACTTGAAAGTAAATTCAGGGTCCAATGTAAAGCATACTGATATTTCCAAACCATTGTGGTTCTAGCTCATTTCAAAGGTGCCATTAATCGAAAAATTGTTTCATGGTTGTTTGTGTGAATTTGCATGAGGGCTGCTTGTGTAATTGAGAAAAAAATGATAAAACTTTGATAACAGTTGATCATAAATATACAACAAGGTTATAATTATATTCTGTCAGTTCAAGACATTTTATTTCATTATATATTCTACTTTATGGTAAATTACAAAAAATTCAACACTTTTAAATGTTGAGAGAAAATGTAATGCTTTTCTAGATTCAACCACTTTTGAAGCAGAAAATTCAAGACCAATTTTTTTATTGCGGTTAATTAAGAATTATAAGATTTGAAAGTTGAATGATATCAATATTATCATAACTGAAAATTTCCTTCTCCATATATTGGATTATATTACTAAAATTCATTGCAAAAGCAACATTTGTTCAGTATATATTTTCTTCTTTCTCTCCTCCCTCTAGTAATGATATCTGGGTTCATCATAAACTAGTAGACATAAATAATATATGAGCTCACACTATCAAAAATAACAAGCGACCAGACATCAGATGGTTCGCATAACCTCTGAAAATAGCAAATCGTCCTTTTAATGATAAAATGAGAGAGAGAGAGGGGGGGGGGGGAGAGCACTGCATTTCAGACCATTTAAAAAAAAAAACCTGTTTGGCTGCCCTCTCCCGACCGACTGGCTAAAATGGTCCGACTCAAAACTTTTTTTGACCTCCATGAAACATTTTTTTTTATGCATTCCTGAAAACAGGTTTTTAAAATTCAGCATTGATATGAATTTTTCTATGAAAAAAAATTTCATACCTACCTACCGACCCAAAATTTTCATCCTGAGTCGGGAGGGGGCAAAGTAACATTATTTTAAAGTTGGCCTCAGTGATTTCTTTTAATTACCTAAATATGCAAGATCTTTAGAAAAATATGCACAACATAAAGCGTAGTACCCGCTGGCGAACAAAAACTTTGAAATTAATGTTTATAGATCACTAATAACTCTGTAATGAGGAGCGTATTAAATAACGGAAAAACAAAATGATTGTTTCCATCCAGCGCTAGACAGATTCTGTATGCCGATATTGTTACAAATTAATAAACTGACGAAGAAAAAGCTAAAAATGAATGTTGACACCGGAAGTTTGCTGTGGAGGACGTGCTCAGATCTCCCAAGAGGGGATTGGAAAATACTGGTGATATTATGGAAATATTGTCCCGACTCATAATTCATGAAATTCTGAATTTATAATCCAATAGGTAATTGATACGCCTGTTGCCAAACTTGAATCCATACATGATGTATGTTCCACGTTCAATAGTAATAGCCTGTCCGTAGCAATCAGAGAACCTTAACGTTGTTTTTTTTTTAAGTAAATCGACTGATTCTGGAGTAAGTATGGGTTAATTTAGCGAAATCTGCCTTCCGTTTGGAGATGCAAGTCATGACAGGTTACTTAATATCCAGTAATTACATATCAACTCGGGCTTGCTTCGGGGCACGTTTAAGGTCGTCTTCCAGGATAACCGCGGCTTTAATGAAGTTTTCTTCTGCCGTGTTTTCTTAGCTTAGGGTTAAAACCGGTAGTCAATTCTGTTCAGCAATAATGATTTGATTTCCAAATCTCTTCGTCTTTCTCCGTTTTAAGTGCAGCAGTTATATCGCTCAATTTAACGCAATGTAAAATTCAATTAGAAATCCGCCATTTACTCCGTTCAAAACTAGCATTCAGCAGTCGATGGCTTAAAATTCGTAGAATCATGCAAACCGAGTAATGGACGTTTTTTTTCGGAGTGGTTTTGAAATTACTTTTTTTGCTTTTTTTTTTTTTACCCAATTTACGATAATTAAATAGCCATAAAGCACTGGCTTATGGCAAACCCCTTTGGGCATCCCCATAATGTCTACGGTGCATGTGTCTACTACTAAACCCCAAACGATCATTTTGGTAGCATCGATGAATTATGCATTTAAAAATTTTTTTACTGGGAATCTATATAGAATTTTAGTGCAGAAAGTAAAGACTTTCAAACACTAGGGAAAAAAACAAAGTATATATATTTGAAAATATAAGGTTAGTTTACTCAATGTAATCAACATAACAGAATTATTCAGTTTACATTCAATTTTGGAAAGGAATTTATTTATGATTAAAATCATATGTACATTGTAAGAGATGTTACAGTGATTGCTTTATTTGTCCTACATGTATATTATTATGTGTTGCTAACTATGTTCATCTTCCAGGCAGAACTTAAACCCATAAGATCTATGTTTGTCTTTCAACATGTATAAAATATGTGAAAAGGTTCCAAAAAAAAAAATGAATACCAGAAAACAACAATCATGATAGAAAGAAACAGAACTAGATACATAAGACTTAGACAAGAGTAGGATAGGAATTAATGCACTCGTGAAAATCTCACATTTTCTCACATCCATTCACTAAACCCTTTCGTTTTCAATAATGCAATAGCGGATCATCTCGCACGGTATATAGCACGTAAAAGGAGCAGCCACTGCAGCTGTGGAATTGAATGTCGACACCTTACTGGGTTGTACACTCCGACTTAACGATTTACAACGCCAGCTTTATTGAATGAATTTAAGGAAATATAATGATATTTCCGTGCTATACCATAGGGATTGGTCACAATGTTTTAAGAGTTAATCGAAACTGTTTATGCCAGATTAAAATTTTGTAATTTACCATCCTAATTAATGCCGCAAATTTTGAATTCAGTAAATCACAAAATTGTTGTTGTCTGACAAGTCTGTATTCATAGACAAGTGATTACTATTTTCATCCCCAGATCACCAATTCTGCAATATTTCATCACTGGTGCACAATGAACATAAAAATTGATTTAATGATATGAATACAAAAGGGCATAAGAAAAATTTCTTTACAATACTTGGGGTTTATGAAAAATTTTGAAGAATATTTCTGTATTTTTGGATAAATGACCAATATAACATCATAGTGTAGAATCTCACTTTTGCAGTTTTTGTTTTAATTTCTATTCTCAGTATAAAAATCACTCTTGACCAATTTTTGTTAGCAAAGAGTGCCTGTTGTCGAAAATTAAGCACTCGGAAGCTCTCCAGACCATTTATAAATGCCGATTAAGTGTTCTAATGACACAGGACCGGAGACTTAGAAATACTGAGACTTTTATCTTGTGTGTTAATATCCGGGACTTGAAATGTCAAGATGCCAGATACTGCTTCTTGTGTATAACCAGGTTAATACATGTATAAATAGGGTACAATAGTAACCCAGTATTCCTCCAGACTTAATCCAAACATTAGAGACATAGGAATAAGATAATCATCGCGATGATAAGAAGTTTTCGAATCCGGCAGTGAGGTTATATATTGCCTAGAAAGTTAAGTTTATTGTATTGCAGAGCAGGGCGGACACATACATGTAGAATCACTTTGTCTAGGTCTATCCGTCCAATCGTTTAGCTGTCTGTCTATCCGACTGTGTGTAAGGTACAAAGACCCATTGAGCTCATTTTCACAGGTTTCCTGTTACCACGCAAAACTTTCGCGAATAAACGCGTAACTATTGCGATATACCGCGAAACTTTTGCAAATAAACATTTGAACCCTGTAAACTGTTTGCTTTCCTTTTTTATTTTATTTTATTAAGTTATTTATTATGCCCCCGTATCAAAGATTCGGGGGTATATAGTTTTTGCCCTGTCCGTACGTCTGTCTGTCTATCTGTTTGTCTGGAAAAACTTTAACATTGCCCATGCATAACTTTTATTTGGTTGGAGCTATGGCTTTCATATTTCACATGTGTATTTCTTGTGACAAGACCTTTCTTTGGGTATCATCATATTTGACCTTTTGACCTTGACCTTTGAGTTTGACCCAGTTCTGCAAAATTTTACCGAACTTTAACATTTGCCATAACTTTTGAAGAATTGGTGCTAGGGCTTTCATACTTCACATGTGTAATCCTTGTGACGACAAGACCTTCCGTTGTGTACCAACAACCTTGACCTTTTCACTTTGACCTAGGAGTTTGCCCTACTTTTTAGAAACTTTAACCTTGGCCATAACTTTTGAAGTGTTGATGCTAGGGCTTTCATACTTCACATATATAACCCTTGTGACAATACCTTCCATTGGATATAAACAACTTTGACCCTTTGACCTTGACATAGGAGTTTGACCTACTTTTGAAAAAACTTTAACCTTGGCCATATCATTTGAACGGTTGATGCTAGAGCTTTCATACTTCACATATGGAATCCTTGTGACAAGATCTTCCTTTGGATACCAACAACTTTGACCCTTTGACCTTGGAGTTTGACCTACTTTTGGAAAACTTTAACCTTTGCCATTACTTTTGAAGGGTTGGTGCTATGGCTTTCATATTAAGAACATGTCTATTACTTGTGACAAGATCTTCCTTTGGATACCAATAATTGTAATCCATTGACCTTTACCTTGGAGTTTGACCTACTTTTAAAAAACTTTAACCTTGGAAGTAATTTTTGAATGATTGATGTTATGTCTTTCACATTTCACATGTGTATTTCTTGTGAAAAGGTCTTTCCTTGGGCACCATTAATTTTGACCATTTGATCTTGATCTTGTTTTTTGTTTTACTTTTGAAAAACTTTAACCATTTCCATATTTATTCAATGGTTGCTGCTAGGGCTTTCACGTTTCAAAGATACATTTCTCGAGACAAGACCTTACATGTACTTTGGGAACTAACATATTTGATTTGCATTTGAGAAAGTTTAACCTTTGCTTTACGTTGCCATACTGGGGTATCAGTGTTTCACAAACACATTTTCTTTTTTTGGATTTAGTGGTAAAATATTTTTATGCCCCCGTAATCGAAGATTCGGGGTTTATAGTTTTTGCCCTGTCAGTCTGTCTGTCTGTCTAGCTGCCTGTTTGTCCGCAAAAACTTTAAACTTGCCCATAACTTTTGAGTGGTTGGAGTCATGGCTTTCATATTTCACAGGTGTATTTCTTGTGACAAGACCTTCTTTTGGGTACAAAACATATTTGACCTCTTGACCTTGGAGTTTGACCAGCTTTAAAAAAAATTGCATAACTTTAACCTTGGCCATAACTTTTGAACAGATGGTGCTAGAGCTTTCCTTTTTCACATGAGATTCATCTTGACAAAACCTCTCCATGGGTGTAAATATTTTTTACCTTTTGACCTTGACCTTAGAGTTTGACCATCTTTTAAAAAAGTTTAACCTTGGTCATACCTTTTGATCAGTTTTTACTAGGGCTTTCAAATTCTTTGTCACAAGACCTTCCTTTGAATACCAACAATTTTGACCTTGGCGTTTAACCTAATTTTGAAAAACTTAAACCTTTCCCATAACTTTTGAACAGTTGGTGCTAGGACTTTTATATTTTGCATGTGTATTTCTTATGACAGGGTCTTCCCCTGCGTACCATTAATTTTGACCCTGTGACCTTGGAGTTTGACCGACTTTAGAAAACATTAACCTTGACCATAACATTTGAATGGTTGGTGCTTGGGCTTTCATACTTACTAGGTATATCCATTGACACAAGTCCTTTCTTTGAGTAACAATATTTTTGATCTCTTGACCTTGGAGTTTGACTTGCATTTGAGAAACTTTAACCTTTACCATAAGCTGCATCAGTGTTTCACAAACACATCTTTTTAGACAGTAATGCAAGAGGGGGGGGGGGGGTAGATTACCTGGATTTTATTGCTGCATCAGTAAAACTTTATATATTCTCCGACAAGGGATCAGATTGAAATCACTAAAATTCGCTCTATTTAGAATGGTAAATAATATGTTTCATAGTGCAATTAATCTTTCATAAAATATATGTAATAGAATTTTATTACAGAAATGAAGGGGTGGGTGGGTGGGTGGTGGCAATGGGATAATGTAATAAGTGAGAGTTCATTTTTGACACCATGTGTTCATTAAATAACAGAAATCTACCTACAATCTGGTAAAACACAGGTAAAATCCCATCGGATATTAAATTATTTTATGATTACCCTGTTCCTTGTTACCGTCTTCCTTGGAAGACGGTATACAGAGTTGAAGTATTTTACAGTCTTCGGACTATGCACTTCCTCTCTTTTGTGATTGGTAGAAATTGCATGATGAGAAAATTTTCAATTATTTCATTGGTTGAAATGCTGTTCAAGGCAATGGAGATAATTTTCTGATGATCTAATTTTCGTACGACTTAACAATTTTTCAAGATTTTCAATCGTAAAAAAATATGACAAAACGAACAGTGGAAATTGGCTGTAATTAATTCGAAATAACATGCTAGTTTTTTTATGACAATTACCAAAAAAAAAAAAGATTCTATATTTTCATTGTTAACAGAATTGATCTGTATTGCATACAAGCTTTACAGCTTGTATGTATTCTTTTTTCCTTGTTTGCACTGCCTTTCTAATTTCTGCGACACTCGGCACACCTCGGCCGATTCGCACCTCATCTCACAAAGGTGACGGAATCAGTCGAGGTTTGCCGAATGATCTCGGCAGCAGAGTCGAAGTTTACTCAGACAGCTGAGGCCTGTCCAACAGAGCGAACGTTCGCGAGCGCTCGCCTAAATTCCTTATTTTTCCAACAGAAATGTTCGCGAGCGCTCGCGAAAGTTCGCTCTGTTGAACAGGCCTCTAAGCATGTTAACCTTTCACTTGGTAGGGCTTATGTCAGAAAAAAAAAAACAAAACAAAAAAAAAAAAAACAAAACAATGAAGAATATACAAAGCCAAGAAATTTTCATGAATTACAGCCTGATAGGTTTAGGTCAGTTTACTTTTTAAGGTTGTTGCTAGAGACGGTAAGCTTTTTGAAAAAGCTCTACTTGTTTTAAAAATAAGTTGTTAATGCTGGGCTTGCGTAAAATATAAAAACAAAGGCGTATTATGTTTCCGGATTTGAATTAAAGTGCCTAAAAAGTGCCTAAAATAGTTATAAATTGTGAGAAGTTTAAGAAGAAGGTAATATTGTTTTGAATACAGTTGCAAATGACACAATGATTTTTTTGCTCACTGGTATTATCACGTGACAAAGATCCAGGGTATCAGAACAAGAAGTTTGTATCAAAGGCACTTGTTTCGTATACGGGGCACCCCTACTTATTTTTACCACAAGTACCTAACTCAATTTCAGGCACCCCCGCTTCAAGCTCGTATTTTGTTTATATATCAATCATTAACCTACTTTAAAATGACATCGTTCGCTTCGAAAGACTTTTTTTCTTGTCAAATTAATCGTTTCGGACGTCTCTGGTCGAGCCTCTTTATTGTAAACCACTCATTTCTTCCTCGAAAATTATCTCGATACAAAATAAGACTTTGAATCGGATACATTGACTTCCGGTTGGGTTATAAATGAAGGATAAAACCAGAGACCTCGTATATGAAACAAGTGCCTGTGGTTTGTATGTCCTTTTTGTCAGTTTTCACATACTAGTATTCGATTATAATAATACACTTTTAAATATTTGTTGCTTTAATTAAATAATTTGATGAAAATACAATCCTATATCCTTTATCTCAGTCCGATTTTCATTTCCATGAATCAATTTATTTTTGAATAATATTAAATAATTGATAACTGAAAATTAAAGTATTAAAAAATGAAAGCTACCTCGGCCCAGTTGTATACAAGTTAATGAGATCATTCTTTACATCAAACCCTAGCGGCAGTTGAGAGGCCTTAAAATATGTTGACGTTGGGACCGTTGGGGCGGGCGCAGTTGTGTTTTATTTAATATGTTTAACATATGTTGGTCACTTTATAAGTTTACATAATATGTTGTGGTTTTTATTGGGGGGGGGGGGGGGCAGAAAAACCAAACTTTTACATGTGATGAATACCAAAATCATTCAGACGACTTATATTTATATGTTGTCACGTCCAAATGAACGGCTACATCATCTTCAGACATCATCACTTTCCCAATTCCATTAATCAAGAATTGCAGATAGAATCATCAGGATGAAGATTAAACATAAATAATTTCTGATGCAAACAAATTGTAGAATTCACTTCGTCTTATCTGGACATAGTTATTCATATGTCACGAAGATAAAGTCGGGAGTTTCTATTGATGCCGTGCTAACCAGATGTATCTGATCTAATGTCCTAGAGCCTCACTTTCTATCTGAATGCAACAAATGGAAATAAAAGCAGCAAAACATATATATCTCTATTATTAATAAACTTTCTGACGGCAGAAAATGAAATGAAGGTATCTCTTAAATCCGAGTTGAAAACGCATTTCTTTGAAATTTCCTAGTTCATTTGATGTATATTTCATCACCGTAAGAAATGGTTTGCATTCACTATAATTTTGGTCGATAAATAAAGCTAAGGGTGGGCGAGACTTAGATGTCATGTTTGCACTCTCAAGAAGTGTCTGCATGAGTTTAAATCTGAATCCTCGAAAATCAGTATTAGGTTGGTTTACATACGTTTTATGAGCAGAAGTAAGGAATTTTAAGTACCATAACCTTCGATCAATACCAGATTCTGGTCGAGATGCGCCACCTGTTCTGTCTGTCATTTGCAATTGGCCTGTACCCCAGACAAACTTTCTGGCTGGATGATTGTGGTATGTCAACACCAGACAGGAAGACGTCATCTTAAGAGCTGACCAACGAGGTGTCCGAATAAACAGACAAAAATAACTCCGAGAGGGGAGGATCATTTCCAGACATCACATTGGTGGCTTACAGAATTCCCAAGTAATTGTATGTTTGCCTTCCTCCCTCCCCTCAAAAAGATTCAAAGACAAGTGTTTCATTATAGATTTTAGATACAAATAAAAATAAAGAGACATAACAAATATAAGTTAAATATACAATAACAAAATGTCCTCATTGTTCAAACTTCGGGCAGGAAAAGAATTCTATACAACAGATAACAAAATACACACTAGTAAACACTGGTACAACTTCCACACCACACAATAATTATGCTTGTATTCCTTATGAAATATGATGGGGATTATCTGATGATAAATGCACTGTAAATCTTCACAATTCCTAGATTTCTGTCTATTTATCTTTTGAATCTCAATAGAATGACTGTGTAATTGGCCGGTAAACATATTGCCATTGGGAGTTCTTTTCATTACACAGCGCTTCTCTTTCATGTTTGATTATTTCCTATTGCATTTTGCGACATCTATAGAAAAAGAAATGTCGTTCCAGACAAACCGATCGCTACTGTCGCCATCTCAAATAATCACTTGACAAATACCAGATTTAAGTGTAATAAAACCACACAAACTTTACATAAATCTACTGGCCAATGATAAAACTCTGTCGATAATAGCATAATTCGCCATTAATAATGTTCGATAACGTCAAGCAGTCCGCGCGACTTGTTCATTACGCAGCATTCTCCAGCTTCCGGTAGAGCCTCACGTGACTAGAATTGATGAATTATTTTTCGGGGCATCAAATTAAATTCTAACCATTTTCCAGTTGTATTATACCAGCTATCGCAGCTAATATGAAGAAAGCAAGAATGTCCATATGAACACCACTTCCGGTGTTTCTCGTAAAGGCCTGCACTTTTTTGCTCTCTGCAATGTGAAGAAAGAAAGTGACACTTTTAAGAAAGAAAAACCAATCCTTATATATTACAAAAAATATCACTCAAACATTTCATAAAATATTTACAAACCTGCTTCAAACTTCCTTCCACAGTATTAACTTGAATTAACAACTATCACTATTTAGACAAATGATTAGAAAATACTTTTAATCTTTCACATCGAGGGTACTTGACTATTAAAATAAGCGGAAAGCATTTCGATTTGGAATCGTACTAAGAGGAGATGGAAGGAAGAGATCACGTGACAATGTTCCAGGGACCTCGTGAAGGGAACGTGCAGATTCTGATGGCATATTAGAAAGCTTCCCTCTACAGGGACCACAGGGGGAGGTTTTGGGGGTCAAGGACTATTTATTTGATTTTTCACGATTTGTCTGAAAGTATTTGAATTGGGTCCTCGAGTGATAAAGCATGTATTTATTATTTGATAACAAACATCTCCCATGTAACGTAACAACAGCTAAAATCACTCATATCTTGAATAACTGTCAATTTGGTCGGCCTAAATTAGCTTTAAACGTAAATAATACAATAAAAATATTTAAAGTTCGCGCAATGTACACAACTTTTAGGGTCTGAAAAGAACTCGGCGTGTAAGAGTACGTAAGGGCTTCCGTACGCGTCTTGAGCATACATTACGAATTGAAAAAAAAAATATTATAGCATTGTTACCTCGGTAGGACCTTATCGGTCAACAAAGTCACTCTAATGTGCAGCGTTATTGATGGTTTTGAAATCAGTATGCTAACAATGACTGAGTACTTACAACAAAGTGTGTTTATAGAATTGAAGTCAATGAATGAACTGTTTACTTACCATCATCCCTCCTCTTCTGATTTTTCTTTGCTGCAAAAAATAAATCAGAAATTTTAATATCCGCCCCGGACAAACTAAAGTATGTAAAAACATTACAGCACAGTTATTGCTTTTTCCAAGTTTGGTAACGAGTAGAATTGATGCTAAAACGTATTGAATCGGGTGCCATTTTCGGCGATCTATACAAAATCTTATGGATTTTTTTATGAGAGTGTTTTTCAAGAATTCTTTATAATGATAATTTATGTGATATTATAAATGGACTCACTGTTGAGGATCATGACCTCTGCGCTGATAGTGGGCATTATTGTGTTAGGGTCAGTATAGGTGGTGCTTCTACAAATATAACGTCCCTGATCTCCCATCTCCGTTCTGTGTATAATCAGGGCACTCAACAATGAATACGGGTGTTCCTCCTGAATACGCTTTGTTACGACGATTCTCCCCCTCCAATGAGGGTCCCGATTGGTCACGAGGTTTCCTTCAAAAAACCAATCGATTGCGTCCGGGGGACCATGTGACCCAGTAGAGTTGCATGTCAGCGTTAAGGGATCGTATAAATTGACGATTTTATTGTCCTTAACGCCAACCATTTCTATTGCTTAAAAATCAATCAAATATTGTACTATTAAATATAACAAAGAAAAATAAATAAAAAGAGAAAAAAAAGTCTCCAATTAAACAATATGCTTTACATGATCCAGCAAGCAATGAAATCATTACTGAATTTCTATGGAATTATGTCATTGGAGTAGTCCCAAAATATATCCAAACATGGGGCATATTATTATATCGCATTCTAAAGAGCAACAAAGCTAATTTGAATTATGAGACGAATCAATAAAATAGTGTAGAATTCCTAGAAACTGATATTTCTAAAATTGTGTGGAATGTTTCGCATTACGAGGTGGTATTGATATTCGCACAAGAGAATGTTTAAATAATTTAGAGACTTGCAGGACGATTTTCTGTTTTTGGTCTAGTGTGTTGTGATAAAATTGGTCATAAATTACAATGACTTTATACTTATCCATCAAATTTATTCATAATTGATGTATCCATTCAAATGAAATATAATTGGAAACAGCTGACTGAAAGATAAATAATGGTCAAGATGTCTATTTCAGGAAAAGTTTCGTCTAGACTGTGTTCAGATAATGACGGATGAAATTTTATTTAAATTTAAAGTCTCGCCCTCGTGCAATATACTATCCATCCTAAATGTTTGGAGTACAATCATCCGCTACGACGAGCAAATGAGTTTATTTCAGGGAATTTAAAAGATATCAAATTCATAAGTGCGTTATACCTTTAATTGGCAAGGTTCTTTCCGACAGAATTGAAACATTACTTATAATAAGTTACACTAAGATCATAAAAACGTAATAAATTTTAAATTAATAGATCCAATATAAATTTGTCATTCGACTGATCAAAGCATTTGTTTTTTAAAGATATCAATCTTTTATCCCCCTTTGCACTGTACTTTTTTGTGGAAAGCTATATTTTTAATGTGTTTTAACAGAAATCTACTTACAGGGTTCAAGAATGAGAGGAGAATCTGTAATAAATAAAACACATAGATTAAACAAGGTAAAATGTGCAGCGAATTAACATGATAAAGTCAACCGCACCGCGGGATCAAAGAAGCGAGGTAAAAGTATGGGATCAGATAGTGTTAAAAAGAATTGCATTACACAAATTCCAGTAAAAACAAACTTTCAGAAGTCTTCTCTCTCAAACCTTTAGCTGAAGACTATTAATACCATATTATTAAGGTAAAAATAGATTTCAGTGAGTAGGATAAAATCATTCTATTACCATTTGGGCAGAAGTTATTTTTGAATGACGTATTTTATTATTGATTTCTAAATATAGCTCCTTTCTTACCTAACACATGCAGGTGAACGTCAAAACTAAGTGGTATCTTGGATGTCACCTGGCATTCGTACACACCGGAATCGGACGGCTGCGCATGCTCGATGACTAGGTTCCAGGATTGGGACGATTTGGAATGTTTCTCGTATTTCACTCTAATATTCTTTTTATCTGGATCAAAAATTTCAGTGTCTATGGCAAGGGGAAATGAATTGGGTTTTTTCACCCAAGCCACCTGCCAAAAGAACAAGAGGTCATTGTTAAATTAAGATTTTCTGGTCATAATTCCATCTTAATCAAGGCACCGTTTAAGATTTGTTTATCCAAATGTACATGAATGTTACAGCCGTGTCCCTGTACTAGTTTACTTTTTCTTCTTTTAAAAATAATTTTAAAGTGATTTTCAAAAATCTCAAACTCTGTAATGCGAGAAACTAATTTATTTAAAACAATCAGACAGAGAGTTTTACTACAGCTATCATAAGTTACTGAATTTTTCATCACCAACAGTGAATTTAGTGGCTCGGTCACAATTTGGACCCTTTTGATTTTCGTCGTTCTCATATATATTGCATTTCATCGCCTAAAAATGACTGATACAAATATTTTTAAATAGATGTTTTTTTTTTTTTTTTGGCAAATGCATATGCATGCATTGTAATAAAAAAATCCATTCTAGGGATATAGAATTCCATAGAATCAAAGCAAAAGTGCGGACATTATATCATGTTGTAAAATTTACTAGGTTTTGGATAAATGTAAAATTTACAACACTATTCCGGGTATTTAGATGTTTAGGATATCTGTTTTGAATAAGAAGAACCTGAGGTTTTTAACTGTGATTTTAAACGCTAACAGATATAAAATACATTTCTCTTCCACCATAACCAAGAAAGACTGTTTTCTTCTCCATCTTCACGGACAGTTAAAGATTCATCCGTAATTTCAACTGATCCATTACATTTCAGTTTACTATATTACGTTCAATATTTCGTTAGACAACTGCGGAACTCATTAAGGGGGCAGTTCCCCGGAGTTAAGTTATATAAATTGTACATTGTGATATTCCAGAATGACGTCCATCGAAAGCAATACCGACATGCTCCTTGTCTGATTACTGACGCAAATTTGAAATATGTAAATAATCATAATCAGTATGTCATAAATTTCATTTATAAGAGCTTGCAATCTCTAAATAACGAGTTTTGCCAAGCACGGTATATTATTCTTTCCTCCAAAGATATCCTCTGATCTGCTTAGATTTCGTTCACAATCCAAGATTTACACACATACACTAGACTTTTGTATATCGCTTTACATGTTTCGTCCCTTGGTGATTTGTATCTACAGCAATTTTATTGCACAGTTACTGAAATATTTAAAACCTTTAACGTATCAGCAACGCAATACAGAAGAAAAATTTACGTGCCCCTTGAAATGACAGAATTCAGTCGAGACATATTTGTTTGCAGTATAAATGTACTAAAACCTTACACCCACGCCAGTTCTGTGTCTGACCAAGAGGAAACGAAAAAAAATGAACTTTTATTAAAGTTGAATAGTTGCATAAAAACGGTGTTGACCCAGAAGGGTTATTGGAAAACAAGCCATTTACCATATTGAGACTGACGTCCCACTGTCGCGTATAGAATATAGCCTCAGTCCGTATGTTCTTCATTTTTTTATTTATACAATACATAAATTAGGATCTTCTCTATATGATCATTTTTTAATCGATTTTTGAAATCGGTTTTCTTACATCGAGAGACTTACATAGTGAAAATTTGCTAATTCCCTGTTCGTTAGTCTATCAATACAAAGAGGATTGATATATACCAGTAGAAATTTCCTTATTTGCCAATATTTTGTTTCTACACACACTCTCTCCGGGTGTAATACGACAGTGTTGAACCCCTTTGTTGGTCTGTCAGTCCGTCTGAAGTATTGACGTATCTCAATCTCTCACCTGTTTAGGCCCGATGTTTTCTATTTTGCACGCTAACTCTGCATTTTGATCTCGATGAACTGTGACGTTGTAACCTTGACCCGTGTCCAAAAATCTTGGAGTGTCTGTGTAATGGTAGGTTGGACTACTTAAAACTACAAAAGTTTTAAAATTATTTTTTAATTGAAATAAGCATGTGTCTTTCTTTGAGTTATAAAAACAAAACAAAGAAATTCACAAGGCCCCTTTTTAAAATAAAAATATTAGTTTGCTAAAAGGATATATCAACTATTTAGTTAATAAAACAAGACGCATCAATATAAAATTCACTTTCTGTTTATAGCATGTAATTTCAAATATCGTCATCACTATATTCAAAGACCTGTTTTCCTAACCACTGTGTATGAAGAACAGCACCTTAAAATTTAATTAAATATACGTATCGTTATTCGAATACATTTAAGGAATTTTAAAAGAGGAATACATATTTTCATTTGAATTTAAAGATTTAACTTCCTTCACCAATACGAATATTATTTCAAAACAGTGTTAAACTATGCAATTTCTGAATTATAAAAGCCTTGCCTCGATTTTCCCCCTTTTAAAATCGTGTCTTTGTGCTTTTGTTAACATGCATAATTTTGTTCCGTGCGGGCGTAGAGTCAACATGTTGAAAAATGTCACAATTGCCAATTAAAAAACAATAAACTGGGCTGTATTTGTGAAGATGAAAATCATGTCTAAAGGATAAAGCATGTAATGATATGCAGGCAAGATATTAAAATAACACAGTTTGACAGAAATTTTCAATCATGTATCTCATTGAAAATCATTAAGACAGTTTAACAAAGGGCTTTAACATTAAAATTTCCCCTCATTTACAAATATCTATATAGAATTTATCTTGTCTTAATTAATGTATTTCTGGATAAAGAGCGTTAGAAATCGCCACAAGCCAAATATTACAGTGGTTTACTTTGTATTGATTCAGAATTAAATTAACTTCAACTGACAGCAGTTCATGTACTTCTACTTATTCCAGATTTTGTCTGACAAAAGGAATGGAATGTATAATGTCCCTTTAATATGACCGACTACAACTAAGACATATAGTTAGTCAAATTTAATATTTCATGTTTCCGATCTATCGGGGTTCGCGATTCAAATGCACACCAAAACCTGTACTGAAAATAAAGCTCCCTTTTTTCCCAACTTCGTAGGAACATCAGCTTCTGGAGACAAAACGAACACACAATTTTCATCAATCGGTTATCGGAGAAAAAAAAAGAAGAAAGAATCAGATTTGGAGTGGCTTATCTGACCTTAAAAATGCACTTGATTTATATAAAACGATTTAAAGGAGCCTTGTTCAAATATGTAAAAGTCTCGGTTAACATATTTTCAAATCTTCATTACATTAAACAGAACATTATATATTACGAAAACATCAAAATATGCATGGAGGATGCAGAAATCAAGCGATAATAGCTCGTTATGATTCCTGGTATTCCAATAAAAAACTTCTAAGTCAAATAAGATGAATCATCGGATAAAACTTAAAAAGAAAATATAAACAATGCATTAAGCAAGTGCATTTGTTCGATCTAAAAAAATCAGTTGACAAACTAACTCGAAAGTTACAAAAAACTTATTGTATATCTGGTGTTATTTATTATATGTTCGCTATCCCTTTCTTGACTCGGAGGCTGATGGAGCTAAATATGATAAAAACATAAAAAAAATTAAGCGTTTCCTTAGATAGTCACGCTCATTAGGTTAGGTTTCCGGGCCCAATCTCAATAAAATCTGGAATTGTCAACATATGACAATGTGGCGGTCTGATGTGTTGATTCAGTAGTCGCCAAGGACCAGGGCTATATTGACTTTCTGTGTTCCGGGATTAACTGAAGTAATGGAACCAAACATTTCCAATGCTGACCTTATGGACATAGAAGTCATCTCTGCATGAAATGATAACGAGACAGGAACTTTGAACTAAACCTTTAGAGTTAAATTTAATATTAATAAATGAACTAGTGTCATTATCATTCGAGTCAAATACAAGAAATATATTTCGTGTGAAAAACGCTTAACCAAGAAGTCTGAAGAATCCCAGAATCTATAAACGAGGGCACATTCCAGCAAAAATTCCGGAAGTCGGGAAAGGGGCGTGTTCATGATGTCGACTGTCAAAGAAGGCAGTATAAAGAGGAGAATACAATACATGTGTCTTGGGTTTGTATAAACAGAAAGTAACATTAAG
The DNA here is from genome assembly GCF_033153115.1 of Saccostrea echinata. Taxonomy (NCBI): domain Eukaryota; kingdom Metazoa; phylum Mollusca; class Bivalvia; order Ostreida; family Ostreidae; genus Saccostrea; species Saccostrea echinata. The sequence continues at coordinate 8,416,489 of NW_026889758.1, read as the reverse complement.
ATATCAGCCTTTATCAAAAAATTTGGGTTCCACACGTGGTTGTATGAGAAGAATTAAAGACATAATGCGAAGTTCATATAGTTCTAATCAAAACCAAGGGAATATGATTAAACAGATTTTTGGCAAGCACTAGAACAAAAGAATTCCTGCTTAATTCCCTGTCATGCACAGAGTTCTAGCCTAATAGAAGATACTGACAGAGCACGAATGTCCAAAATTCATTGAATGATGCCGATTTCCACACATCATTCAGAAATCTCGCCTTGATCTCATTTCTCTTTTCGCTCCAGCATTTATTACTAAATCTTTCATCACAAACTCTGATCTGTCTATACTGTAAAAACTAATGCTGTCTAAAACTCACTGGGAGGTCAAGCAAATCGCTCACATGAAAATCCATAGTCAATTCCTTCCAAAAAATAAAATGCTTGACAAATCCATGAAAACTTATAGTTTAGTAAAGAGAAAATGATTTTTTTCCCCCTCTCTCCTTTCTTTGAAGAATGAGCAATTACAGATTTAACAACCTAAATTTTCCAACGATTTGAATATTTGATCCCCAGAACACGCTTGGGAAAAACTTATTGTACATTAACACTTCTTAGTGCAAATTTTTGTCAGTTTAAATTTCTCTTATTTGAATAAATATTTACATTCCAGTGTGATTCCACCGCGAAATCTCTCGGCGGGATTAAAAACATCTTGTATGATAAAAGTGATAGTTTAATTAAATTAAGCATGCATCATCTTACCTCCTAAGTTTAGTACAGCAATCATTGAATAAATATATTTCCATTTTTCCAATGTACATATCATTTTAATAAATCTTTTCTGCCGAATTCACAACGGTAAAAATCAGCTTTAGCGGAGTAAAAACAAAACATGTTCACAACACAAATATCACGATTTAAAGGCGGGTTTCATCCACCTGAAATTAAAGAAAAAAGTAAAATAAGCTCAGATAACATCAAACACAGCTAAATATGTATTTATAATTCTTCAAGGGGCCGATAAACAAGGAGCCGGGTTATATGAGAAGACGTGTTTAATCTACTTAAGGACCCGTGTGTTTACAGAGAAAACCCGTGTTTGGACTATGCTGTATCATAAATCATACCCCCAAAGTAAAAGAAATCTCTCAGGGACCTGTTGATCGGGTGTTATGTATCTCAAATCGAACTCAAAAATAGGAAAACCGGATCACAATGTAACCATTTTTAGAGAAAAGGAGCGTTTGGAGCCACTAGGGGGGCGATATGTCCCCTTTACTATAAACTCTTACAGAGGACAAGTGTCCACTTAAAGAGCAAAAGTAAATTAATACCTAATTAAACCTTCTAATAATTTCAGAATGAATGAATACTTCAGACATCAGGACACCAAATTAATCCCAAACACGTGACCATGGTAAAAGATCGAATTTTTAGATTAAAATAAAAAAAGCAGAAAAAAGGCACTTACCTATCAAACATCGGACCCAGTCCGCTAAAGAGGCTCCTGGATATTCCGTTTTTAGAACACAAAATGTTAGTAACTTAGCTTGTTCCGTGCACAAGAAGATTGAATTATACAGTCCTGTTTCGTGTTGATTCACAAGATACAATTTAAACTGTGCGGGAACGTTTTAATGATTCAAGTATGACTCGCAATAGGGGCGTTCTTAACGGCATGTCAATCTGGCAAAATATATTCACATTACATCGATTGTCGGAACAACTGGGTTATATGTATAAATATCTCAAATAGACTTCTAATATGACAGTAAAAACAGTCACAGACCTTTTTTCACAGATGTGTGAATTCAATTTAACAAAGCAAGAAATATTTAATCGTTTTACAATCTTTTTACCCCAGCTGCCAAATTATTATAACCATGCACTTGTGTGTATTGTTGGTAATAGGATTAAAGCATTTTATACGAACTGTTTGTTTGTATTGCCTACTAATAACTGGACGGGTTGTTTTTAATCACAACAACTATATTAATTAACAATAACTTTGATCTGGAAGGCGAGTAGTTACTTTGGCGTAGGAAGAAAGCGGAATTAAGGGGCTAAATAAACGAATATCATTTTGAAAGGTTGTGTGAAGAGACATTTTGGTATTTCTGGAGGCTTGCATTCATTTTGAGAAATAATTGATATCGAGGATCTATCTCAAAGAAAAAAAAAGAAGCAAAACACTAGGTTTAACCCTGTACACATTCTTCGCTAATCTTACACAAAAAATAAAACGCTATTTCCCCATTAGTTGGTCCCAAAATCCACACTAAAACTGCTTACAATGTCAGAAACTTTTCAAAATTGTTTTTTCCCGATTCTGCCTGGATCATTCAGCGAATTGAGACATACAAATCATTTATTGTTCTGATAGCGAAACATCTGATCAACAGAGTTCCTTACCTTGTTTTAAAGTGTTTTATCGATCAGAATTTTTCTCCTTTAATAACTTTTTGTGCTAGTTTACTTTTTACGCAATTCTGTCACTAAATTGTGTTATCTTGCAAGCAGAAAAATAAAAAGGGTCTTTTTGACATGTGGTCATTTTAACGACGAAAATAGCTTCACACCAATTGTTTGAAACCCATGTTCTCAAATCTCTACATATTGAACGTCGCCTAACGTACTTAACTGATCATGTTTATTGATAACGTTGGGAAAATTAAATTTTACTACGTCTTGATCACTTTTAAAAGTCACCAAGTACATGTATAATAGCGGCTGTTGTCCTATACAGTGGTGACAACACTTCCTAAACGAAAAGCGCTAGAATATTTGAACAACACTCCTAAATATTCACAAATTATTAAGATAAGTTAATCCCCACGACAGAGTTCTTAACCGAAGACAAACTACCCAATGTTCAGGAAAATTAGAACACTATATAATTACCAAGTATTACCATTTTATTGTTTACCTATCAGACAATCATTACTTATACTGTTCATACACCAGAAATCTACAATATCTTAATGTTCACGTATCAGACAGCCATTCCTATACTGTTCACACACCAGAACACCACCACAATCAGACAACCACTCCTTCACTGTTCACACACCAGAACACCACCATATTTCAGACAACCACTCCTTCACCGTTCACACACCAGAACACCACCATATATCAGACAACCACTACTTCTACTGTTCACACACCAGAACACCACCATGTATCAGACAACCACTCCTTTACTGTTCACACACCAGAAAACCACCACATATAAGACAAGCACTTTTACTGTTCACACACCAGAACACCACCATATATTAGACAACTACTCCTTCACACACCAGAACACCACCATATATCAGACAACCACTGCTTTACTGTTCACACACCAGAACACCACCATATATCAGACAACCATTCCTGTACTGTTCACACACCGGAACACCACCATATATCAGACAACCACTCCTGTACTGTTCACAAACCAGAAAACCACCATATATAAGACAAGCACCTTTACTGTTCACATATCAGAACACAACCATATATCAGACAACCACTGCTTTACTTATTACACACCAGAACACCACTATATATCAGACAACTACTCCTTTACTGTTCACAGACCAGAACACCACCATGTATCAGACAACCACTCCTTTACTGTTCACACACAAGGACACCACTATATATCAGACAAGCACTCCTTTACTGTTCACACACCAGAACACCACCATATATCAGACAACCACTCCTTCACCGTTCACACACCAGAACACCACCATATATCAGACAACCACTCCTTTACTGTTCACACACCAGAACACCACTATATATCAGACAACTACTCCTGTACTGTTCACACACCGGAAAACCACCATATATTAGACAACCACTCCTGTACTGTTCACACACCAGAACACCACTATATATCAGACAACCACTCCTTCACCGTTCACACACCGGAAAACCACCATATATCAGACAACCACTCCTGTACTGTTAACAAACCAGAAAACCACCATATATCAGACAACCACTCCTTTACTGTTCACACACCAGAACACCACCATATATCAGACAACCATTCCTGTACTGTTCACACATCGGAAACCACCATATATCAGACAACCACTCCTGCACTGTTCACACACCAGAACACCACCATATATCAGACAACCACTCCTGCACTGTTCACACACCAGAACACCACCATATATCAGAGACAACCACTCCTTTACTTTTCACACACCAGAAAACCACCATATATCAGACAACCATTCCTGTACTGTTCACACATCGGAAAACCACCATATTTCAGACAACCACTCCTTTACTGTTCACACACAAGGACACCATTATATATCAAACAAGCACTCCTTTACTGTTCACACACCAGAACACCACCATATATCAGATAACCACTCCTTTACTGTTCACACATCAGAAAACTTCCATATATAAGACAAGCACCTTTACTGTTCACACACCAGAACACCACCATCTTAGTGTTAAGATATCAGAAAACCACTATACTTAACTGTTCACAAACCAGGCCACAACTATCTAGTTAATGTATAGTTTAATTTATGAACATTTATTAATTCAAGTGTCTCATTCACAAAGGAAATCAAGAAATTTAAAGCCATCTAGTGCATTTTCCTAAATTTATTGCACACGAATGTTGTACATTTTCATTTAAAATAACAATTTACTTTAAGGAATAGAAATGTAAATATTTATACAATATGACTGATTAGCTCATCATTGGTTATAGGTTCCATATATTGTAGTACTTTTTATTTGTTTATGCTTCATTCCTGAACTCTTCAAAGAGGTATCTTGAAAAATTGTTCCAAAGCCATTCCTCAAACTTCGCCACTTACTTTCTTGCTTAATATTAAACTCTCATTAACTAAAATAATATTTATAGAAGAATTCACCCCCATCAATCTATTCTCTTTGTTTGAATTTGTTATTCTCTCATTTTTTTTTCAACTTGATTCGATATCCGGATCGTCGAAGGACATCTTACAACATCAGCAGCTGATCTTTTAAGTCTCTAAAATTCTTCACACAGCCATATTTACAAATGACCTTGCTATTTTTGATATATCACAGCGATGTCGACAGTCCTTCTTATCATGCAGACATGATTTCAAACAGATTAATTAATTCTTTTTACGGTCATAAAATTATAATAAATATGTGGGTCACGTCCATTTTGTTATTTTCGCCAGTAGTATTGACAGGTCGACAATAGTCGGACTAGAATACAGGTTTCGTTATTCTTTTTAAAAGTACTTATATATATTTGAGTCATAAAGAATATTTAATGTTACATTCATTAAGTTTTATGATTCTATATATGTGCAAAAGTTCTGTTTATAAATAGTAATTTAACCGATCCTAAGCTGTTAACGTGACTATGTAGATGGAGGTCGGTGCATGCATTGCATTACTGGAATTTCTGCATATCTTATCATACGTTGTATTATTTAACAGTTTTGTTTGACCTACACATTAATATTGTTAATTAAAATATCACAAACATTGACGACACATAGAGTTCAAATTGGTTAGTTTAAAATGAAGGAGCTTCATGTAGACAGCTTTAAAAGTATAATCTTTGAGGACGACAAGAGGAAATCTTTTGATCCACGTGTACTCAATTGAAATGTACACAAGTTTATTAAAAAGGCAAACCTTGCCGCTATTACCCAGAGTGAAGAAAACAGAGAGTAATTTAATGCCATTATGTGCCGCCTAATTCGTAGTTTATATTCAGATATATTTACATTCGTTCTTAATGGTCATTTACCGATTGTTCATCCAAAAAGCTTTCAGACGCGTTTACAATAGGAGTGTTTTTGATATTCATATGACATGCTTCCTATTCACCAGGGGTAAAAAGGACCATCTTCAGTTCGTGGTGGTCTACAATATGGCTTACTAGATTAAATTTTATCTCCATGGCAACATTATCTCTTAAGAATTGGTGACCACGGGTGCCAAACGAGGACCGTCGTATATAATTCACTAAGACTCTATAAAACCAGGAGCAATGTAAAATGCTCTAAAATATTGAATACCTGATTAGGAAAATTAAATCAATTTACCCAAATTCATCCTTAAATAGCTAAATTTAGCACCCTTCCCCTGATCCCGACTTTGATGACTATTTCACAGTTCCCTGGGTCTTTTGGGCATTGTCGAACCTGTTCATCACGTCTTTGAAGTTATGCTGCCCTAATGACAATCCCAACCCAACTGGGGTGATATATAAGGGGTCAATCAAGCTAAATCGATATACATCTGCTTTATGGTTGACAAAATTCTTGTCGTTATTGTTGTTGTTCACTCTGAGCCTAATCGATATTTGAATAGATTGTTTGATAACCTTACGCAGCATAAGCCGTTTAGCTTCTCAATTCATTACACGATCAGTATATCTAGATTGAGACTTTGATATTAGATTTTACACTTCGCCACTACATTAGTTAAAAACCGGGACAGATATTTCTACTGAGAATGTCTTTTATTCTCACGTTTAATTATCACTAGCAATTAAATAAAAAAAATATCAGGGTTTAGATCTACTTTTTTACCTAACCTTATCATTTTATAAATATTTTAGAAATTCTGGATAATGACTGATGCAAACAAAATTAATTATCTTCACTCCTCCCTTTAACAGAAATTCATCTTTGAAGAAATAAATTTTGCTAGCGCTCTTAATCGAGCGTTAGCAGATACGTTAGTCAGTTTGACTGGCATGCGCATGCTCGAATTCACGGTAGGGCACTCTGGGAAATTAAAAACTATTTATGTCACATAATTCGTATAACATTTCGTACCCTTCTGTCGTGTTTTGCTGTCTAACCTGTACAAACAATGTCCAGGCTTTTTGACATCATAGACGAGAGGCCCATGGGCCACAACTCTTTCCTGAGTAACTATGGCCTTTTTGTTCTTCATCAGCAGATTCTTTTTCCTGTAAAATCTTATGTAAAACTTTGATCAAATATTTTGGCCCCACCCTACCCAGAAGGTCATGTTTTGAACAAACGCTTCCATATAAATATAAGCAATCATGGCTTTGCTGTTCTTGAGAAGATTTTTAAAGACATTTCCAATATATTCCTATGTATAATTTAGTTCCCATGCTGTGGTCCCACCCTACCCCAGAGGTCACGATTTGAACAATCTTGAATCTACACCACCTGAGGATGCTTCTGTATTAATGTGACTAATCATGGCTTTGCTGTTCTTGAGAAGAAGATTTTTAAGGATACCTATGTAAAACTTTGATCCCCTGTTGTGGCCCCGCCCTAGCCCGGGGATCATGATTTGAACAAACATGAATCTAAAGTTTGTAATGAAACTTTCAAACTTTCAAACAAATTTGATCTTTCCTGGGCCAGTGGTTCATGAGAAGATTTTAAAAGGTGCCAACGAATTTTCACAAATTCTTAATTATCTCCCCTTGAAAGAGGGCGTGGCACTTCCTGTGAATAAATTTAAATTCCCTTCACCCAAGGATGCTTTATGGTAAGTTTGGTTGAAATTTGCTCAGTGGTTCCTGAGAAGTCGAAAATGTGAAAAGTTTACTGACAACAGACAGACGCCGGACACCCTTCGATCTGAAAAGCTTTGGCAGGTGAAATAATAAAAAGGGAGCTCATAAATTTAAATACCTTGTCAATTTATTTTGTTAAAAACATTTCGATTCTACACACAAGTACTCCGTAGTTAATTTTAAAAAGATGATAAAGTTTCATCTATGTTGTTTTTGAAGATCAAGTCTTCCAACAATCTGTTGGAACTCCTATGGGTACTAATTTCGCCCAGTTATTAGTAGACCTATGTTTGTATTCATATGAAGCAGAATTTATTCAAAAATTTCTACATAAAATGAAGAAAAGTCTCTTGCTGTGGCCTTCAATTCGACATTTAGATATATCGACGACATTTTATCAATTAACAAAATTCATTTTCATTCCTATGCTGATTCAATATATCCCTTTGAACTCAAAATAAAGACAACACAAAATCTGACACATCTGTTTCATATTTGGATATTTTACTAAAGGAAACATTAATGGCAAACTACCAACAAAATTGCTATCGTCAACATCCCTTGATTACATAGCAATATGCCATTAAAACCAGTATATGGAGTTTACGTATCACAGTTGATTCGATAAGCAAGAATATGCTCTAGGTAAGAAGATTTTTTTTAAACGAGACAGGCTATTAACAAATAAGTTGATGATACAAGGGTATCAACAACCTCGTTTAAAGTCATCATTTCACAAATTCTATATATGATTGATACAATGACCTTGTTAGGATATATTATCTATCGTTAAGTCAAATGTTGACTGACATTTTTCATACAAATTGTAAGGGCATTATTTCTACCGATTTGCACGGATTTTTCCCGTTTACCCGAACATGTCAAGGAGCACACTGTGGGTGTGACCGGTCGACAGGGTATTCTTACTCCTCCATGGCGCCTGATCCTACCTCTGATGTCCTTTAGGGGTCCGTGCTGCTCTGCTCCCAATTCGTATTGTTCCAATGGACTTTTGAGCTTGATTATTTTCATATTTCATTACTAAAATTAATAATAAAGTCATGGTTTTACTTAAGGAAGCGTCCTCAGATAATGTAGAGTTTTTTTTTTTTTAAATCATGACCACCGGCTTATGGTGAGATTTCATATGTGATCTGAGTTTTACATGGCAATATATATATAAGAAAAAAAAATCTAAAATTATTTCTCTAATCATAGCCATAAGAAGTCGTACTGATATGCAAGCATCCTCAGGTAGTTAAGATTCAAGTTTGTTCAGATTAGGCCTGAGGAACTGAGATCACAATAGGAGAGTTTTACAAAGGAGTATATAGAAAGAAGTTTTTTTTTCAGGAGTTGCAAGACAACACTAAATGGAATTGATAAGCAAAAAATTCCTAAATTGTGTAGATCAGATTTTTTTTTAAATCATGAGCCCCGGGCTTAAGATTGGGCCAAAATCAGGGATCCAAATTTTATACAATGCATGTGTACCGGGGAAAAAAATCTCCAGAACAGCAGGGCCATGTTGATTGTACTGATATTAACATCCCAATGTTGTGTGGATTCAACTTTGAATAAATCATAGCTCTCTTAGGACAAGATTTTGGTCCTCAATATGGAGTCTTTTTCATCTAATGAAATTAAAGAAGAAAAGTTTTAAAAGAATCTGCTGATGAAGAACAGAAGTTTCAAACTGAATTAGATGTGCATTATGGCCCGTGGGCCTCTGGTTTTAATATTGGATTGGTTGTGATGCCGATACTGGTCCAATATCAGAATTATTGGCCCGTTAAGGTCACATGGTCATTTTTGACAGAAGTATTACTGAATTGTCTTTTAAAAATATTTCTGGTTTCTTGTCTTTAATTTTGTATCGATTCTTCATTAAAAAAAATCGATCCGCATGGTTTGATTACGTAGACTTATTTGCATGTTGAAAGCATTGATTTACAAAATACAAAGATGAGGAATAAAATCAAGTGTGTCTTTTAAATTACACGTGACAAATTTTTTCGGGGATCTATATTTTACAAATTGATAAATGGAAGTTGTTATATTTTTGGATTACAGATTAAATAACATTTATTGGTACTCTGGATTTTTATGCATTTCCATGAACATTGTCTCTATATGGTATTTGTTTCAAGTCGAATCCTCGAACCCCTGAAGCATATTCTCTTACCCGGAACAAAATAGTCTAATAATTTTGTGTATGTGTCATTCTATAAATGAAGGCAGTCCTACTTAAAGGGCAGATGGTACAAACAGACTTTAAAATAATCATGAAAATTCATTACTAAAAACATGTTTATATAATTTAAATAAAGTACTTTACCGCATATATTTGATTTTTTCATCCAACGTTTCACTGTAATATTCTATAAAGTGATAAAAGTTGTATAGATTTATAAAGGTGAAAAGAAAAAGGTAGAAATTTGACTATTATGGAAAGTAAACAATTTCTGAATACATGTATTTTAGAAATTTGATATTTGTATCATTTACAACCAAAATAAGTCCAAAATGTATATCAGTCGAAACTTCTATTATTCTTTTTTTGCATCATTTTTGAAGTTTTGAGTAAATAATTACTTTATCGATCACCTTTTAAACAAGATGGCAACTCAAGCATCAAAATCATTGAGATATTTTTAAGTAAGATCGGATTCTCAATCGGAGAAGTAGACTAGTAACCGCTACTAAATGACAACGCTAATCATTTGTTATCCACAGTCACACACTTTAGAGAAATCGAAGAACACACACGAATATCAAGTTTCTTGGATTTTGTATTTCTAGAAAGTTTGAAAATGTGATTGGTTATGACTGGAATTAACGGAATGCATTTAGTTCTTCACGGACAATGTTCCTGAAATCCATTATCCTCATGTTAGAAATCAAACTAAATGTCCTGGCTACCGTGGACATTAGGTTTATGCTAACTTTTTATCCATGTTGATTTTTATGCCCCCCGGATCGAAAGATCCCGGGGGTATATTGTTTTTGTCCTGTCTCTCTGTTTGTCTGTTTGTTGTCAACTTTAACCTTGCCCATAACTTTTGATTGGTTTGAGCTATGACTTTCATATTTCACTTGTGTATTCCTTGTGACAAGACCTTTCTTTGGATACCATCCAACGTTTCACTGTAATATTCTATAAAGTGATTGGCTTTCATACGTTACATATGTTATTCTTGTGACAAGACCTTCCTCTGGATATCAACCTCTTTGACCTTGACATAGGAGTTTGACCTACTTTTGAAAAACTTTAACCTTGGCCATAACTTTTGAACGGTTGGAGCTAGGGCTTTCATACTTCACATATGTTATCCTTGTGACAAGACCTTCCTTTGGATACCAACCACTTTCACCTTTTGACCTTGACCTAGGAGTTTGACCTAGTTTTGAAAAACTTTAACCTTTGTCATAACTTTTGAATGGTTGATGCTATGGCTTTCATATTTCACACATGCAATCCTTGTGACAGGACCTTCCTTTGGATACCAACCACTTTGACCCTTTGACCTTGACATAGGAGTTTGACCTACTTTCGAAAAACTTTAACCTTGGCCATAACTTTTGAATGGTTGGTGCTAGGGCTTTCATACTTCACATATGTAATCCTTGTGACAAGACCTTCCTTTGGATACGAACAACTTTGACCTTGACGTTTTACTTATTTTTAAAACACTTTTACCTTCGCCATAACTTTTGAACAGTTGCAGGTAGGGCTTTCAAATTTCACAGGTATATTCCGCGAGACAAGACCTTTCTTTGTGTACCAACATTTTTTATCTTTCGGCCTGGATTTTGACTCGCATTTGAAAAACTTTATCCATCGCCATAAGCTGCCATACGGGTGCATCAGTGTTTCACAAACACATCTTGTTTTTTTTTGTTTTGATATCGGGCATATGATGCTTCTGCTCCAATTATTGGGGACTATTACCCGGTTGAGGCACAGGATAAACAGTATGAAGTATTAGGTTTTCACTTAAATTTTTCAATATCTCGTAGTAGCTAAATTATCCATACCTACACATTTTGGGGTGCAACCTTGTTTCATTAATAGTGGTCGATCTGGTCCGATCATTTTTCATCTGCAGATTATCGGTTTCAGTTGCAGTAATTCATTTTCTGTTTCCATTGTAAGTCGTTCTAGGTTGGAGATCAAGGAATCACGCACTTTTGTGACACCACCTTAAAAAATTTATCGTTTCAGGATGTCATTCTTTCTGCAAGACATTTCTGCAAATGCCACTATCAGTAAATTCAGTGGATCAGAACTGAGTGACTGACATCCCAAGTTGGGATACTCCTGCTGCTAGTTGGGTTTGGTGTTCACTTAATTATAATAAATAACATTTTATAAATAGTACCACTTAAAACTCTATGCAGCACACAAGTGGTTAGTATGTGGGTCCGTAATCAAGCACGGATTTACCTATTGTGAAGACGTAAGTAAATTTCCAGGGGGATCCAAACCAATTAAAAGAAGGCCATCTCAGAAATATATTAACGAGCAACCCCCCCAAAAAATGGAAAAAGGAAAAACAACGACAAAATGAATAAATTAATTAAAAAAAACAACAACAAACAAAAACAAGCAAGGCAATTCTCTTTACGCTTTCCTTCATTCACATCTCCTTACCATTTTACCGGGGGTTCATGTTTTCTAGGGGATGTCAGTGTTTTCTAAGGAGGTCCAAGGTAACATTTTCCTTACTTTACAAATTTGAAAACTCTGAAAATCCCAGGGGTCCGAACCCTCTGAGCCTCCCCCCCCCCTGCTAGATCCGCGCATGGTTCTAAAAGAGTTCTCTTACTTAATTATAATATACATTCATATTCATATTCAACAAGTAATATTAGGTTCCATAGTTATGTTTTTGCATATATATATTATGATTTGGTAATTTGTTTAAAGTTACAATTTTTGATTCATACAGTGTTATGGATGAAAAATATGAATGTACCATCTACATTATTGCAATCAAAAAAAAAAAAAAAGTACAAGAGGTCCATGGGCCAAAACGCACAACTGAGTAGCTTTAGTCCTGCAGTTCTTCAGAAGATTTCCAAAAAAGATTTCTTTATTCCAATGAAAATGACCCCCTATTATGGTCCTACCTAAACCCAGTGGTCATGATTTGAACAATTTCAAATCTATACTATCTCCAGAAGCTTTTACATACGTTTAATTTCTTCTGGCCCAGTGGTTCTTCAGAAGATTTTTAAAGAATTTTACATATTTCAAGGTAAAACTTTGATCCCTTATTGAGGCCCCACCCAATCCCCGGGGACCATAATTTGAATAATTTAAAATCTACACTATCCCATAAAGCTTTCACACGAGTTCCATCTCTTCTAGCCAAGTGGTTCTTGAGAGGATTTTTTTTTTAATGACCCAACCCTATTTTTTGTCTTTTCTTGATAATCTCCCCATTTGAATAAGACTTGGTCCTTCATTTGAACAATTCAATTAAATTCCCCTTTATCCAAGAATGCTTTAATTGAGCCAACTTTGGTTGAAATTGGTTCAGTTGTTTTCGAGAAAAAGTCGAAAATGTGAAAAGTTTGCAGATGAACGGACGGACGCCGGAGAAAGGGTGATCAGAAAAGATCTCTTGGGCTTTGAGCTCAGGTGAGCTAAAATTGCCTGTACCACCCTAATGAATGCCCCAAAAGTACCTTTCCCATCATACTTTGCACCGGTTCCAGCTTAGTGATAAATATTAACTGGTTCCTATTATGACAGAGCTAGTGAAACGAGGGGTATCTCCATCTAACCATAAACAAATTGTATAAAAATGGTTTTCTTTTTTAGATGTTTCATCAGTTTTTGAGTTTACTCTTTCTCCTAAAATCAATTGCTTTCTCCTTCACAATAAAAGACTTTATTTATTGCTATTTGAAAAAAAATTATTTTGCAACTATACATTTTTTTTTACCACAAAGATGATAATATCAACTTATAGCTTTTAGTGACAAATGGAGAAAAGAGCTAGTGGACCTTTATAAACTATTATTCGTTCACAGACAAAGCAGAATATTTTTTTTTCGGCCAGACTTCGGAAAAAGTAAACAAGGACAAAAACACACTTATTGCGCAAGAAAATTAGACAGACGATCGACATACTGTGTAGAAAATTATATGATTCTTATATACTTGATAATTAATTAAAAGTTAAACAGCAGAATAGACAGCTGTCAAAAAAGGGAAATCACTACAAAATTAACATTTCAACTTACGGAAAACATCAAAGACAATCTAATTCATGTCAAATGAAAATAAATGACAAGTCTCCTTGTCAAAATTAGGAACTTTGTTGGAAAAAGAAAGAAATTTTTATCTAGTAGCGAATGAATACGAACTAGGAAAGTCATTTGATGTCGGTGCGGTACCTTGTTCGTTGTAAACACCGATTTCGGCATTCTGTGCACTTGATTTTTTTTTTTTTTTAGTTTTTAGTGTAGAGGAAATTATTGCTCATGACAAGACGTTACATTGAAAATCTTGGTTTAGTTTCGAACATTCGACTTAAAAATAATGCTAAATGACAATAGTTTCGGACATCTCATTGAAAAACAAAACAAAACAAACTACAGTAATTAATAATTTATTTTGACAAGAACAGAATAGAAAAAAATGTTTTAGTAAAAAAAAAAAAAAAATAAGCCAATAACAGGCGATCACACAGCTTGCGATGCCATTATACATTTACAGGAGAAAATCAATGATCATCAGGAGCGAAAAAAGAAAACCCGGGATCAGCCAGAATACTGAGCTTTATAATTCAATGATTATGATTATTTCTGTATAAGCTTATTAATGGATAATAATAAATTAATATACGGAGAAATTTCCAGGGATTATGAAAAGATCAGTCTAAAGATTCGCTAGTATCCAGGTTGATTGCCAGAGGTATAATTATATGGAACACACCCAGCAGATGGTTGACTTGGAAGCAGGCCACGCTTTGTATGCTGAGATCAACAGTAAAGCCATACAAATATTGACCAATAAAGCAAAAATGACTATCCCAGAGTGTATATATATATATATATATATATATATATATATATATATATATATATATATATATATATATATATATATATATATATATATATATATATATATATATATATATATATATATATATATATATATATATATATATATATATATGTATGTATGTATGTATGTATGTATGTATGTATGTATATATATATATATATATATATATATATATATATATATATATATATATATATATATATATATATATATATAAAAGCTGAAAATATTGTTAAAAACTATATATTGTATTTTAACTTTAATAAAGCACGTAAAAAACCTGCACCTCATTAAATACAAATAGCTGATAAGGAACTGCATGTTTTGGCAATATAATCCACAGCCTGAATATTGCATTGAAAGTTGCCAAGTGTATAGAGCAATCGATGTAAACAATTGCAAAGTCTTAAAAGAATCGGGTATTACAGCATGACACTTTTATAAAGAGATTTTAGTACAATGTCCTGGCTAACCAAAGATATGAGACAGAGTGTACGCATTTACAACAGGTAGGATTTGTGTCAGAAGATAAATCTCGCGGCCCACTAGGATTGCCAGCAAGTAATCCAGTTTATTTTTAGAATAAGATAAATTTTAATCAAATATAATCACATTCAAATTTTATTCTTTTCAACCAAGCAATCTATTCCGTTTTTAGACATGGGTTCCTTGTAGAGGTCTTACCTGGCTTCACAGTAAGAATTTCTACACGCCAAAGAATCAGACATATCGCAAAAGTCAGAAGCCTTTAGTTAGCCTACCATAACAATCAAATTACCACAGCAAACGGAACCCCATAAACCTGAAGATCAGAATTTAAACGTCACCTATCGGAAAAGTTAGAATCTTCTCATACTTGGCTAATGAAAACCTCTCCAATCAGGCCGAACAGACAGGAAGTTTTTGCAGGTTTGTGCTTCAATACCCAGACAGCACAGTTAGTAGATCACCTATAGAGCCTGGTTCGAATCCTTCTTATTACGAAAGTGAAAGACCCGCTAGTAAATTGCAGAGGTTCAAGTCTGGAACAGAGACATTTAGAGACATTTAGGAGGAATGTGTAGCAGTCTGCCAGGTTTGTAAGCAGTTGGTTTGATAGCTTAGTTGGTAGAGTTCATAGGACCTGGGTTCGAATCCTGTTCGAGTCGGTTGGAGTTTCTCCTTTGTGGTTTTATCAATTTGGTGCCGTGAGCATTAAAGATGAAAGACTTGCCAGGGATGAGCTTGGATTGTAGACATTGAATGGGGGAGGAATGTGGTTGTAAGGTTGTTCGGCGATGGCCTGATAGCTCAATTAGAGCATCTCTCTTTAGTTCATGGGGCCTGGGTTTGAATCCTAGGTTGGTCAGTTTTATTTTTTCCCTACCTGTTACATTTCTTTTGGATAATCAAAGCGTCTTCACACAGGGGCACTCGGAATCAACTCGGAATCAACTCATATCGAAACAATGAGAATCCCTAAATTTCGTTAATGCTCTCATTAACTTAATACTAGCAATTTTTTCACTATATGCATTTATGTCCCTATCCTGAGGTCCGTAGAACGCGGGGGAGGGGGGGGGGGCAGGGGGCCCGCCCCATTTTTTTCTGAGTATAGTGTTCTGCTATAGTAATTTTTCATTTACATGATAGATACTGGTCCCCCCCCCCCCCACACACACACACATACACACACTTTTTTGTTTCAGTAAGGTCGAGCAGTGGCAAATTCTAGTTATTTGACACTTTTAATTTAGGTGTGTTTTTTTTTCTTGTCAGATTTTTTGGGAGGTTGCCCCCCCCCCCCCCCCGCCACTTTTGAAACCGTTGCTACGGGGCTGTTCCTTTATGGAATTATTGTTGATCTTGTACATTTTCTTGTATATATTTACATGTATACTGTATTAAGATTTGTATTTTATCTAAACTTTATCTAAACTTTAAAAGGTGATTGTGAACTGAAGACAACATTGTTTTGAGGGATACCCATTAATTAATAATCGTGCTACAGCTAAACAAATTTAATGCTTATGTCTGAATTGTGTATGGATGTGTTTAATACGTAATAATACGAGTACGTGCTTAGTTAACTCCATTTCACTACGGTATCTCTTAGACTAGGTAAAGAGAGTGATAATTTAATCCGCTAAAATAGAAATCTTACAAAGGAACCTTATACATATCGGGCAAGCTAAATAGGCTGGTACACACGGTGAGTCTTTAAATGGTAGTTCTTATGCAGCTCTCGTGTCCATTTGCTAAGTTGTCCGAATAGAACACGGTGTAACTAGGGAGGTTGCAGTAATTTTGCTGACCATCGCACTCACATTCCTTAAAAGGAGTAAGAGCTTTGTATAGCCAACTCATTACCTCCTCTGAAATATCAGGTGTACATGCCAACCTATTTACAGCGGTAGTACAAACCAGGACAGGAATTCTGTATACTTGGTGATATGATGTTCATATCTATAAAGAAAATTGTCATGCATACCAGTATGGGCCAGTGACGCAGTAAACCTGAGAATTCAGATCTAACAACCAGGGCTTCTATTACCGACCTCCAAAATTCTCAAATGGCGAAGAAAACAGAACTTCGCCACTGGGTAGGAGATTAAAAAACTGTAATGTTTTCTTTTATTAAGCAGATTAATTTGTTATTTTCAATTGACCAATGAAAAATTCGAAAAACAGATGCGATTTTGAAAGCAGAGGCAACAATTCTCGACAGGTAATCGCCTTCCCGCCTAAAGTCGGTCCATGAGTATAGGGTGTTTCCCAGCTCTTATATACCACTTAAAGTGTTATTAGTGTCATATTGGAAGATTTATAACACCCGAGATAAATTTATATAACATACAAGTATTACATAAATTCTGCACGTCCTCGATCTTTTTTGGGGGGATTGACAAATGAATCAATTCAGAACGTTATCAGTTGATGCTTAGTTACGGACTTTATCAAAGTACTGAAAATACTGATGGGAGTTGATTTTGATGGCGGTTTAAATAAAATTCAATTTGTGTTTAATCTACCTGCAACTTTAACCCTATTCACAAATAATTAAATAAAAAATGATTAATTAAATTGTACGGATATTTTTCTAAATGTCTTCGTATTTGATATTTCATATAAAATTTTACCTGGTTGACCAAGAATGAAAAAAACACTAATTTTGTTTCCCACATCACCGTCTTAAAAAAAGAAAGAAAAAGACAACGGATATCAAGCTTATAAAAAACAAAACCTAAGAAAACCCATTTAAATTGGATACGGAATTTGCTTCCATGTTACTTTTTTAGGGATGGCAACAATTAAGCGGTTAAACGACTAATCAGTCGGGAAGATTATAGTATTCTCGCTTATTACATGATTAAATACAATGATTAAGTTACGGGGAGATGTTTTGGCAGCGCCGGCGTCTTCTGAATTATTTAACTGACCAATTGACGCATTTGAGATTTAAAGATGTTACTTATATGTAGATCACCAAAATGCATGTTATATAAGCATTTAGTTGACTATTTTTGTTTGCAAGGTTATTTAAAGAAACCTATACATGTAAAATACAGAAAAGCAATTACATGTTTTAGACTCTCAGCACATAATTTAAAGATAGAAACGGGAAGGTATGATAATTTTATAAGGAGTAATAGGAAATGTGATTTATGTAATTTAAATGATATTTAAGATGAATTTCATTTTTATTCATTTGTCCAGTTTTCCATGATTTAAGAGACAAATTCATCAAACATTACTCCTCCAGAAGACCAAGTGTCTTTAAACTAATACAACTATTTTGTAGTACAAATACCAAAGATGTAAATCAGTTAGGGAAATATATATATCATGCTAATAAATTACGATTAGAATGTTTAAAACAGTTAGCTAAATAATAGAATGTATGTACCACAAGTTTGTAAATGTATATCATGATTTTGTACTATGTATGTAACTGATAAATATATTATATTGTACTGTTATGCCTATGGGATGTACGTCCCACGGAATAAAGAACTGAAGAGTTTTAATTTTAAGTCATGGAAATATTATTTAAAAAGTAAATAAACTGCAAAAACTATCGATTAACCGGTTGACAATTGTGACCGGTTACGATCTATACCGGTGAAAGCCTATGGGTCATTAAGCAGTGAGGGTTCAAACACCCACCGTGACCTCGGTTTTTAAGGTCTCATCCGAAAGACGCGTGACTTTCACTTCTAATGCCGGACGCTTGGCGATTGATTGATTGTTTTTACCTCCCGTTCGAGAATTTTTCACTCATATAGAGACGTCACCATATACCGATGAAGGGGCTTAACTCGGCACTCAGGGCCATTGAGCAGTGAGGGTTCTTTATCGTGCCAACACCTACCGTGACACGGGGCCTCAGTTTTTAAGTTCTCATCCAAAGGACCCGCAACTTTCACTTCAAAGTGCCGAGCGCTTGGTGAGGGAACAGCTGCTACCTATTTTTTTATCGACTTAGGTCAGTCGCGGCCATGATTCGAACACACGACCTTCCGATCACGGAGCGAGCGCTCTACCGACTGAGCTTGCTTGACGGCTACACTTACCGTAGTAACAGTCAATACCTATGTCTTAGGTTTGGCGCGGCGTGGCGAGCGAGAATCGAATTCTCCTGGTCACGAAGCGAATGCCCTACCAATAAGCTACTGTGACCGGTTTTGAACAAAAAGAAGAAATTATTCTGCATCTTCAAAGATTTCAAGCAGGTTTTTGATACGGTCTGGAGATATGGACTATGGACCAAAATCTTAAAAAGTGGAATAGATGTAAAATGTTATAGATTTATCAGAAATATGCATAAGGATATTACATCAAAAGTACAGATAGGTCAATGCTTATCAAATTTTTAGCTCACTTTAACTGAAAGCTTAAATGAGCTTAAGTGATCACATTTTGTCCGGCGTTCGTCTGTCCGTTAATAAGCTTTTCACATTTTCGACTTCTTCTCAAGAACCAATCGGCCCTTTATAAGCAAACTTGCCTCAAAGCATCCTTGTGTAAAGGAGATTAAAATCTATACAAATGAAAGGCCCTTTTCATGGGGAGATAATGAAGAACTAGTGAAAATTTAATGGTATCATTTAAAAATCTTCATCTCAAGAGATATAACAAATTAATGTTGTTTATTATTAAAATCTAAGTCCAGAATTTTTGTTTTGTACGTATTTTTTTTCAAAGTGCGTTAAGTGTCTCCATGGTAAAAAATGTTGATGTACACTCTTAACGCACCTTGAAAACCTTTTTCAAAGTGCGCTGATTTTGTCCCAATTTTAACGCACTTGGAAAATTTTTTTCAAAGTGCGTAATTTTTTCAAAGTGCGTTGCCACAATGGGGAAGCCAACTTCCCAAAATTATCTGACAAGCAAAAATTAAAAAGAAAGAATAATAAAACAAAATTTACCAAAGCAAAATACTATACTCAGAAAAAAGTGAAGGGGGTGGGGGAATTAGATATTTGTATGGATAAATAAGATTGTTTGCACTGATTCTTTGAGCGCATTAATTGATTCTATGTGCGCATCAATTGATAACTAGTGTGTGCATTAATTCAGTTATTACTCGCAATAATTCAGCAAATAAATTATTTCTTTCAACAATATTAATGGAATTGATGTGCAAAATAATTCAGAATTGAAGATAACATAAATAATTTGAATATTTATCAATTCAGCTGAATTAAAATGATGTGCGCATCAATTGAATTAAAGATACCTTCAAATAACCACTGGTATTTTACGTTGGCCCAGACAGACAGACGGAGATATATTATTATTATTCCTTAGATCAGTTTCGCTTTGCATTTAAGTAATAAAGAAGAAAACAATAATATTTTAGTGGGCGGGAATTGGTTCTGGGGGGAAATCGCACTTAAGTTATTTACAGACTACCCCCTCTCCACCCTCCCCTCCCACCCACCTCCCCGAATAGAATCTGATGTTGAATTTCCGTGGAAAAAATCTTACTCTAGAGTCTATATTTTTGGGGGTAAATCTTAATCTAGAGCCAGTTTTCCTGAGGGAAAGATTTACACCTACTCAACAAGACCGATTTACAATTTTTGTTTTCCTTTGGACGAATTAGACTGTATATAGCAGGTCTTTTTATGCCTGTTTTTCTTCTCAAAATCAAAATATTTTTAATGCCTGCCAAATTTAGAACAGTAGTGCAATGTATGCCATGGTATATGAGTAGCCTTGACCTTTGTGGGTTTTCAGACTGCTCGAGGTCACTTAGAATGATAAAGCATGCTGACAAAGTCTGGACGTAGCGCATTTTTCTGAAGTAGACAAGACGCGTGGCATTTTATTTGAAACGTTCTTATTTGCATTTAAGCTTTCTTTGATATGTTCCATTTAAAATTCTACGGTGCAGTTAACGACCAGTTTGACAAAGACTTGTGTACATTTATACATGAATTAACATTTGCACCCTGGAATTGGTTGCTCGGTAGAAGGTAGATGAGGCCCTATAAATCTCGAGGAAGGAATGCCAAGTGTTACCATTATTACAGAGATGTAAGCAAATCAGGAATACATGAATTCTAAAGTGAGAAGAAATTATAAAATGTTGTCAGGGTTTTGTCAGTTGTTCGCCCGTCTGGCGCGTCGTTCGACTTGAGCGCAATAGATTGCCAAAGGATCACTGTAAAAGATCCCCTGTATCAATATTATAATTATCATAATTAAAGCAGTTTGGACAAAATAAAATCAAATCTTTCCAGAAGTATATCACGATCATAAACATTTGGCATTAAAATCGCCGTCATCTTTTGATGATATGACGATTATGTAAATTCTTCAGAACTGTGTGAACTCACTGCCATGTCCCGAAAAAGTTAAAGTGGAGCAAAAATATAGGCGGATCAGAATTTAATATGACAGATACGGAATATCTAGAACTGGCAGCTTGTTATTTGACAGAACCAATATCCGTTGATGACTACAAATGATTGGATTAAAATAAGGTATCGTCCATTTTCAAATGAAGTGCTTTTAGTGCAACCATCCAAAATATGAGTAGATCTATATTAATTTAATAATATGGTCGAGCTTTTGAAAAAAAATCCTCCTGATTCAGATGTAAGAGAATCTATTTTTATCTTCATTTAATGAAACATTAGAAGAATGGCGGACTCAGCGTTAATAAGTATGTCTTTTTATAGAAGAATTGATTCATATAATAGAATACAGAGACTATTAGAGAGTATTTACTATAGTACAATATAGGGCTGTCAGTCTGAGTATCACCTCCTCTGATTAAATAAATCTTAATATGAACAAAATTTAAACTTTTATCGTGCTCATCCTGAACTTATTCACATCTTACACTGTATATCCTTTCTAAAAAACTTTAAAAACAAAACAAAACAAAAATCATACAAACAAAAACGTGATATAAACCAGGCATTCGAATGAAAACCTTGTAATTTATATCAAATTATTCATGACATCAAGTGAAAATTGATTTCTGCATAATCATAACCTCAAACAATAGAAATATTTCACAGTGTAAGTGTGTAAAAACTAAGTAAAAAAGGACAGGGAAAATGAGATTTGTTTTCTTTCATTTTATCAATCAGCTTATATATATATATATATATATATATATATATATATATATATATATATATATATATATATATATATATATATATATATATATATATATATATATCCAAAAAATGAAAAGAAATATCACAGTGTCCGGTAATTAATATGAAAATTAAAAATAACAAGGCAACAATGTTAGTAAAACGTAAGCGCTTATATATATATATATATATCTCTGTGTGTGTGTGTGTGTGTATATATATTCTTTAACAATATCTTTAAAACATTTTATCTATATCCCCCCCCCCCCCCGAATTTCCCTACTTTGCATTGTACGTATACTGTATCATTTTCTATATATAGCGTTTCTCAACTCGTAAGTTTTCAATGTGGTACATGTAGATACTGATTAGAAAGAGGAAGTTGAGAGGGGGGGGGGTTTAAGTTTAATACTACAGGTGTTCCGAACCTTTATAACAAGACAAGGAATGTACCTCCCACAGAGAACACTTGTTACACACAGAATACAGACTTCCAACGTACCTGGACTTTTATTCTCTGTTCTATCTCTGGGTTTATCTTTGATAGAGGAGATTGCTTCAGATCGTGTAACCACGTATTAATGTGTCAAAAGTTGTGCCCGATCAGCGTACAATCATGACCAGGAAACAGGGTTTTAAATCTCACAATTGTAAAAAAAAAAAAAAAACAAAAAAAAAAAAAACAAAAAAAAAAAAAAAAAAACGTAACGATCAAAGATATTGGAACAAGCCATGTCTTTGGTTAAAAAATTTTCTGTATAGAAACTCTCTTTCTCCCTTTTTCTCTCTCTTTCCAGACATTCAAAGGCACTTTTAATGTGACTATGGTAAACTTTTATCACATATTATTCTTCTATGATTATAAGGTAACTTTTATCACATAAAATTTGATTTTTCCTCTCGGCGAGCAATGATTTGACGCGGTTTACGCAGAAAACAAAGGCAAGTGTGTCATAGGTTTTGCGGCTGATTTAGTTGGGTGGAGACACTTTTTTTCACTGCGTTTTTTTTTGTTCAAAGCGAAAATGACGCAATTCGTGGGAGGGGGTACGCAATGAAATTCGGAGTTAGATATTTTATGTTATTATTATACTATTGGATAAACTTTTATTACAGACATAAGTGCCTGTGGACATGGTCTCCAAATATATGCAAAAATGCGATAAAATATATTGCTTTGGTTCCTGAAGTTGAAATATCTGCATAAAGAGAGGAAATATTTACAACTCTTTTAACCCTATAGCATACATGCATGTTTTATGCATAATTAACCGTTAAAAAAATCTAAAAAAAAAAGAACCTTCATAACGATATTTTACTTGCAAAGTTCTATCAAAAATGGAATGGCCATTTTATAAGACAATATATCTTCGGTTTTTGTCATGATGTAACATATGAAAATTTTATTATGAAACAATGAGTGTTTTTTTAAATTATAGTCTATATTCACATGTATACTGAACAGAATATAAATATTGTGCATTATAAATGTCGGCATTCTCTGACGTTTTGATTGCCTACTTTTATTGCAGATGTTTAACTCCACGAGTGAAAATAATTCTCTGCATTACGTCTGACGGCAAGTTTCTGAAATATAATTATGTTTTTGTATCTCTTCGTTTTGTATACCAAAATTATTTAGAACACTTATTATCCTGTGATTTCTGAACTGTTTTTAAAATGTCTTAAAAAATATTCATTAACCAAAGACAGTGATAAAAAGAATTCAAGTTACATTATTTCTAATAGGATTGTACATAGGAAAAACCATCATCTGAATCTTACAGAAAAATGTATCTCAATATTTTACGGGGGCACTTTTTAAAGCACCCATGAACAATCACAAATTATCGGGAAAAATTGTATATTAATGATGAACATATCGACTGACCTTAAGATCTAAATAATTACGCAATATATTAAGATAATACCAATTTGCGGAAACGTGATGCACCGCAATGCTTGGCTGACGGAAGAGGTGCCTTGAAAAATCAAATCAAAGTACTCATAGTATAATAAGCTGGGCTTATTAAACAAAATAATAGCGGTAATAATAAACATAGGTAATCAGAGATTACAGAGCTCACCTCAACGGATGTTGTCCTTAAGGAAGGCAAAGTCCCACATTAAACTAATAATCTAGTAGTGTACATCCCAAGATGCAAAATTTATGCAATTTTGATCTGATAGGGCTTGCAGTTACTTGGAAATAATCTTATCCAAAAACTTCAAACTAGTCACTCATCCAGAAAATGTAATTCAAATTCAGCATCTGAAGCAAGTTTGAGAGTGTTCATCCCTTGATGCAACATCCATGCAAGTTTGTTTTAGATAGACCTTACAGTTTCTTTGTAATAGACCTGCACCCAAAACATTAACCTGGTCCATATCTGGAAAATGTATATCCAGCATCCGAAGCAAGTCCATTAGTGTATCTTCCATGCAAGTTTGGTCAACATAGGGCTTGTAGTTACTTTAGAATGAACCTGCTTCAAGAACTTTAACCTGTTCACTCATCCGGAAAATGTTGGTTAGATCCAGCATCATCCAAAGCAAGCCTGGTGGTGAACATACTTAGAAGTATCATCCATGCAAGTTTGGATAACATAATATGTCTTGGGTTTAAAGTTAGTTTAGAATGAACCTGCTCCAAAAAACTTTAACCTGTTCACTCATCTGAAAAATGTATGTCAGATCCAGCATCCGATGCAAGTCTGGTAGTGTGCATCCTTAGATGTATCATCCATGCAAGTTTGGTCAATATAGGTCTTATAGTTACTTAGTTGGAAATGAGACCTGCGCCAAAAACTTTAACCTGCACAAAAAACAACCTGCTCCAAAAACATTAACCTGGTCATTCTTTAGCTGAAATAGCAGCATCTGAAACCTTGACTGGTACAATGAAACACACTAAAAGCATCCTACATGCATCTCTGATTAGGGCATAAAAGTACTTAAAAAGAAAACTGCACCAAAAACTTTAACCTGGGACGCCAACGCCGACACAGACGCCGAGGGTATCACATAAGCTCCCCCGCCACTTCGTTTAGGTGAGCTAAAAAAGGGAGGGGGAGGGGCTTCAGTGACGTTTCGTAAGACAATTAAAAAAAAGTCGTATGAAAACGAGAGAGAGAGAGAGAGAGAGAGAGAGAGAGTATTGTAAATGAAATTTCAAATTTATCTGGGATCTTAAACCACAGTCAAAATTGTCATAATTAATCGGATTTCGAGTTAACCTGACACAGCCGAAAATATACAAATGGATCAGCCTGGTTTCCTGACTGTTTTTCTTCGTCAGAGGCAGGATACAACAACACTGACTATCAAAAAACCTTACTCATATAAAAGACTTCAGTTGTCAAAATCATTATAATATTGATGTTTATCGATGTAGAATTCATCTTATTTCGTTTTTATATTTAGCGTTTGTATTGTCTCAAAAAGTGGTTGATAGTGAATAGTTACTATATTTTTACACAAAAATTTAATAAAGAGGTTGTTAATTCAGCTTCCGGTTTAAACAGGCTGACAATAGCTGGCTATTGCTCTACCAGCAATGAGCCCGGATAAAAAATCGCGGAAAAGCGGTATTTTTTGGTATAGCAATGCCGATTTACGGAAAAGTGGTACTGTGTTCTGAAAGTGTTGAAATGTAAAAGGTGAAGATAACGAACAGTGATTAATTTCATAAATCCAGTAAACAAAACGAATTGTGAAGAGGGCAAAAACACGGACCCCCTGGAAAACACCAGGGGTGTAATCAGCTTCCTAGGAGGAGTAAGTATCTCCTATCGACCGGTCACTACCGCCGTGAGCCCTGTGTATTGATCAGGTGCCTTGGAGGAGTAAGTATCTCCTATCGACCGGTCACTACCGCCGTGAGCCCTGTGTATTGATCAGGTGCCTTGGAGGAGCAAGTATCTCCTATCGAACGGACACTACCGCCGTGAGCCCTGTGTATTGATCAGGTGCCTTGGAGGAGTAAGTATCTCCTATCGACCGGTCACTACCGCCGTGAGCCCTGTGTATTGATCAGGTGCCTTGGAGGAGTAAGTATCTCCTATCGACCGGTCACTACCGCCGTGAGCCCTGTGTATTGATCAGGTGCCTAGGAGGAGCAAACATCTCCTGTCGACCGTCACTACCGCCGTGAGCCCTGTGTATTGATCAGGTGCCTTGGAGGAGCAAACATCTCCTATCGACCGTCACACCCACCGTGAGCCCTGTGTATTGATCAGGTGCCTTGGAGGAGCAAACATCTCCTATCGACCGTCACACCCACCGTGAGCCCTGTGTATTGATCAGATAGACGGAGTATTTAATATTAAAAGAATGACCAAACAAATGGTATGAAGCATGTCAGACAAGATACGACTAAACGAGAGGTCATATTTACAAACAATGTCATTATAACGTCTGTAGAATATGTGAAAAGCTGACTTAAACGGGGCTTTTGAAATCCTTGTAACATCAACTTGTTTGTTAGTAGCTTGCCTCAGTTTTTAGATTTATCGTATTAAGAGCATGCATTTGAGTATCGGATCAATTGGGACACAGAATCACTATATACAGATGTGCAGGTGATGTTTGAATATTGCTACGTAAGTTTAAGATTGCATGAATCTGAGACTGTCATCTAAACAAAAAAATTAAGCTTTAATTAAGAAATATATAAATAAACATGAAATACAAATGATCAATCCATCATGCGCATGCATCACTTGCATGCAAAGTGCATGTTTTCTTACTGTTCCGAGTGCACGCATGAAGAAAATACACTCGCTTTATCACCATTTCTACGGATTTAAAGGAAAGGGTCCCCCCTTCTCTCTCTACAATTCTCTTGGGGAAACATAAAACATAAGCTTGCCTATCTGATATTTTAATACAAAAGATGCATCTGACAGTAGTGTATGAAATATATAAATTTGGTATATAGACAAGCTTGTACTGTGTGTTTTCTGAAACAAAATGTGCTCTAATATTGACGAAAATTTAAATGATAATAAGAAAATTTGGAAATTGACACATTTTGTGACCTTCTTGTGACCTCTTTGTATTATATCACTTAAAATCAATGTTCATTTTGTAACAGGGATGACAACAGGTTTTTGATGATGAACTATTGCATCGTTCTTTTAGACACCCAAAACCAGGGACCATAAAGGGGTCTTAGTCTATCCCGTCCAAATTTCCCGATGCATTTAGAGCTCCGACGATGTTATTTTCCTTGATTATTGCGTTTTGATTAAGTTGAAGAATGCCCGTGTTATAAGAGGAGTGAGGGTCTCGTAGGCCCTAGATATTCTGCATCTCTCACAAGATGAACAGCTTTTAGCTCACCTGAGCTGAAAGCTCAAGTGAGCTTTTCTGATCACATTTTTTCTGTAGTCCGTCTGTCTAGCTGTCCGTCCGGCTGTAAACTTCTCACTTTTTCGACTTCTTCTCCAGAACCACTGGGCCAATTTCAACCAAACTTGCCACAAAGCATCCTTGGGTGAAGGGGATTCAAGTTTGTTCAAATGAAGGGCCACACTCTCATTCAAGGGGAGACAATTCAGAAATAGTGAAAATTTGGTGGAATATTTTAAAAATCTTCTTCTCAAGAACCGTTGGCCCCAAAAAGTTGAAACTTATGGGAAATCTTTGTTACATAGTGTAGATTCAAGTTTGTTCAAATCATGACCCCTGGGGGTAGGGTGGGGCAACAATGGGGGATCGAAGTTTTATATAGGAATATATCGGAAAAAATCTTTAAAAATCTTCTCAAGAACAGCAGAACCATGTTTAGTCGTATTGATATGGAAGCATCCTCAGGTAGTGTAGATTCAAGTTTGTTCAATTCATGACCCCTGGGGGTGGGGTGGGGTCACAATGGGGAACAAAGTTTTACAGAGAAATATATAGGAAACAACTTTAAAAACCTTCTCAAGAACAGCAAAACCTTGTTTAGTCATATTGATATGTAAGCATCCTCAGGTAGTGTAGATTCAAGTTTGTTCAAATCATGACCCCCGGGGGTGGGGTCACAATGGGGGATCAAAGTTTTACATAGAAAGATATAGGAAAAAACTTTAAAATCTTCTTCTCAAGAACAGCAAAGCCTTGTTTAGTTATATTTATATGTAAGAATCCTCAGGCAGTATAGATTCAAGTTTTTTTCTTCAAATCATGACCCCTGGGGGAAGTGGAGCCACAAGGGGGGATCAAACTTTTACAAAGGAATATATAGAAAAAAAATCTCTAAAAATCTTTCGCTCAAGAACAGCAAAGTCATTTGTTATATTAACATGGAAGCATCCTCAGGTAGTTTAAAATTCAAGCCCCCCCCCCCCCCATGTTAACTTTTCAATACTGAATTGATTGTGCTTTTTCCTAGCCATTGTGCTCAGGTTAGCAATGTGGCCCATGGGCCCACTTGTTTCTTAAAATATCTGTTGTTCCATATAAACGATTTTGAATCCGACTTCCTTCTTAAAATCTCTTATATCATACATTGTTTGACAGTAAGCATTGTTTTGAAAAATGGGTGTTTTCGCACAGAGTTATCAAACATCTGAAAAAAATCTGTTACTATGTGTTGAGCAGGTAACATGTCATCGAATGGAAGAAGCATATTATTTTGTCCAACACAGCTCAAAGATACGGGGCGGATGTGATTGAATGGAAGTATCGGTTATACCTGCTTATTGTAAAGGTAACATTGGATTAAATTATAAAGAACAATAGTACAGTCTTAGATAATTTCTGAAAACAGATTTCATAAAACAGATATTTCTTTTTACTTCCCCTTTCTCCCATTTAATAAAACATAGAACATACTTCCTCTAAAAATCTAAATTCTATATGTTTAATTTTTCTTGTAAAAATTAATATTTAAGAGATAATTGAATTTACATGTTTACGCCTATTTCTAACTGGTTTTATGTCAAAGATACAATGCAATCTCCTACGTACTTTGCGTGTTGTATTTCAATTTGAAATGTACTCACATTCCAAAAACCATAATAAAATTTAAGCTCATATGATGGCAACAAGGAATGTGTCAAGCTGACTTAAAGATCTTAGTGTATTGTTACATAACAGCATGGCTTGATGCCTCATGACAGAATCCTCTATATTGTTGCCCTTTACTCTGAACCTTCACGTACCACCCACATTGTTGGTTAATTACAGCACCAACATCCGCTAAATTGGCTTTAAATAGCAAAGTGTATGTTAAATTGCATTCCAATAACTTATATTTCGATAGAGAAAAATAAGATAAATATCTACTTTATTGTAATTCTCTCCGAACAAATATATAAATTGCGTTTTGTTAATTGTTCATGATCAGCAATTTATCAACGACAGGTATTTGGGCAACTTGTCCTTTAAACAGATTCTGACATGCGTTAATGTTAACCACCTACATGGAGATGAAACCTTTTTAATTTCTGACTCAAGATAATGATAGATAATAACGACTATTAACTTTTTAAATTGAGTATATATATATATATATATATATATATATATATATATATATATATATATATATATATATATATATATATATATATATATATATATATATAAAGCACTAAAAACCAACAACACTGTATATCCTAAGTGTCGGATCTACTTAGTAGATACAAGGTCACGGATGGAAATTTATATAAAGCACTAAAAATGACCAACGACACGAACAATAATAATTGTCTATATATATATATATATATATATATATATATATATATATATATATATATATATATATATATATATATATATATATATATATATATATATATATATATATATATATAATGGTATGCTTTTTTCCCCTTGTAATAGTGAAGACATATTGCCATTCAGTTGCGATTTTTGATACACTGTATGTAATTCTGACGTGATCTAATTAAGATTAAATTCTTAAATCCGCTCACGGAGATCGCCACAAAAGTATCGAGCTACAATATACATGCATAAGGGGATCAAAGGATCTTATTTTCATCGATTGGGATTTTTGACAAATTATGCTGCAGGGAAAGCCTATCATAGTTTAAGGAAGATTGAGGTTTCCAAATACTTCTGTGATCTCCATGTTTTGACACAGAGTCATCTACAGGAACACACGCTTTTATTGTTACAAAATATATTAACTAGACTGGTGTCTCGTAGTATATTGCCTCGATCGTACTAAATTAATTAATGAAATGCATTGAAACTTTAGCAAGTGAAACAAAGGAATATACAAGGTATATAGTGTATACAAATAAGTGTTCTGTTCAGAAAGTATAATCTTATAAAATAGTATCCCGGCTTTCAGTATTGAAATTCGACAAAGTGAATTATTGTAAGATTGGGAAGAGTTGTCCCCTCATTTACTTTTTTTAACATATACTTTACTTCCGCCAGAAAAAAAAAGCGTGAACTATTAAGAAGGTAACTTACTAAATCCTCTTCATCCATTTCCTCAGCAATTGACTCTTGTCATTTGTTACTCTGGTTTGTAGCCTATCCTTACTCTGGTTTGTAGCCTATCCTTACTCTAGTTTGTAGCCTATCCTTACTCTGGTTTTGTAGCCTATCCTTACTCTGGTTTTGTAGCCTATCCTTACTCTGGTTTGTAGCCTATCCTTACTCTGGTTTTGTAGCCTATCCTTACTCTGGTTTGTAGCCTATGCTTACTCTGGTTTGTAGCCTATCCCTACTCTGGTTTGTAGCCTATCCTTACTCTGGTTTGTAGCCTATCCTTACTCTGGTTTTGTAGCCTATCCTTACTCTGGTTTTGTAGCCTATCCTTACTCTGGTTTGTAGCCTATGCTTACTCTGGTTTGTAGCTTATCCTTACTCTGGTTTGTAGCCTATCCTTACTCTGGTTTTGTAGCCTATCCTTACTCTGGTTTGTAGCCTATGCTTACTCTGGTTTGTAGCTTATCCTTACTCTGGTTTGTAGCCTATCCTTACTCTGGTTTGTAGCCTATCCTTTCCACCCCCGTGGTCCTCCTCCACGTGCCCTTGGGTCTTCCAGATCCTGGCATTTAATGCCTACTATTCGCCTTAAGCATCTGCCCTTAAACCCTTGAAGTCTGTTTTTTTATATCCTTGTTTCTCCTTCAGGTCTCTACAGCATGTGTTCTTTCATTAGTTTTCCTTGAATTTTTTCCTGATTTCTAGATGTTTTGAGATTTTTTTTAAATATGCTACTGGTGTTTTTCCAATCTAATATTTACCAGTATTTCTTCCTTGATACACATGTCAATTGTCACCAGAAACCAGTCCTACACCTGACGTTACCAGAAACCAGTCATACATCTGACGTTACCAGAAACCAGTCATACACCTGACGTTACCAGAAACCACGAGCAACCAGTCATACACTTGTTACACTTTTTAAATGTTACCAGTCACACACCCATTGTTTTCATAAACCAGTCATACACCTGATGTTTTCAGAAACCAGTGATATACATCTGTTGTTACCAGAAACGAGTCATACACCTGTTGTGACCAGGACCAGTCGTACATCTGTTGATATCAAAAACCAATTGTACAATTGTTGTTATCAGAAACCAGTCTGAAGTTGAGCTTTTGTGCCAAACTGAATATCCAAACCCTTTTAAAACTTGCTGATAATTAAAATTCGTCGTTGTAGCTATCAACTTAAAATCCCGTATTTTTCAATAAATTTTACGAACTGTAGTCTTGCTTTTTTGTAAATGTTTCTAAAGATGTAACACCTCCTTTTTTTCCAAACAAAACTTTGACCCCTTTTGTGGTCCATTTTATCCCTGGGAACCATAATTCTAAAATGATTGGATCTACAATAAAATATGGATGCTTGAATATTAATTGACAAATTGTGGCTGAGTTGTTCCCTGTACATTTTGAAGATTTTCCAATGCAGTTCTATGCAATCATGCGACATCATAGCGCCGGTGTCTATTTTTTTTAACAAACCTTTATCTGTGTTGTATATAATGGAGCTTTCACATGAATTTTTTGTTTCTTTTTCGGACCAATTGGTTCTTGAAGGGATTTTTTTTTAAATATCCAAGTTTTACCAATTATCAATTATTAATTATGTTTTTTTTTTTTGAAGAAGTTTTATGGTCTTTTATGGTCTTGTAAGGCAATTCTATCATAGCATTTTAATGATTTTTGGCTAACCTGAGCTCAACTGAGTGAGCTTTGTCCGTCTTCTGTCCTTCCTATTAAACTTTTCACAATTTTTACTTCTTCTCCAGAACTACTAAGACTAATATAAACCATACTTGAACAATATTCAACAGCCAAATTTTTACCCAAAGATGTATGATCTCATATTTTATTATATTTCGCACCAAAACATATTATTATATCTCAAGATTCTGATTTTCCCCTATATAAAATTAGATTGCTAGATTTGAATAATTCCCTAGAAATCGCAGTGAATGGACGAATCCCCGTTTTGCCCCATCAAGTGAGCTAATCCTTGCTGTCATATTTGTATCGGTATAATGAAACAGTTAAAAAGCATATCATTGAGGGAGTTAGCAAGATTCCAGTTTCCCTCGACTTTCCCTCGGTTTCGTGAATACGTCTTATATGTGCTTTTTACATGTAGTTAATTTATGAATTGTCAATTTAAAAAAAATGATTGACAGATATTTTTGTAAGCCCGGACCTACCTTAATTAAGTTCGCTTATTACGCCGTTAAACGCCAGAAAATATTTTATGCATTTGAATCAAACAGAATGTATTGGCACGTGTAACCTTATTCTCGCTAATCACAATTTTCAAAAACCACACAGAGATATTGATATCGGAATGACAAAAAAACCCAAGCCTTTTATAACAAAACACTAGATAAAATTAGATCTTACTTATTGTTCTCGGTAATATACGATGCAGAGGTCACCTATCTGATCTACCGCGCATACAAATCAGGCACCGGAGCCAAAGAGACGCTTCCGGTATTTTCGCACTAAATTGATACCAAAAAAGTTTGATTTATTGTTAAGATGTACACAAATTTATACATTTATCTCTTCTAAAATATTTAGAAGTTGATGTGTGAATAATTTGGAAGACGCGGAGAAACTTTTTTTTTGACAAAAATAACTTTGCATCTTTGCATCTATATATAAGTAGCTTTTAATTAGCTGGTTTAAGCCATTGCAAAAAATGTTGATGACTTTTAAAATAGAGTTTGCTGCAATATGCATTTTAAACACAGTGCAAATTCCGCCCACACATACCTTAAAAACAATCTATATGTAATCCAGGTAATTTATGTTTAATGACGTGCCTTCATTTGAGATATTATCCAGATTAAACTATTTGTGACAAAATAAAAGTTTGTAACTTTGACGATAATATTTTCCCTCAAAATCGATAAGGATCATGTTTCAGTTATAGGCAGTATTGACGTGAACCTGGAAACAATTCATACCATATAATATGTGCTTGACTTTTCAACCCAAACCTCAAAATCGTCAGGGGTTTTCCTGAAGTTATAGAGAGTCATCATCTTAATTTCATTGCAAAAGCTCAAAGAGACCTGAAGACACCATCTGTAAACCATTTTGTGCAATATATAAATGTCTTACCTTTACATTTGACTCTTTGTCTTCAAAATCAAATTCAAAATAGGGGTCTTTTTCAAGCAAAGGGAATTACGATGTATTTCATTGCAAAAGATGATGGATTTATAGAGATATCATTTGGAAACGAAAGTTACAGACAGAATGACGGACAGAGATAGAGACAGGCAGGCAGACGCAAATTAATATCTTCTGTTTTTAGCGAAAGCGGGGGACAAAAAAAAAAACTCAACTATGACAAAAGATCATTAAACATAATATCTGAAAAAGACCAAAGGAGTGAATGATGAAATAACATAGGGAAACGATCATCTTTTTGGATTGTTAAAAAATAAAATAAATAAATGAAAATTTGAATCTACCTTTAAATCACTTTAAAAAGTTGCTTAAGAAAGATATTGACACTATTCAGGCAAGTAAGTAAATTTTCAAAGACGATGTAGCAAAGCAAGAACCCAAGAAATCCTATTTATTAAAATTCTCTGGCTTATGGCAAGGCCGGGGTACCCCTCCCCCACACCCCTTTCCGGAAATCTGGTGATGATTCCAGGAATTTTCCTGGGGTGGATGGTCCTCCCCCACTCAAAAAAGAGAAGAATTTAACATTGTCAAATTAGGAAAAAATTGGAAACAGGAAGAAAATCCGTGGTGGTGGTTTTCATATGGACAAGTCTTCCTTCATATTTATGAATTTCTTTACCAATATACGAAGAGTGCGTACCTCCTAAGGAAGGTGCAAGAACAATTTTTGGCTACTTTACTGTATAATTTATATGTCTGAAAATCAAGGTAAGGGATTAAAATAAATAAATAAAAATAGTAGGAACATATCGACTTTTAAGACTGAAGAATGAAGTGGTCATTATTCGTGGAATAAAAATACAACTCTGTTCAACTCTTACTAAATAACTCGGTCAGGGCTTTTGTGGAATAATTTTACATTTTTATTGTAACTTTAACCTAATTAACGAATGTTAAAGAACCAATTTGACTGTAGTGTTTACGTCAAACGTTAAAAATAAGCGAAAAGTAATAAAAAATCTCGTCTAAATATTCTTTAAAGGTTACAAACCGAAATCTACTCAGGGCTGTTGGTGCGAACTGTACGTCAACGTTCTGTTTTAACCATGATGCTTACAATCTTATACAATCAACCTCTCATCAAACCCTGATCAATAATCCGAATTCTTTATCTATTTAACAAGTGCAGACGATTGCCTCCATGACTTCTAAAGTTTAAGGAGTTGCTGGTATGCCACACCAAACTTTTATTTAAAGGATGTTTAAAGTATCTCTTTAGAAATATTATTTCATCATCAAACCAATTATTTAATAGATTTTTGTTGTATTTTTTCCAGAGAAAATGGAAAATTATTTTTGTTGCAAGTAAGACACTTGAGAGTTTCAAATCTGCTGTTAATGTATGCAAGATATGAATATCTAATAAAACATGTAAAGAAGGGTCAGTTAGACATTTTATTTTAATAAAAAAATTATGAAAATGAAAATCATAATTAATATTTTTTAAAATCTATATGGACAAAATCTTCAAGAAACGTTTTACATATAAAGGAAATATTATACAATTACATGTATATTTTAAAAAGAAAATGAACCAAAATTACGAAATCTAAGAAAAATTGATAATTTTTAAACTTGAGCTTATCCCGATCTAGATTAAACTGAATTGATAATTGAAATTATCAAGCAAGTTGATTTCTCCCTGGCAACTGCAGCAGATTCACAGTAACTTGTTTTATTATTTTTTTTAATTAATTAATTTTTGTCAGGATCGGGTTTGTTTCAATTGGGTTTTTGAAAATTAGCAATTTTTCTGTAATTCCACAATTTCATTTCAATTTCTTTCGATATTATGATTGCCTAATATTGTTTTTCATATGTAAAACCTTTCCTGAAGATTTCATCCATAGATTTTGAATATATTAAAAAATTATATTTTTTATATTCGTAAATAATTCTTTATTATAAAAACTAAAGTGTTGATCTAATTCAATTCCATATACGACAGCCAACTGATTACTGCTCAGTTTGACCTTTTTACTGCCAACTGCTTACCGCTCAGTTTTACCTTTTTACTGCCAACTGCTCACCGTCACCGGCATTCCACCTTTAGGCTCCACCTTCAACTTGGTAAATTCCAATTGTTCTCTGTTATAAACTGCAGGTGCATATGGAAGGCGATAACATCAACTGTTAAAGTAAATATTAAAGACGAACATCTTTCTCTTATCATTCACTCACTTTACGTTCGTGTTAGATGATTGTTTCTAATTCAATACATATAAAACAAGCTTGTTCTTATTGTTGATTAACGTGTGGAGAGAGAGAGAGAGAGAGAGAGCATTTAAGGAGCTTTATTGTAAATAGAGACATAAATAACATTATGTAACAAATGTTATTTATGTCTCTGTTCTAAACTGGGGGAGGGGGGCAGGTTAATATTTTTTGATATTGACACCTTTAATATTAAAGTCTATAACACACGAGAGACACATCAATCATGGAATCTTTATGAGTAGATGTAACGCATCAACTGTAGAAAAAATCAGTCTAAAATATAACTTAGGACAAAACTACAGCGTGTATTTATGGACACAGCACCCGTGTGACTAAGGTAAGGGGATTAAACAAAAGATTTAAGACAAATTACCTTGATATTCTTAGAAACATTGAGGAAAGAAAGGTAGAGGAATTTTCATGTAAAACACATTTCATACATTTAAAACTCCCTACAATCAACAAAAAATTACCTCTGCAGGAGTGCTTTACTTTATGGCCTGTTGGTAAAAAAAAAAATGAATAAAAATATGATTTATAATATTTAGTCTTCGGTAAAATTAGTCGATACAGATTCTAAGCTAGCTTCTGTTCTCCTGTTTGACAAACTCATCAATAAAATAAAACATCGCCAACATTTAGCACATTGTGAGTTTGACCTCGGGGCGCATCGCTTCACCTCCCAGTTTGAATAGGAAGTTGTTTGCTCTAAGGTTGCAGGGGATAGTTTTTTTTTAATGCCAAACATTTGCCGAGAGGATACACATATACATGCGGTCAATAAAAATATATACAGTTTCTTGAGGGCTAATTAATTGCACTTGGTATGCCCATAGCTCACAAATTATGACTAGACTGAAGCTAGCAGCCAATAACAGCAGCCATTAAGCCCGTAGAAGCTAGCAGCCACTAAGGAAATTCATCAAAGGACTGAGAGTACTCTGACGCAATACTGTTTAATGCCTCATTTTCGACAATTTATAATTAATAATTAGATAATTAATGCAACACTTAATTATTAATTAATAATTCAAACACTTGGAGGCAGTTAAGCTCACCTGCATAAGGAAAATTATGCGGTTTCACAACAAACAAACAAACAAACAAAAAGAAAAAAATGTCACCATCTTTGACCGCTTAAGAATAAAACAGCATTGGATAGGTTAAGTACTTCCGGGAGAATCCCTTTTAGACTCTTTTACGGGTCTCAGGAACATGATGGTGCCAAGAGGCTAACCTGAAATTTGCTTACTCCTAAAATTTACATTGATAAGGGTTTGAAGGTAATTTAATCTATTTTAAGTTATGATCCTTGAAGTGTGCTTCGAACAATTACTGGCTCAAGGTAAAAGGGTCCACAGGGCTATTATATACGGCCATAAAATTTAGGCTGAAGTGGTACCACCAAGTGGTGCCAAGGGCGGGTTACGTATTTCAAGCAGCTATTATACCTCTTATCTTATAAGTGTGCTTTAAATCATTACTGTGCAAGATAGAAGATTTCTAGGACTATCTTTCCCGCAATCGGTTTGAGGCTGTAACGGCACCACCAAGTGGTGCCAACGGTGGGGAACATCTTTCATGCTTTCATTTTTCAACCATCAATGACCACTAGAACAAACTAACACTAAACTGGAAAAAATTTAAGGGCCTTAGGGAGTATCCTTTGTCAACTTTTTGACAGGTTCCAATGACTAGAAAAGGCCAGTTAGGTAACCTGAACTTTGTTGTTTTTCACATTGTCTATTGATATACAGATTAAAAGTCAGATGTTATACCCCTTATCTTTGAAGTGTGCTTCAAATCATTACTGGGGCAAGGTAGAGGGCCCCTAGGACTATCATTTCCCGCTATCAGAATGTTGCTGTAGTGGTACCACCAAGTGGTGCCATGGGTGGGGGACGTATTTCAAGCATTCATTTTGAAAGCATCTTTGACTACTAGAACAAAGTAACACTAGTGAAAGGTTAAGGACCTTAGGGAGAACCACTTGCCAGGTTTTCGAAGGGTCCTGTTGAAGAAAAAGGGCCAGTAAGCTAACCAGAACTTTGTTGTTTTTCACTTTGTATTTTAATATACGGGTTAAAGGTCAGCTATTATACCCCCTTAACTTTGAAGTGTGCTTCAAATCATTACTAGGGCAAGGTAGAAGGCCCCTACGACTATCATTTCCCGCTATCAGAATGTTGCTGTAGTGGTACCACCAAGTGGTGCCATGGGTGGGGCATGTATTTCAAGCATTCATTTTGAAAGCATCTTTGGCTACTAGAACAAAGTAACACTAGTGAAGGGTTAAAGACCTTAGGGAGAACCACTTGCCAGGTTTTCGAAGGGTCCTGTTGAAGAAAAAGGGCCAGTTAGCTAACCTGAACTTTGTTGTTTTTCACTTTGTGTTTTAATATACGGGTTAAAGGTCAGTTAATATACCCTTTATCTTTGAAGTGTGCTTCAAATCATTACTGGGGCAAGGTAGAGGGCCCCTAGGACTATCATTTCCCACTATCAGAATGTTGCTGTAGTGGTACCACCAAGTGGTGCCATGGGTGGGGCACGTATTTCAAGCATTCATTTTGAAAGCATCTTTGGCTACTAGAACAAAGTAACACTAGTGAAAGGTTGAGGACCTTAGGGAGAACCATTTGCCAGGTTTTCGAAGGGTCCTGTTGAAGAAAAAGGGCCAGTAAACTAACCTGAACTTTGTTGTTTTTCACTTTGTGTTTTAATATACGGGTTAAAGGTCAGCTATTATACCCCTTATCTTTGAAGTGTGCTTCAAATCATAACTGGGGCAAGGTAGAGGGCCCCTAGGACTATCATTTCCCGCTATCAGAATGTTGCTGTAGTGGTACCACCAAGTGGTGCCATGGGTGGGGGCGTAATTCAAACTTTCATTTTCAAATCACCTTAGGCCCCTAGAAGAAACTAATACTGGTTGAGTATCATTGGAAACTTTCGGGTTCTCTCGGACTTGATGGGGGCCAGTTCAACTTTGTCGTTTATTTACATTGAATATTGAAACACGGATAAAGATCAGTTATTATTTTTTGAAAGTGGATATGCATCATTCCTTAGTAGGGTATAGGAGGTGGCGTATCGGGCTATCATTTGCCGATATCAGATTAAGACTTTAGGGGAACCACCTAGTTGTGCTTTGGTTGAAAGCCCTTTTTGAAGTATTTAATTTTCGCAATATTTGAACACCATAAGAAACCAACACAAGGGAAAGGTAAGGGATCATAAGGAGTATTCCTTTTCAGTTTTTGGAGGGTCTTTATTGCCAATATTCTGATAGAAACTTTATTTTTTCCTTGTTCAGTTTTTAAGAAAATTTAGGATTCGTCTATTATCCCATTATTTTTTAAGTGTGCATGAAAGCACTTTTGTGGCAGAATGGGGGGGGGGGGGGGCTGGCTTATCATTTTCACTGTAGGGGTTCCGCCAAGTGGGTTGTTTCAAGCATTTTTTTCTTCGCCATCTTTGAATAATGTAACAAACCAACACTAGGCAAGGGAAAGGGATCATAGAAAGTGCCCCTTGTTATGTTTTAAGAGAGTCTTTGAGACAATCATCTCATCCAAACATTGTCACATTTTAACATTACATTTTGAGATGAGGTTGTTCATTTACTCAGGTGACTTATTGCTATATGTTTTCGTCTGTTGTCATTTGTCGTCCATCGTATGTTATATTTAAACATATTCAGCTTTTTCTATGTGACCTTTATATCAATTTTAATCAATTTTCGTATATAGCATCTGTGAGTAAAAGGAGAGGAAAGTTGTGAATTTCATGTTCCTGGCTCTTTTGAGTCGAGTTATGCCAAAGACAAGATGTAGTTACGATATCGACAGATTATTTTTTCATAGTTTGCTACAATATTTCTTTTTTCTTGTTCGTATGTTACAATACTCAATATTTACAAAGTTTTTCTTACTGTACGTATCCACGATATCGCATTGATATTGAATCATGATTATTCAATGGATGTTGGTTACCTCCCTCAATGTTATATTACCTGAATGCTATCATTTTCATAGTGTCGATATCATTTCGATGTCGATTCATGTCTGCTCAAGCATTTCAAACTGCTGTCCTTGCCATTGTGCATGTATGTCTTTGTTTAAATACTTTAAATTTAGGAAGATTGTACTTGCTATCGATATTGTCGATATCGACGATATCGTATGGATATCAAATCATTTTCGACATCATTCTTGTGGCTGTATTTCTTTATGCAACAGTTATGAGTACGTTCTTTCTGATTATTAAGTTTGTCCTAATGTCGATCTCGTACCGATATTGAACTATGATTCCGCAAACCATAATATTTTTACCAACGCTCACCCTTACACAAAACCTTACCCTAACCCCAACCTCCTTAAAAATAAAAACAACCCTTGCCCTTTATTTGTCATCCTTAATTTTATTTAGATATTTATACCTAGCTGCAATAATGTAACCCTCTCCGATTTTTTGGGGGGGAGACGGCTACAACTCCTTAGGATCTCCGTAATGGTGCAAGTGCGGGAGTAATTCACTACCGCACAGTTTTTGGTTCAAATTATCAGAAAGTGGGTATTTTATTATCATATCTTAACTGAACTCATAAAATGTAGCTATGCAAGACATGAATTGGTCCAAAAATATAACGAACAATTCGTAGATCGGTTATTTTTCGTGTATGTCAACATCATAACTTGAATTTGTCCGCCATGTTTACTGACTTTGATCGATTTTATTTTGGAACAACCAATGAGAATTCTGGATCTACGGGAGCGGATCTATATTGGATTTCCCTTATTTTAAGCATAAATATTACGGTTTATGAAAAAATATCACATGGAATGCTTTTATTTATCGATGTTTAGTGATACCAAACAACACAAACATTTATCAACACCGACATTTACTTTATCAAGTGATTCTAAATATAAAGCGCAAGTTTCAGTACATCACGAGAGAACTGTCATGGCTGCTGAAGAGAACGACTGGTAAACACGCAGATTTACTTTACTTGGTTTTCGCGTATAATGGGCTATGTTGTTGATAGTGAATAAAAATTCTTATTGGAAGTAAGTTAAATGCAAAAACAGTTTATTTTGCCTGCAGACGCCCGTATCAAAAATATAAATTTGCACCATTATGGAGATGCAGTGGAATTGTAGCCCTCTCCTGAGAATATCATGTTAAAAAAAATCGGAGAGGGCTACATTATTGCAGCTAATTTGTACCAAATAATGAATGCACATTGACATCATACTTGCGACCTTCTATAAATATGTTTCTTCCTCAATTTGGAAATAAATTGTACAGATCTGTATCGATATCGATGATATTGTCGATAGCAACGGTGTCGAAATAAAACTAAGTTTAATATTTATCCAGTATTTCCAATTCCATAGTAATGATCAGGATCGATAGCATTACAATATCGATGTTATATTGTCTATATCGACATAGAATTTGTTGGAACCTGAGGGGTGGGGTTCAAACTATCAAATTTAATGTAACTTTTAAAAGTCTTAGACATCAAGCAGTCAGACTTTAAGCATTTATAAGATATGAGAATTGCGAACAGTCAAAGCAAACAATACAAAATTGTTAGCAGAGCCACAAGGACCTCTGAAAACAGAGGAGGGACCAGGTACCTTAAATGAGTGTGCATCCCCTGTTGTCCGGTCACATCCGTTGTTTGCTCTTTGTCATTACCGGTAAACTGGAGAATTCAGTAGACAATTCAATGTAAAAGTAACGGACTTAACGAGAGATTGTAGTTGCAATCATAGCCCTTGTTTCAACCATAGAATTTGCAAAATATTGTGTGTAAACGAGATTCTTTATATCCTTGTATAATCAACTTATTCGTTAAATGCTTGCTTATTTTTTTTCCAATAAGCAATGATACCTCAAAAGCAAACTGTGAAATTCTTGGTCCTTAGATTTGGAGTTTTGATGTAAGAGTTGGGCTTTATAGATCATATAAGTAAAGTAATATTCTTTAAAGTCTTCTTCTCTCAGCTGTATATTTAGGAGACAAACTAAATGCACAGAAATGATAAGCAAGTGTGCCTCTTCCAAAATTTTGAATTAAGGCCTCTTGGTCATGGTTATTTTGTTAAGGTGGGGCTTTATTGGTCATACATGTATAGTGAAATTGCTTCAATTCTTTGAAAATCTTCTCTGTTCCTGTGTATTGAGCAGACAAACTAAGTGCATGGTTATGAAAAGAAACAAGGAAGGGTGACCTTTCCAAAATTCTGAAACTGGTCCAATGGATCAAGTGTTCTGGTTCTGAGCAGGGTACCATTGATCTTATGAGTAAACTGATAGAAGTCAGTTTCTTTTGTTTATTCAGTTATGATAATTAATCACTGTAAATACTGAAATTGATAGATCAATAAAAATAAAAAATAAAAAATTAATGTATACTCAACAAAAAAGTAACGGGTCATGGAATTAAGTCCACAATTATTTTTTAATACAAGAGTTTTGTTTTTAGGAATAATATTTATGTGGCTGTCGTACATACTGCTTTTTATTTGCACAAGTTCGATTACCGAGTAACCGAAACCATGTGCACATTTACAATATCCCCCTCCCAAAATGAGAAACGCTGTCAAAGGTCAAGTGAAAGAAATTTTGTGTAAGACTTTAATTTTCAACAAGAGGCCCATGGGCCACAACGCTCACCTGAGTAACTTTGGCCTTGCTGTTTTTCACCTGATCCCCCATCCCCTGTAGTACTTATTGTGGCCCCGCCCTACACCCAGGGGTCATGATTTGAACAATTAGAATCTACACTACCCCAGGATGCTTCCACATATTTTTTCAGCTTTTCTGGCCCAGTCGTTCTTGAGAAGAAGATTTTTAAAGTTTTTTTTTCTGCATATTTCAATGTAAAACTTGGATTCCCTATTGTGGCCCCGCCCTACCC
The DNA here is from genome assembly GCF_033153115.1 of Saccostrea echinata. Taxonomy (NCBI): domain Eukaryota; kingdom Metazoa; phylum Mollusca; class Bivalvia; order Ostreida; family Ostreidae; genus Saccostrea; species Saccostrea echinata. The sequence goes on along the minus strand of NW_026889758.1, from coordinate 8,373,474 downwards.
CCAGGGGTCATGATTTGAACAATTAGAATCTACACTATCCCAGGATGCTTCCACATAAATTTCAGCTTTTCTGGCCCAGTGGTTCTTGAGAAGAAGATTTTTTAATCACCCCACTCAATTTTTGTCTTTTCTTGATTATCTCCCCTTTGAAGGGGACTTGGCCCTTCATTTTAACATTTTAAACTCCCCTAACCCAAGGATTCTTTGTACCAGGTTTGGCTAAAATTGGCCCAGTGGTTCTTGAGAAGAAATTGAAAATGTGAAAAGTTTACAGACGAACGGACGACGGACAACGGGTGATCCGAAAAGCTCACTTGAGCTTTCAGCTCAGGTGAGCTAAAAATTACTTTAGACTTTGAAATTTGACAATTGTTGACCTTAACTAATGACAGCATACCGCAGAGGCGACATATGAATGTACAGCACAACGGTTGTGCCAAAGGCATGTTGCAATTGGGTATGCTTAACGTCAACTGGTTCGACAGTTAAACGTCAGCCAAAGCGTATCAAGGAGGTAAAGGGAAAGGTCCCAGAATACAGGAGAGCGGGGGGGGGGGGGGTGCAACAAAGACTGAAGTGACAGGCCAAAAAGTACGACAGCCCGTCAGCAGTGTGAAATTTGCTCTTGGCAAAACGCATCGGTTCATGTCTGCCGAAATCTTGAATAGAAAGTATAGGAATGATCATGGGTTGCAAAAACCCACTCAGACGTTAAGAAATAGGATACCTGCAGCAAAGAGCTAGATTCATTTTTTGCATCAAATGGCCCTGTCCTTATATCAATTAATTGACTATCACCTTCTGTCCCATTTCATATATCAAAATAGAGTAGAGACGTAGTGCTTTCATTTCCTATAATAAAATTTCTTTTTGAGAATTCAGGTACTGGTAAACAGGCTTTGAGAAAATGCAATGTTCTTGAATTTTGCAGAAAACATGCGTATTTGACTACCTTCAGCAAAGAATTAAAATATGAGCACAGCTCACGATCCAAAAATTAAAACATGTTTTGTGATCTTCAGAAACCGATCGTTCATTATGTTATTGCATATTTTGGATCAGAGGTTGTGCTCTATATGAAATATTGAAATAATACCTCAATTTTTGGCCATTTTTATGGGTTTTTTTTTTTTACTGAATATGGGAAACATGACGCATTTTATGACGTCATAATGCATTGACTAGAGAGAAAATTACGTCATGTTCAATAGATACACAGTCAAGGATCCAAGTTATAAATACTGCATTTCAAAACCAAAACTGAGCAATTTCTATTTTTTAGAAATTCTCAGGGCTAAAAAGGGCCCTAAGTGGCTCTGGCTCTTTGCATGTTTACAAGCCAGCATATCCGTCCATGTTTGACTGTAATATCTCGCAATGCTTGTCTTGAGTTAGTAATAACCATGAACATTGGCAATTACGAGACCGATTCTGTTCACATATGAATCCAAGTTTTGTGTGGACTTCCATATGGTCGTTTCTGTGTGCGGCGCCAAAAGAATTAACAGTACCATAACTATTGTGTTGCTAAGCATAACCGCTTTCTGTCATGGTTGGAGTGGGTTATGTTCCGATAGATTTTCATTCGGACAGTATTTCATTCGGAATGGTCCGTTAACTGGTCTTAAATACAGGATGAGATTTTCCACAACATTGTTTGTCCTTTTACAGCTGCTACTAGTTTTGGTCAAGATTTTGATCTCATGGATAATAACGCAATACCAAACAGGGCTCGAGTTGTTGAACAATATATTTCTAATGAAACAATTGAACGAATGCAATGACCTTCATGTTTGCCAGACTTAAACCCAGTAGAACAAACTGGGGATGTCCTTCAGCGATGTGTACGACTGATGTGTCTCCAACAAATGTACAGGAATTGGAAAATGCTCTCTGTGAAGAACTAAGCAAGATCCCATTGTAAATGATTAGAACTCTTATTCGGAGTTCTCTGAGGCATTGTCATGCTGTTGTATTAGCGCTTGGTAGTCACACAAAATATTGAAACATTTGCACAACGAATTTGATCAAATCTTATGACATTTAAAATCTCTATAATTTGCACTTTCATATTGGATTTATGAGACTGTACACTAGAAAACAATCGAATACTTAATAAAATTCATTTTTTATACCCGCACTTTCTAAATGAAATATATGGAGACAACGAACAGTATTCAAGCTCAAAAGTCCATTAAACATTACAAAATAGGAGCAGAGCAAACACGGACCTCCGAAACATCAGAGGTGGGATCAGGTGCATGGAGGAGTGAGCATCCCCTGCCGACTGGTCACACCCGCCGTGTGCTCCTTGTCATGATCGGGAAATAACGGAAAAATCCGTCGACAATTCAGTGTGTAAATAATGGTCTAACAATTACTATGAAAAACGTCAGTCAGTATTTGACTCAGTGATAAATTGTATTTGCTGACAAGGTCATTGTATCGACCATAGAGCTTGGGAAATAATGACTTTAAACGAGACTGCTGATATTCTTGTTTCATCAACTTGTTTGTCAGTAATTTACCTCGTTTTAGAAATTGTATATACGTAGATCATGCTCTTGCGTATCGAATCAAGTGAGAGATATAAACCCCGTATGCAGGTGATGAAGGTATATTGCTGCATAAGTAAGGGAAGTTGACGATTGAAAAGTTAAAGTCATCACGTTTATCAGAAAGCTTGGTTGTTAGATTACCATTAACGTCTTTTTCAAGTAAAATATCCAAATATGAAACAGATGTGTCAGACTCTGTGGTATCTTTTATCTCAAGCTCACCGGGATATATCGTATCGACATAAGAATGGAAATAACCATTGTTAATTGACAATACGTCGTCGATATATCTAAATGTCGAGTTGAAGGCCACGTCAAGTGTTCTCTTCTTTTCATGTATAAGATTTTGGACAAATTCTGCTTCATATGAATATAAAAAAGGTCTGCTAATAACGGGGCGCAATTCGTACCCATGGGAATTCCATCTTGTACAACAAAATAAGACGAGCTAATAGCTGTAAGCTCGCAACATAGAGAATATTAATTGGCTTTGACAAAATACATTGTCTTACTCTTTGACTTATATCCGAAAGCATACAGCTTAATTTATCGTGGGGAATGGTTGTGTATGAAGTTGAAAAGTTTTTAAGCTGTTGATTTTGGTAAATTCTTGTGATTTCAAATTTTCATAAAGTTCCTTAGAATTTTTATGTATCCACATCTGATTTACACCATTTCTCGAATATATTGTTGCACAGTACTCTTGAAGTTTCTCCTTCACTACTGTTAATATCTTAGTGAGGAGTAAAGAAAGAGGCTTGGTTGAACATTTACTGGAACCCGCTATGTATCTTTGTTTGTAAGGATTTTTGTGAAGTTTCGGAATCCAATATAGATATGGTAATTCAAATTCATTTTGGTTGTTTGCAATATTAAAAATATTCAAAACTGACATGATTTTGAAGAATGTCTTCTTTAGAAAAGGAACTATGAGTATAATTTGGATTACCACTTGTAGAATTAAATCCAAGTTCCTCTAAAATACATTTAATATAATGAGCCTTACAAACAAAGACAATGTTGTTACCTGAGCTGTCAGCAGGGACCAGTACGTACTAATCATATAATTTATCTATTTCTTTTTTCACTTCTGGATTATTGAATACAGAAGGATAGATGGTTCTCATATTGCGCCTCAATCTTTTAATGCGCAATTTTAACAGACATCTGATACATTTAATCCATTCTGACAAAGTGTCAAGGTGTTCTTTTTCATATCTGGCCCATCGCCTGGCGTAATCCTCTACAGAATCCATAATATTTAAGAAATTTCGACGCCAGTTGAAGGATCTGGGTTCCCTATATTTAGGACCTTTTAAAATTAATTATCTAAGGTCCTCATTATTAACTATATTTACGTCACCAGTAATTATGTGTCCAGCAGGACTATTTATAGGGTGAAGAAGAACATGAACACGGTGGAGGATTATGTTTCAGATATTCGATATCCAGGTCCTGTACAGTTTTCTTGTAATGTTGTTACCCTATTCCGTCCGTCTGTCTGTCACATTTGCTTCTTCCTCAAACTCCTCTTATATTTTACGCAGTAACCAATCAGTCTTTTGGAATATGATAGGCGGTGTCCTGAAGGTTTGCAATAAGGCTTTGGAATTTTTAATTTTACCCTTATCACCTGAATATGGTGTTTATGTCTCTCAGTTGATTCGATACGCAACAGCATGCTCTACGTATGAACAATTTCTAAAACGAGGCAAGCTATTGACAAACAAGTTGACGAAACAAGGGTATCAACAGTGTCGTTTGAAGTCATCTCTTCGCAAGTTTTTAGGTCGATACAATGACCTTGTCAGCACATACAACCTATTATTGAGTCAAATGCTGACTGACGTTTCTCATACTAATTGTTATGATATTATTTATACACTGAACTGTCTGCGGATTTATCTGGTTTTTGTTTCCCGATCATGACAAGGAGCAGACGACGGATGTGACCGGTCGGGAGAGGATGCTTACTCCTCCATGGCACCTGAGCCCACCTCTAATTTTTGAGGTCCGCGTTTGCTCTGCTTCAAATTTGTATCGTTTCATTGGACTTCTGAGATTGAATACCGTTTTATCTTCATATTTCATTCTACTAAAACCTCGTTCTCAGAACTCCTCTTACATTTAAAATAGTATCCTAATCATCTTTTGGAACATGATTGGTGGTGTCCTGTATATGAGCATTCAGGTTTCTGAATTTTCATTTTTACCCTGGGGTCAAATGGAGGTAAAAATGCAAAAAATTCCTGGTTCCTAGAACTCCTCTTACATTTTACACAGTAGCCTAATCATCTTATGGAAGATGATTGATGGTGTCCCGTAGATGTGCAATAAGGTTTTGGAATTTTCATTTTTACCCTTAGGGTCATATGGGGTCGAAAAATGACCTTTTATACAAAAAGCCCCTGGTTCCCAGAACCCCTCTTACATTTTTAGCTCACCTGAGCCGAAGGCTCAAGTGAACTTTTCTGATCAAAATTTGTCCGTTGTCTGTCGTCGTTGTCGTTGGCGTTGTCGTTGTCGTAAACTTTTCACATTTTCATCTTCTTCTCCAGAACTACTGGACCAATTTCAATCAAACTTGGCACAAAGTATCCTTGGGTGAAGGGGATTAATGGCATTATTGAAAAATCTTCTTCTCAAGAACCAATGGGCCAGGAAAGATGAAACTCATATGGAATTAGTGTCAGATAGTGTAGATTGAAGTTTGTTCAAATCATGAACCCCGGGGGTAGGGTGGGGCCACAATGGACAATCAAAGTTTTACATAGGAATATATAGGAAACATCTTCAGAAATCTTTTTCTCAAGAATAGCAAAGCTATTATTGGTCATATTTATATGGAAGCATTCTCAGGTGGTGTAGATTCAAGTTTGTTCAAATCATGATCCCCGGGGTAGGGTGGGGCCACAATGGTCGATCAAAGTTTAACATAGGAGTATATAGGAAAAAACTTCTTCTCAAGAACAGCAAAGCTATAATTGGTCAAATATATATGGAAGCATCTGCAGGTGGTATAGATTCAAATTTGTTCAAATCATGACCCCCGGAGGTAGGGTGGGGCCACAATGGAAGATCAAAGTTTTCATAAAGTATATAGGAAAAATCTTCAAAAATCTTCTTCTCAAGAACAGCAAAGCTATGATTGGTCAAAATTATGTGGAAGCATCCTCAGGTGGTTTAGATTCAAGTTTGTTCAAATCATGACCCCCAGGTAAGGGTGGGGCCACAATGAACGATCAAAGTTTTACATAGGAATATATAGGAAAAATCTTTTGTCAAATATATATGGAAGCATCTGCAGGTGGTATAGATTCAAGTTTATTCAAATCATGACCTCCAGCGGTAGGGTGGGGCCACAATAAAAGTTCAAACTTGTAGAGAAAAAAGTCACAGTCAAAAAATTATGTAAGCATCCTGAGTTAGTGTAGATCTTAATTTGTTCAAATCATATCCCCACTCCCTTTTAGGGGTAGTTTGGGACCACTTATGCATTTAAGCTTTTCAATACTAAACTGATTTTTGCTTTTTTCCTAGCCACAGTGCTCAAGTTAGCGATGTGGCCGCTGGGCCTCTTGTACACAGTAGCCTAATCATCTTATGGAAAATGGAGGGTGGTGTCCTGTAGATGTGCAATAATGTTTTGGAGTTTTCATTTTCACCCTGGGGGTCAAATAGGGATTCATGAATCCACCTATAACATGTATAAATTCAAGGTTGTCTCGAATCATCGGATATCTCAAACTTTAATAGTGGCCCCATCTAGTTTGAGATAATGAGGTTTGACTGTATCTACCTTACTAACCATGACAACACTGTTCAACTAAATCTCTTTAAAGAAGATTAACAGAATAATGTATCTTAGTATAATCTACTTGTACAGTCTCATTCAAATTAGATAAAACGGTAGGAGGAGTAGTGCTTTGTAAAAACAATTTTGATTCCATAATATGTAATGAAGCTATCGCAATAAGATTCCATTGCTCTTGCCAAGTGGGTCTTGAAAAGTTTGTATTTCTTATACGTTCCATTATAAAACTTTAATTGCCTCTTATGGCCCCACTCTATCCCTGGGGGTCATGTGTGGACAAATTAAATCTACACTATGTTATGAAGCTTTCAAATAAATCAAACTTTTCTGACTCAGTGGTTCTTGAGAATAAGACTTTTGAAATTTTCAGTCATCTTATATCTCCTTAAAATGAGCTTTACCCTTATTTGAACAAACTTAAATCCCCTTTACCCGAGGAAACTTTTAGGCAATTTTGTTTAAACTGGTCCAGCAGTTCTTGAGAAGATAATATTGTAAAAATTTTACGCCAAAGACAACAACAACAACAGAGATTATAATCAGAAATAAAAGTTTATTTGATCCGTCAGATCAAATGAGCTAAAAATAAAGGCTGGTGGTGGTTGGGGTGGGGGGTGGGGGTGGGGTGGAACACTTGCCTAACAAAATACTCAATATAAAGCTGTTCCCAAAATTTTGCATTCATAGGGTGAGTTTATGTTAGCAAACTTTTCCAAAGTGCCATGATATTTGGTTCTTGTCGAAGGGAGGGACCAAATCAACGTGAGGGAATGGTTTAACAACATACAAAATATAACGTTTTACAATAGAAATTAACCCTTTGTTTCTCTATATATTTTATCACACCTCTAGTGTGTTTCTTGTTATTTTGATTAGAATAATGATGATTAATTGCTGCCTAGTCCAATTTTGTACAGGCCCATATAGTAATTATGGTATTTGTACCCTGTTTACCCGTTTACCGGTCTGAAACAAGTCTGGTGAGGGTCTATGTGAGTAATTTTCGAACATAATTTGGTTCATTTTTGCATACTCAAAATATGAAAACAGTCATGTATTTTGTAATGGATTTAAGCCTTGAACTCAGTTGTAGTTTTCTTTGTGACCTGGATGGAAGGAAAAATGAAAAAGAAATTTATTTGCAGAAGTTTTCTATAAACTTGACAACCATCCTAGAAAATAAATGTTTCATCCAGGTAGGGCAAACGAGAGAAAAAAATAAACCCTGGACAAGGATTGTACACAAAGAGTTTACTGACTTTGACCTTTCATCTATAAAAATTAGAAAGAACGTTTGCTCTAGACAAGTATATGTTTATGCAAAGAGATTTTCTTACCTTCACCTTTCATCTAGAAAATTGGCTCAATGTCACCGCAAACCCTCTACCCGAGAGGACTCTAAGTATAAAGTATGAGCTCAAAAGAGCCAAGCGGGGAGAAAATATGCTCTGAACAAGGATTTTACACAAGGAGGTTTTCTTTACCTTGACATTTGTTTGAAAAAAATGGCTCAAGTCCTTGAACACCCTTCGCCAATGGATACTCTGTGAGTAAAGTTTGAGCCAGGTAAGGCCAAGGAGAGAGAAGACATACTCTGAACAAAGTTTTCTTATGCAAAGCTATTTACTGACGTTGATCTTTCATCTAAAAAATTGATTCAAGGTCACTGCATACCCTCCACCCAAGGACGATCTATTGTTTGAAAGAGTTAAATATCAGCAATTATCAACCTTGCCTTTGAATAGTGCATTCAACCAAGACTGAGGCAAAATAGGGCTATCGTTTCCCACTGTCACATTTGGGTTGTAGGGGTGCCATTAAGTAGTGTTAAGGTTTGGGACCAAATTGTTAGCAATTTTCTCTTTGTCATCTTTGGACAACATTTAAAATAGCACTGCTATGGGTAAGTATTCTCATTTAGTATATCTTGTCAACTTTTTGAGGGATCTCCGGCTCTCTGGACCTGGAAGGGACCAGTAGACTAAACCAAACTTTTCTTTACATTGCATTGTGAGATGAAGTTAAAGAAAGACTACTACCTCCCTTACCTTTGAAGTGTAAAAACAACAAAGTTCAGGTTAGCTTACTGGCCCTTTTCCTTCAACAGGACACTTCCAAAACCTGGCAAGTGGTTTTCCCTAAGGTCCTTAACCTTTCACTAGTGTTACTTTGTTCTAGTAGCCAAAGATGCTTTCAAAAAGAATGCTTGAAATACGTACCCCACCCATGGCACCACTTGGTGGTACCACTACAGAAACATTCTGATAGCAGGAAATGATAGTCCTAGGGGCCCTCTACATTGCCCCAGTAATGATTTGAAGCACGCTTCAAAGATAAAGGGTATATTAACTGACCTTTAACCCGTATATTAAAACACAAAGTGAAAAACAACAAAGTTCAGGTTAGCTAACTGGCCCCTTCTTTTCCCAGGGACACTTCCAAAACCTGGCAAGTGGTTCTCCCTAAGGTCCTTAACCTTTCACTAGTGTTACTTTGTTCTAGTAACCAAAGATGCTTTCAAAATGAATGCTTGAAATACGTACCCCACCCATGGCACCACTTGGTGGTACCACTACAGCAACATTCTGATAGCAGGAAATGATAGTCCTAGGGGCCCTCTACATTGCCCCAGTAATGATTTGAAGCACACTTCAAAGATAAAGGGTATATTAACTGACCTTTAACCCGTATATTAAAACACAAAGTGAAAAACAACAAAGTTCAGGTTAGCTAACTGGCCCTTTTTCTTCAACAGGACCCTTCGAAAACCTGGCAAATGGTTCTCCCTAAGGTCCTCAACCTTTCACTAGTGTTACTTTGTTCTAGTAGTCAAAGATGCTTTCAAAATGAATGCTTGAAATACGTCCCCCACTCATGGCACCACTTGGTGGTACCACTACAGCAACATTCTGATAGCGGGAAATGATAGTCGTAGGGGCCTTCTACCTTGCCCTAGTAATGATTTGAAGCACACTTCAAAGATAAGGGGTGTAATTGCTGTCCCTTAACCCGTATATCAAAATAAAAAGTGAAAAACAACAAAGTTCTGGTTAGCTTACTGGCCCTTTTTCTTCAACAGGACCCTAAACCTGGCAAGTGGTTCTCCCTAAGGTCCTTAACCTTTCACTAGTGTTACTTTGTTCTAGTAGTCAAAGATGCTTTCAAAATGAATGCTTGAAATACGTACCCCACCCATGGCACCACTTGGTGGTACCACTACAGCAACATTTTAATAGCAAGAAATGATAGTCCTAGGGGCCCTCTACCTTGCCCCAATAATGATTTGAAGCACACTTCAAAGATAAGGGGTATAATAGCTGACCTTTAACCCGTATATTAAAACACAAACGAAAAACAACAAATTTCAGGTTAGCTTACTGGCCCTTTTTCTTTGTCGGGACCCTTCAGAAACCTGGGAAGTTGTTCTCTCTAAGGTCCTCAACCTTTCACTCGTGTTACTTTGTTCTAGTAGCCAAAGATGCTTTCAAAATGAATGCTTGAAATACGTGCCCCACCCATGGCACCACTTGGTGGTACCACTACAGCAACATTCTGATAGCGGGAAATGATAGTCGTAGGGGCCCTCTACCTTGCCCCAGTAATGATTTGAAGCACACTTCAAAGTTAAGGGGGTATAATAGCTGACCTTTAACCCGTATATTAAAACACAAAGTGAAAAATAACAAAGTTCAGGTTAGCTTACTGGCCCTTTTTCTTCAACACGACCCTTCGAAAACCTGGCAAGTGGTTCTCCCTAAGGTCCTTAACCTTTCACTAGTGTTACTTTGTTCTGGTAGCCAAAAATGCTTTCAATATGAATGCTTGAAATACGTACCCCACCCATGGCACCACTTGGTGGTACCACTACAGCAACATTCTGATAGCGGGAAATGATAGTCCAAGGGACCCTCTACCTTGCCCCAATAATGATTTGAAGCACACTTCAAAGATAAGAGGTATAATAGCTGACCTTTAACCCGTATATTAAAACACAAAGTGAAAACCAACAAATTTCAGGTTGGCTTACTGGCCCCTTCCTTTCCTAGGGACACTTCCAAAACCTGGCAAGTGGTTCTCCCTAAGGTCCTTAACCTTTCACTAGTGTTACTTTGTTCTAGTAGTCAAAGATGCTTTCAAAATGAATGCTTGAAATACGTCCCCCACCCATGGCACCACTTGGTGGTACCACTACAGCAACATTCTGATAGCGGGAAATGATAGTCCTAGGGGCCCTCTACCTTGCCCCAGTAATGATTTGAAGCACACTTCAAAGATAAGGGGTATAACATCTGACTTTTAATCTGTATATCAATAGACAATGTGAAAAACAACAAAGTTCAGGTTACCTAACTGGCCTTTTCTAGTCATTGGAACCTGTCAAAAAGTTGACAAAGGATACTCCCTAAGGCCCTTAACTTTTTTCCAGTTTAGTGTTAGTTTGTTCTAGTGGTCATTGATGGTTGAAAAATGAAAGCATGAAAGATGTTCCCCACCGTTGGCACCACTTGGTGGTGCCGTTACAGCCTCAAACCGATTGCGGGAAAGATAGTCCTAGAAATCTTCTATCTTGCACAGTAATGATTTAAAGCACACTTATAAGATAAGAGGTATAATAGCTGCTTGAAATACGTAACCCGCCCTTGGCACCACTTGGTGGTACCACTTCAGCCTAAATTTTATGGCCGTATATAATAGCCCTGTGGACCCTTTTACCTTGAGCCAGTAATTGTTCGAAGCACACTTCAAGGATCATAACTTAAAATAGATTAACACTTTTCTGAGGAAAATTTTCTTGGCAAAAATTTATTGATATTAATTAAACAAGTAGTGTGAAACACTGATGCCCCGTATGGCAGCTTATGGCAAAGGTCAAAGTTTCTTAAATACAAGGTAAACTCCAAGGTCAAGAGATCAAAAATGTTGTTATCCAAAGAAAGGACTTGTGTCAGTGGATAAACCTGGTAAATATGAAAGCCCAAACACCAAATATTGAAAAGTTATGGTCAAGGTTAATGCTTTCTAATAGTGCGTCAAACTCCAAGGTATAGATGAAAGGGTCAAAATTAATGGTATGCAGGGGAAGACCTTGTCATATAAAATACACATGCAAAATATAAAAGCCCTGGCACCAACTTTCAAAAGTTATGGCGAAGGTTGAAGTTTTTCAAAAGTAGGTCAAACTCCAAGGTCAATGTCAAAAGGTCAAAAGTGTTGGTATTCAAAGGAAGGTCTTGTCACAAGGAATATACGAAAGTGAAATTTGAAAGGCCTAGTCCCAAATGCTCAAAAGTCATGGCCAAAGTTAAAGTTTTTCAAAAGTAGGACAAACCTGAAGGTCAAGGTCAAAATTGTTGGTATCCAAAGAAAGGTCTTGTCACAAGGAATATACCTGTGAAATTTGAAAGCCCTAGTACTAACTGCTCAAAAGTTATGGCCAAAGTTAAAATTTTTCAAAAGTAGGTCAAACTTCAAGGTCAAAAAGTGAAAAATATTTACATATATCATGGGAATGTCTTGTCAAGATGAATACACATGAGAAATATAAAAGCTATATATCACCAACTGATCAAACGTCATGGCCACGGTTAAAGTTGGGAAAATTTTGGCAAAAGTGGGTCAAACACTAAGGTCAAGTTCAAGAGGTTAAATATGTTGCTACCCAAAGGAAGGTCTTGTCACAAGAAATACACATGTGAAATATGAAAAACATAGCGCCAACCAATCAAAAGTTATAGGCAAATGTTAAAGTTTTTGCGGACAATCAGACGAACGGATAAACAGACAAACAGACAGATAGACGGACATGGCAAAAACTATATACCCCCGAATCTTCGATTACGGGGCCATAAAAATGATGTGTTACTTGCGGGGTTCGAACCCTAGCAATAAAAATCCTGAGTATCATTTTCCTTTGAGACCATCACGCTAACCACCTTGCTACATAACTCTTGATGAATAGTGGCATTTAAATCATGTTTGTGACATGACCCTTGAATAAATGGACCAATTATTTCTCGGAAAGATGCGAATGTTGTGTCATAAAAGTGTATTTTTAAGGTATAGTGGGTCTTTGCTCCATATTTTTACTAACAAAAAGATGTACATTTTTACGCAAACTTTGAGGATAAACTTTCAAAAAATGGAGCGAAGACCCATTCATATCGAAAAATTGTATTAAAGTATGAGAAAATGATCCTTTTTTAGTGTGTGTCTGCTATTTCATAGGCAAATGATTTCAATCTTTGTGAGATTTTTGCAAACTGTGGAGATTTTTCATAAAGTATACTTTAATGTTAGATGAAATTTAGAAGAAAATTTTGTTATAAATAATTAAGATTTAATTTTTTCACCTTCACGTTTGTCGCACTATAGGCATTTCGGTCACCTTGTTCGCCCATCTTCTTTCTCAAGACTATATAATGATAAATCTTTATGAGTTGATCAAGTGCTGTTCGTTATCTCTACCCTTTACACACCAAACAAGCAACAAATACAAACTCTTAGAAGCACAAACAGTTTTGTTTTATATTTACAGTACGACTGGTAACGTATAAATACTTCGCACTTGAAACTGTACAAAGTAAACAAATTGCTCAAAATGGAAACATTCAGATTTTAAACCACTACTCTACCTGCGAATAATATTTTGAAATCATACAGCTGCAAAAAAGAATATTAAAGTAAATGTTCCTCACATTTGCACTTCCATTTGCACCTCTGCACTTCTTTTTCAGAAAAAAAAAACCCAATGAGAAATTAAACAATACCTGTATTTATCTTTTTTTTTTTTTTTTTTTTTTTTTTTTTATAAAACATAATAATGTTTCACCCTCAAATCTGTTCAAAAAGCTTTAGAATTTAATTTCAGTTCAGATTTAAAACATGGTAACGTAAACATCGGTAGCATAAATATTTGTCTGAAATTTGTCGTCATATTGTATTGTTGTTACTTAATTATCTCAATGTTAATTAAAGGTATATTTACTGCTTGACTTGTAGGTCACTTTAATTCTAAAGAAACAGTCTTGTTCTCCTACATATTTTTGTGAAAAATTTATATATAATCACTAGATTTATAATAAAAGTGGGGCAATATTTGATAAATATATAATCACTAGATTTATAATAAAAGTGGGGCAATATTTGATAAATATATAATCACTAGATTTATAATAAAAGTGGGGCAATATTTGATAAATATATAATCACTAGATTTATAATAAAAGTGGGGCAATATTTGATAAATACAGAAAAACAGTTTTTGTTTTATACCATTCCATTTATAATAGCATAATTGTTCTTGATATTAAAAAAAAAGTTTAACTTAATCACATTTTTCAGCAAAGCTACAAGTTCATTTCAGTATATACGGATGGCAAAGTATTTGTTTTTGTTTTGTGGCGATCGACATCAAAATTCGATAATTATATTAAAATTATTGTAAAAATTGTCATACGTATTGTGAAGGGTGTGATATTCGGATAATATGCATATGTAGCTTAAATGTTGGACAATGCAACAATGAAAGAAAGAGATATGTGGACGATTTCAAGCTTCTTAATTCAACATAAAAACTACACAGTGATCGGCTATATTAGCGTAAATATCGATTTCTACTATAAAATCTGATTTTCTTCTAAGACATTGAAGTTACGACAAACAAATGTATTCATAGGCGTCGGAAGCAAATTGAAAAGGGGGGGGGGTAATTGAAAGACAAAAAATTTCAAGCCTGGAAAAACTTGACAAGCAAAATAAATAAATAAATAAATAAATAAATAAATAAATAAATAAATAAATAAATAAATAAATAAATAAATAAATAAATAAATAAATAAATAAATAAAAATAATAATGAAAAAAATAAAAGGAAAATTGAAAATTGTCCAAACCCGAAAAATCCTATTTCATGGGGGGTGGGGTGGGGGTAGGATCGAACTTCTTTCAGTACCAATTTTTTTTTAAACGCTACCACTTACCCTTCTTTGATTACACGACAATGTGCCTGTTGAAAGTGGGGGGGGGGGGCTAAACCACGCCCCAATATTCAATGCCTATATTACATGTTTGTCTATCTTTGCCAAAGAAGTGGCGGGGGGGGGCTAAGCACCCCCTCCCCTCCCCCGATTCTGACGCCTATGGTATTTTAATCAAAATGACTTATATGACTGACAGAAAATAAAAATTCTTTGAAATGTTATATTCCTTAAAACACTGTATATCATTTAAAGCTTATTGACACTATATACTCTGAAAATCGGTGTTAAAAACTTTATAAGTCAAAGGCAAGATACAAGTATTCATAGTGGATAATTTATCTATTGTAGGATTAAAAAATCAAACGGCAATCTAAACAACAATCACAATGCTCTACAACTTCTCAAAATCTAACAAAACTGAAATTTAATACTCCATAATTTCCATATTATACAAAGTTAGATGTTGAATGTGTTCATAGCATTTAGTTTTTGAATTAGTGTAAAAGTACTTTTTAAACTTCTCACCCCTATATAAATCTTTTGCATGGTTAGCGCAACTGTTATTAAGCATACAAAGAGGAATAACTCTAATTCAGATCACCTCAAAAAAAAAAAAAAAAAACAAAAAATAAAAAAACAAAACAACAACAACTCTGATAGGGGGAAAACGCTTTTGTTAGTTCCGAATTGTCCGTTTCTCAGAATGCAGTAAGTGCTGACCTTACTAACAATATTTAATGTACAACTGGTCTCTCACCCGAAATACACTGTATGTCAATGTATATAACAAATTAATAAAATTGCAATTTAAACCAACTAAAAGAGGTATATATAACACATTTATGTACTTCTCACGTGTACTCCCTTTTCAATTTGCCCCTAGTCTAATACAGAACACCCCCCCCCCCCCATCAACTTTTACCTTCCCAAACACTAGTACAAAACTGTCCTGTCATTGTCGCAGCCCACAGCTGGCAATTGCATCTGTTATAAAATTTTAACTCATAGTATAATAATACTATATAGCTTAAAAATTTATCACAAAAACAATCAAGTGTCCGTGTCGCAGCCATTGGGTTAGAATCCGTCTCCCACTGCTTACAGGAGCAAGAGCGAATTAAACCCGTTGGTTAGCGATTCAGGTTTTCTACAGTATTCGTTTCTTATAACGTCGCTACTGAAAGCATCTTTTCGAAAAATTTGTAAGCCCTTAAAAGGGCTTTAAATGTCACTGCGTTGTACTAAGACAACGGGCACTGGTCTGTCCTTCACTTCTTTGCGACTTTCTTAGCTCCGGTTTTCTTTGGAGACTTGGCCTTCTTAGGTTTTGCTGCCTTAGCCTTCTTCGGCGATTTTTTGGCTGCCTTGGGTTTGGCAGCTTTTGGTTTAGCTGCCTTGACTTTCTTTGGCGAAGCTTTCTTTACCTTCTTCGTCTTCTTCTCACCCGCCGGTTTCTTAGCTGCCTTAGGTTTCTTTACTTTGGGCTTCTTGACGGGGGATTTCTGTTTCTTAGCTGCCTTGGGTTTCTTGACTGCGGCTTTTTTCTCTCCAAGACTAAATCGACCTTGGGCTCCAACGCCTTTTGTCTGTTTCAGGGCGCCACTTCTCACTCCGTTTCTTAGTGCTGCTTTCACCCTCGTGTTAACCTTTGCTTTGTCATCTCCAACCTTGTTGTTACTTTGTACATACTTGACAATGGCATGTCTGGAGGATCCTTTCCTTTCTTTCAGGGCCTTGATCGCTGTAATGACCATGTCCAAATATTTAGGATGGTCCGCATGTTTCTTTGGCTTGGCTGCAGTCTTCTTTTTGGGGGTCTTCTTAACTGGAACGTCAGTTACGTCTGCCATTTTTGTTGTAATTTTTCCGCTTCTAGTCCGTTCACTGAACAAGAAGTAGTATGACGTTTAAACATGTGCGCCGCAATATATTAGTGTAGCGCGGACGTCGTGGAGAGCACCCAATCAATAAACACAGAGTTGCATGGCTGACAAGGAAATCTACATGAATTGTGTTTTAAGGTTGTGTTCTTGGGCAGTTTTCTTACGAATGCGACAATTGTAAAATTTAGGAAGATTGACATTAGATTTATCATATTCAAAAAAATATATAAAATGAATTTAGAAACAAATATAATTATCTTTTCTTCCAGAAAAAGAAGATTTTATGCGAAAGATGACAACTGAATTCTCGCATGAGTGCATTAAAATTAAGTAGTAAATTTGTAATTAAAAGTTTTAAATTGACATATTAATTGGAAAAGAAAGATATGATATCCTTTTTTAAGTTTTTGACATGGGTATCATTTTAATGCGCTGAGGTTAATGGGTTTATTCAATTTAAGCACAGCTTCCAAACACAAAATGGAGCACAGGCATTTCATTACTGTTTTGCATGATAAAAAGGTCGAAGTGTTTTCTAAAGTAACAATTTGTTGTGAAGCATGAATTATTCACTAATATACTCTTTGAAATATTTAGAAATGTTTTCTGTCAAAGTTTTGGCTCAGAGAGGTCGTTTACTTGTGTTTGTGGCAAATTTCTGATCGCATGTTGTCGGACTTTATTAGTAAAAATGGCCTCCATTTTATCATCAGAGAAGTTTGTTGTGAAATGGATTTCGATTAAGCTGAAAAGTAAAGAGGGAAACAAACATGGTTATCTGATATTAATTGAATGACGTCTTTTGAATGTAATGAAATTAGGTTTTCCTCAAATTCTTTTTTACATCGACATACTACATCATTCAGAGTTCGGCGAAGTTTATATATGTCATGGCGTCCAATTTTTTTTTTAAAGCAAAATAGTAAAAAAAATTTTTTTGAACCACTGATATATACTTTGACTTTCTTGACGTTGACTAAGAAATCCTACAATATTATGATATATTTTACATGTAATTTAATTCCTTTTTACATTTGATTAAATTTTAGAGCGCATTCATGTTTTCTCATTCATGAAAGTGATGTGCACGCGTAATAAAAAGAATTAACGGATCATTCTTTGGAAAAAGACAATCTTGAATCCTTAATATTTTACCAAAAAGTAATTTAATATATATAGTTATCACAGAATTCTTCTCATTAGAAAATGATCAGATTATAGAATAGAATGATAACGAAGAACTTATATTTAGTCTTGATGAGAAGCAATGTGATCTTGGATAAATACATGCATGATACACACTCTTTGTAATTCAAATTGTATTGAAGATGAAATCCATTTCCTTACAAATTGTTTTTTATATAATGAAGAAAGGAAAGTTTTGTTCAACTTTTTAAGTGACAATTATAAAAATTTCAACACTCTGTCCAACAATCAAAAATTTTTATGGATTATGACAAATGAAGATCACAATATATTATTTAAACTATGTGACTTTTTATCCAAATCTTTTATTAAGAGAAAAAACCTCATAAAAAAATAATAAAAGTAAAAATGTTAGAAAATACATAATTTTTCAATTCATGTGTACTTCAGTCTTTACTACTAATATACTTTGCATTTTTTTTAATATTCTATCTTATAAACATTAAGTCTGAAAATGCATGTGCATTAATTGTCATTTTATGTTGATGCCCCCTACCACAATGTGTGTATATATGTGTATGTGTGTATGTGTATGTATGTGTATGTATGTATGTATATATATATATATATATATATATATATATATATATATATATATATATATATATATATATATATATATATATATATATATATATATGTATGTATATGTATATGTGTATATGTATGTATATATATGTATATATATATGTATATGTGTGTGTGTGTATGTGTGTGTATGTATGTATATGTGTATATATATGTATATATACATTGAAGAGTCATATGTCTATTTTATGTACATGTTTATATAGGTGCATGTATGTCTAAATGATTTTTTTTTTCTTTCAACTATATTTTAGGCCTTTCTCTTGTAAGTTTGTTCTCTTTATGCTCATTTGGGCACTGAATTAGTAATAAAACATATCTTATCTTATCTTATCTTATCATACATGTATACAGGCCTTAGGGCTCACTCCTACGAAGGTATTATAAACACTGGGTGCAATTTGAATTTGATGAAAAATAGAAAGATTTCATACATGTGATTTTAATGCGCATCATGCATTTAGAACATCTGTTATATATTAATTTATTTTATATCGTCAAATGCAATAAATATTTTGCACATATAGTGATCATTGTACATTGATTACAAAAAGTTGACTTCCATGGAAAACTCAAATTTTTTTCTGTCAAAAATTTTGATGTCTCTTATATTAACTTCATCATTAAATGAAACATTTGTGCGTTTGTGTTTTTATTTGTATCAATGCATTTTAAATGGATGCACACTGCAGGAAAAAAAAACCCAGTTGCATATGTTTTGGTCTTCTAGTTTTTTTTCATATACTTGTTTATAACTGGCCAGTGCAGATAAGGAGCCATAATCTCTTTGTTCAGGATCCTCCTCTCCCTTTCTTCTTTTAAATATTTTAAAGATAGAACTCTACAATTTATTGTATTTTGAACTTGCGTAATTTGATCTTACAGTTTTATTTTTGAACCGTTTTTCCATCTCAAGATAAAAACTGAAAAATGCCGCAAATTTTCATGTTTTTTTTTTCTATCGGGTCTAAAATGAGATAAATTGTTTCGGTTTAGTTTTCTTTCTTTATTTTTAAGGTTTCTCATTATTACTTCGAATATCTGTTGATTGTTGAATTCATTTCAATTACCGAATTCCTCTATTGTTGAAGCTACTCTTTTCTGTTTCGTTGCATGTTAATTTGATTGAATCGTAACCGACATGAATAAAAATTTCTTGATCAGACATGATTTTTTTTTCACTTTTTAAAAATAACCAAACAAGAAATATATTTTTCTTTTAGGACATTCACATTTTCAATGGTTTTCGGTTTGAATATAAACAATTGCCATTGTTTTGGCAACCTTTCATGTAAAAAAAAAATCTCTCTGATCATTCCCCGATAATTCTTCCAGAATATTGAATTCCTTGTAATATATATGCAGAGACCTATATACTAATAGTATATAGGTCCTGATATATGTGGATGCGCTCTCACGTTGTGTACAGTATGAAAAAGATTCTCGAAATAATAACGTACGAGTTAATGGAATCTCGCTAACCGGAAGTTTTGAATGTGAGGAAAAATAAAACTTTAAAAGTATATATTTTTTCAACATTATGGACCATGACGGAAAATGATGCTAAATGGTTATGAAAGCGTAGAAATAAAAGACCAAAGAGCATTTCCAAAGCGGCGAAAAATTCATCTGGACAGAGTGGACTGTTTTTCCCTTGCGAGGACAGCTGAGGGGAGTTCCAGTCTTTCAGATCCTCTCTTGAATGACATAAGAAGAGGGAGAAATCGACAGTTGCTTCCAATTTATAGAACTCATAGGAACAGCATGGATAATTTTAATAAGAATTCATCAGATCGTGCCTTTGGATTTCAGTCAGCCTCAGAATTTCACCAACAAGAGACTTGTCCAGAGCTGCCCAGGCATGATGGCACAGAAACACCAAAGAAAATCACTACTGAAGGCATAGAAACACCAAGGAAAACATCTAGAAAGTTGAAATCAAATATACCTTCAAACCAGAAGAGCCTCACTTCTTACTTTTCTACAAATGAAGATAACCTTTATGGAAAATACCAGTTGAATTTAGCATCACCGAGATCCATTCAGTTATCAGGGGAGTCTTCCACTACTGCCATTTATATCAGTGACTCTGATTCTACAAGCAGGTCACCAGCAACTTCTGATCAACCGTCAGGCAGTCAAAGTAGAACACCATCAAAAATGTTTTCTCCCATCAAATTGTTAGGAAACTCATCATCAATATATAGCATAGATGCAGATTCACCTACTTCTAGTCAAAACTCCAACAGTGAACAAAAAGTAAAAAATATTGAAAGGACTGATGTTGTGAAAGCCTTGTTTGAGGGACAAAAGAATCTGGCAAAAAATCCCCAGCAGAGAAAAAGAAAAAGAAATGAAGGAGGGAAAACTTGGTCTATCCTATCTAAAGTGCCAAAAACAACAGCAGCTTTGTTTTCAAAGGAAATGGAAGAAATGAACTCATCAGATGATGATGTTTTATGTACAGCTGAAGTGGATACCGATTCAAAATTTGGTCTTCTTGGGTACCAGCCTGCAGAGAAAATAAATTACTTTGAGAAGCTTCCAGATGAACTGCTGCAAAAAATATTTTGTCAGTTGCCTATTTTGGATCTTTGTTTGAATTGCAACAGAGTTTGTGTTAGGTGGAATCAGGTCATTTCACAAGAAAAGGTACATTTTATTGTTTACCTTTCCTAGATAATGTAAACTTTCCATGTAAATGATGAATCATTTAGGGCAGAAACGATTCACTGAAATATCCATGTTGTTCAATATTACTGCTCTGTTCAATGTTCGATTCACCATCTTGATTTTCGGTTCGGTAATTGTTTTTTTTTTTAATCGGGTTTGGTTACTCCTTGAAATAGATTGGGTTCGACCTCATTTTAATAGTTTGACACACACGAGGGAAAAAATTGTGACGGAGAAAGTTTCAGAGTAAGCTGCCACTGCTAGTATTGACACAAACAATGTGCTCTTTTAATCGACAGAAGCACAAGTAGTGCTCTTTATTGTATCACCACCTTTTACTTGCCTTTTGAAATCTGAATACATGTTTTCTTTAACCTTATGATTTGTTTCTTTTTGTGTCGTATTGAAAAAATTGAATTGTAACACACGTATTGCGATACATACCGTATCGTGGAGGGGATGTATCATTTCAGCCCTAGAACCAAAGTATCTCATTGTCACTATAGTAAGTAATGCAAAGTTAATATTGCTTACTAAGGTAATATTCTTGCAAATCAATCACCTCTACAAATAATAAAAACCTTTTTTTCACACATGTGACAGATGTTTGCATGTTTTTGAGGATTGCTAAAGACATGTGAGAAAAAACTATACCATATTCTGTGTTAATTTTCTTGAGAAAAAATAAGAGATCTTGACATTAAAAATTGTGGGAAAAAAGAGGAAATAAAAGGATATTTTTGATTGAGAAGGTGGCTGAAGAAAGTACATGTAGTCATAAAGTAAAGTTGGCTTAAATTAATGTATTGAACAGATGATGAACTCAATACAAAAAATTACACTCCAATGTGAATGAAGAGAGTCTTGTAAGAAGCATATAAACAAAGGGGTAATAATTATATATCTATTTATTGAGCCCAACATGTCCAATGTTATTTGTTAATGAAGTTCCAAAGTTTCAGTTTCATTTTTTTTGGATTGAGTCCAAGTGGTAAATACAATGTACCATTTTATAATCTGTTTAGTTTATGAGGTGGAAGAAAATTTACTATAAGCTGAAGAAAGACAATCAGAATTCCCATGAATCCAAGCATGCCATCAGGACGATCATGAGGGAGAACGGAATGGTGAATACATCCGAGTATCTTACTGGACTAATCAGGTGAGCATCTTTCAGGACTCTTGAGGTGAGCATCTTAATGGACTCATCAAGTATCTTACTGGACTCATCAGGTGAGTATCTTACTGGACTCATCAGGGAGTATCTTACTGGACTCATCAGGTGAGTATCTTACTGAACTCAACAGGTGAGCATCTTACTGGACTCATCTGATATTTTTCTGAAATATATCAGGTGAGTATCTTACTGGACTCATCAGGTAGGTATCTTACTGAATTAATCTGGTGAGCATCTTACTGGGCTCATCAGGTGAGTATCTTACTGGACTCCTCTGGTGAGCATCTTACTGGGATCATCAGGTGAGCATCTTACTGGGCTCATCAGGTGACCATCTTACTGATCAGGGAGTATCTTACTGGACTCATCAGGGAGTATTTAACTGGCCTCATCATGTGAGTATCTTACTGGACTCAGCAGGTGAGCATCTTACTGGACTCATCTGGTATTTTTCTGAAATACATCAGGTGAGTATCTTACTGGACTCATCAGGTAGGTATCTTACTGAACTCATCATGTGAGCATCTTACTGGGCTCATCAGGTGAGCATCTTACTGGACTCATCAGGTGAGCATCTTACTGGACTCATCAGGTAGGTATCTTACTGAACTCATCATGTAAGCTTCTTACTGGGGTCATCAGGTGAGCATCTTACTGGACTCATCAGGTAGGTATCTTACTGAACTCATCAGGTGAGCATCTTACTGGACTCATCAGGTGAGGAGGTCTCTGTTGATTGAGTGCTGAAAAGGTCTAATGTCCAGCAGTTACCCTGGTTGCTTCCATTGTCTACAAAATTAAGATATAACAAGCAAATATTGTACATTTTAACGTCTTAAGGCTTAATGCAATATTGCTTTTCAAGGAAAGTGAGAAATTTAAGAATTGGTAATATTGACAATTATTAGTTATTCACCATTTTTGTCCATGTTTTACATTATGTACATTTCCATGTCCGTATTTTCAGTGATACAGATCTATAAATTATTATAAACAATTGATCAGTAATTTTTGTTCTAAGTAGATTTAAATACAAGTCTTTTTTTTGTTCTCAGTAGATTTAAATACAATACAAGGAATTTTTTCTGGAGAAGCTTTAGAGATGAGTGTATAAGAGTTTATAATCAGTGATAATTTTACAGGTATTTCAAATCATTCTATTCGTTCCCTATGTCTGTGTACAGAGACATTGTGGAGAAGTTAGAGGCTCACAAAAAATACACATGGGCTAAAGCTCTTCTGGAGGAGAGGATGCCGGAACTCATTATAGATAGGGTAAAATATACAGGAAATCAGAGACATTAACATAAACAGATTATTTACATTTCTCTAATGTTTAAAATTAAAAATTGAATTTACAGAAGAATATATATATTTTTTATGCATATGAATGAATTCAGTAAGAATTTTTGGAAAAAAAATTGTGTTGTTAACTATAATAAACACATGGAAAGTGAAAATGAAGCTTATAATTAGATAAACAGAAACTGAAAAGTTAAACCTATCCTGTAATGATATTTTTGATGTACATAAAATTTACGCATGTATACAATAACATGATGCTTGGAAGCCTGGCTGCCATTGAATCACCAAAATTTGGCAAGATGATAATCAGTGTTCTATAATTTAAAATACCTGACATGTAATGTAAGAAGACAGACTGATTTTTATAGGTTCCAAACCCCTGGAGTATGATTGTGACCCTGGTGGTCATCTCGGAGACGGTAGGAGACGTACAAGAAGTTATTAGTTGTATGGCTCGTTCTACATGTCTGACAGAGGACATTCTGGAGATGTTATACTGCTGTGCCTCCATTTTGCTGGTGATGAAATTCCTTAAAAGAAAAGCTGTATGGAATGGGTGAGTAAAAGTACATTTATGATCATGTAGAAATAAATTTATTGAAGTTCTATCCAGAACTATACAAGATATTTGACATAATCATTCCTGTGAATACCACATTTGGGGTGTAATTATTTCTGGATACCTTCAAATACTTTTGTATTCACATGCTCTTGTTTAACTTAGTTCCACCTCTTCGAGCCTTATGATACATTGGTTAAAGGTCACACTCAGTCTAGACTGTGCCATCACATCTTTTATCTTTTATGTTAGTTTCACTTTCATAATGGAGTCTAATCAGTGCAAATTTTTAACAAAAGGCATTGATACAACTTTTAAGAGAAGATGCAAAATTCTTTTTTGTTTTAATAGCTCTTGATCTACAAGAACTAAATCTTGGCGGCCATATTTTTGTCCACCATTATTGTAGTGAAAGAATTCTCAAATACTTGCAAATAAAAATTTTCTCCTGAATGTTCAGATGTCAGTTCTTTGTTCTTACAAGTTAGTCTGCAGATCTAACTTTGCAAGGGTTGTTTTGTGAATTTTAAGCTCTAAAATCTCTTATTTGCAAGCAAAATACAATTTTCATTTTCTTTGAAGTTAAAAAAAAGGTAAAATGATTAAGAGCTTGTATCAGCTTTTCAATGGTGAAATTATATTTCAAGAGATACTGAGATCCACTTAATAAAATTTTTGGTGTTGAGCCTCTTTAAATAGGCTAGACTCTTAAATTTTAAATCAAGTATATTCACAAGAAATATTGATCATGCTTTTACAGAATGCATTACCGATTGTTCTATGCACTGTATTTGTTTGAGAATACATCTGTGTCTTATTGCGGTGATCTGAGACCAGCAGTCAGGGGAGGTCAGCAAAGCATCATGACTTACAGGTAAGCAATGGCTTACAGGTAAGCAATGAATTACAGGTTAGTAATGAATTACAAGTTAGTAATGAATTACAGGTAAGCAATTATTTACAGGTTAGTGAAGAATTATAGGTAAGCAATGATTTGCAGGTAAGCAGTGAATTACAGGTAAGCAATGATTTACAGGTTAGTAATGAACAACAGGTAAGCAATGAATTACAGGTAAGCAATGAATTACATGTAAGCCATGAATTACAGGAAAGCGATTGATAACAAGTTAATAATTAATTCAGGTACTAGACAGGTAGGTAATAGGTTACCAATAAATTACAGATAAGTAATGAATGATAAGTTGGCAAGGAAATACAGGTTAGCAATAAATTAACCAGTGACAGAAATGATCTTTGTTTTTATTTGCAGTCGAGCAGATACTGTTGTAAAATTAACGCATGAACAACTTAGAATTGTAAATCACAATGTACTGCCAGGGGAAGTTATCAAGATCATGGCATTTGCAGGTTTGTGTTCTATCCTAATAAACTTTTCTTATGAATATCTTAATATTTTTGCATTTGCAGGTTTTTGTTACAATATTGATCATAATAAGCACATTGTCCTAGGAGATACTTTGGTATTTGTTAAGCAAAATTATGTAAGCCTTACTTTTTTTCTAGGAACTGGTAAAACGTCAACGTTAGTCCGCTACACTCAGCTACGGCCAAACATCAAGTTTCTGTTAGTGGTTTATAACAGGTAGGGCTATGTGAGTGGTTTATAACAGGTAGGGCTATGTGAATTGTTTATATCAGGTAGGGCTGTGTGAATGGTTTGTGACAGGTAGGGCTATGTTAGTGTTTAACAGGTAGGGCTATATGAGTGGTTTATAACAGGTAGGGCTATGTGAGTGTTTTATAACTGGTAGGGCTATGTGAATGGTTTATAACAGGTAGGGCTGTGTGAATGGTTTATAGCAGGTAGGGCTATGTGAATGGTTTATAACAGGTAGGGCTATGTGAGTGGTTTATAACAGGAAGGGCTGTATGAGTGGTTTATAACAGGTAGGGCTATTCTTGACTAATCAGGTTCTGTTTTACTAATAATCATCTTTATGAGGTGTATAATGTAGAAGTCAGGTTCAGAGTAAAAGATCTCAGAATATGTCAATTGGTAATCAGGTTCAGGGTAAAAAACCTCAGACCATGTCATTTGGTAATCAGGTTCAGGGTAAAAGATCTCAGAACATGTCAATTGGTAATCAGGTTCAGGGTAAAAGATCTGGCAATACATAATGTGGTAACCATGTTCAGAGAAAAGATATAGCAATCAGGTGCAGAATAAAAGATTGCACAGTATGTCATTTGGTAGTCAGATTCATTGTAAAAGATCACACAATATGTCATTTGGTAGTCAGATTCATTGTAAAAGATCACACAATATGTCATTTGGTAGTCAGATTGAATGTAAAAGATCTCACAATATGTCATTTGGTAGTCAGATTCAATGTAAAAGATCACACAGTATGTCATTTGGTAGTCAGATTCAACGTAAAAGATCTCACAATATGTCATTTGGTAGTCAGATTCAACGTAAAAGATCTCACAATATGTCATTTGGTAGTCAGATTCAACGTAAAAGATCTCACAATATGTCATTTGGTAGTCAGATTCAATGTAAAAGATCTCACAATAAGTCATTTGGTAGTCAGATTCATTGTAAAAGATCACACAGTATGTCATTTGGTAGTCAGATTCATTGTAAAAGATCACACAATATGTCATTTGGTAGTCAGATTCATTGTAAAAGATCACACAATGTGTCATTTGGTAGTCAGATTCAATGTAAAAGATCACACAATATGTCATTTGGTGGACAGATTCAATGTAAAAGATCACACAGTATGTCATTTGGTAGTCAGATTCAACGTAAAAGATCACACAGTATGTCATTTGGTAGTCAGATTCAAAGTAAAAGATCACACAGTATGTCATTTGGTAGTCAGATTCAATGTAAAAGATCACACAATACGTCATTTGGTAGTCAGATTCAATGTAAAAGATCACACAATATGTCATTTGGTAGTCAGATTCAACGTAAAAGATCTCACAATATGTCATTTGGTAGTCAGATTCATTGTAAAAGATCTCACAATGTGTCATTTGTTTGTCAGATTCAACGTAAAAGATCCCACAATATGTCATTTGTTTGTCAGATTCAATGTAAAAGATCTCACAATATGTCGTTTGGTAGTCAGATTCATTGTAAAAGATCACACAATATGTCATTTGGTAGTCAGATTCATTGTAAAAGATCTCACAATGTGTCATTTGTTTGTCAGATTCAACATAAAAGATCTCACAATATGACATTTGTTTGTCAGATTCAATGTAAAAGATCTCACAATATGTCATTTGGTAGTCAGATTCAATGTAAAAGATCACACAGTATGTCATTTGGTAGTCAGATTCAATGTAAAAGATCACACAGTATGTCATTTGGTAGTCAGATTCAATGTAAAAGATCACACAATATGTCATTTGGTAGACAGATTCAATGTAAAAGATCACACAGTATGTCATTTGGTAGACAGATTCAATGTAAAAGATCACACAGTATGTCATTTGGTAGACAGATTCAATGTAAAAGATCACACAATACATCATTTGGTAGTCAGATTCAATGTAAAAGATCTCACAATATGTCATTTGGTAGTCAGATTCAACGTAAAAGATCACACAATATGTCATTTGGTAGTCAGATTCATTGTAAAAGATCACACAATACAGGTGACTCTCGATGGCTCGAACTCCGATCTCTCGAAGTTCTCGATCTCTCGAAGTGAACCTCCGGTCCCGTTTTTTTCTTCTATATAACTAAGCAAATTTACTTCCTATCTCTCGAACTTCCGATCTCTCGAAGTTCTCTATCTCTCGAACCAAGACCTGGGTCCCGTTACACACATTTCATTGTTTTTTACTCTCTATCTCTCGAAGTTTTGATTGCGCGTGTGCACACGCCGATCAAGCATAAAATTAATGCAGCTTAGACTTACCTGGATAACAGTGAACCCCTCGGGCTGGCATGGAGGTGTTAATTGGGTGTTTACATAGATGACACAATACCTGTGAGCATCCGAGTGTTGATATAATTAATTGGTTACAATTGGTAAACTATAAACGAATTGCTTCACAACTTATTTTGACTTGACAGCGAGACGATAATTTTTAGAAAATAATTTAAGAGACGTGTCAATAATTTTTCATAGATTATGAAGTTTTATTAGAGTTTACATAACCCAGCATGACAAACACTACACAAGAAATCCTATCTGAAGAATTGAATACCCATTTAATACGAGAAATCTGTTGAAGGAGCCGATGAAGCCCTGGGGGTAGCCACGCCGACGATTGCTATTCAGGTTTCATGTAATTATGAAATGAGAACAAATAAATACTGAAACTTAAAGAGATCGTTTTATTTATTCAAAATACGATCATTGTTGTTGAAATCAAGTGAATTACCTGTAAAATACGAATGAAAACGTGCAACGACATTATCAACATATACTTCCGGTATTTATAATAGTAGAACAATGATGATCGGAACAGAAAATTCCGGATTTTATTCACTTTCTATCTCTCGAACCCCTCGATCTCTCGAACTTTTCTTGCGGTCCCTTGAACTTCGAGAGATCGAGAGTCACCTGTATGTCATTTGGTAGTCAAATTCAATGTAAAAGATCACACAACATGTCATTTGGTAGTCAGATTCAATGTAAAAGATCTCGCAATATGTCATTTGGTAGTCAGATTCAACGTAAAAGATCTCGCAATATGTCATTTGGTAGTCAGATTCAACGTAAAAGATCTCGCAATATGTCATTTGGTAGTCAGATTCATTGTAAAAGATCACTCAATATGTCTTTTGGTAGTCAGATTCATTGTAAAAGATCACACAATATGTCATTTGGTAGTCAGATTCAATGTAAAAGATCACACAGTATGTCATTTGGTAGTCAGATTCAACGTAAAAGATCTCACAATATGTCATTTAGTAGTCAGATTCAATGTAAAAGATCTCACAATATGTCATTTGGTAGTCAGATTCATTGTAAAAGATCACACAGTATGTCATTTGGTAGTCAGATTCATTGTAAAAGATCACACAATATGTCATTTGGTAGTCAGATTCATTGTAAAAGATCACACAATGTGTCATTTGGTAGTCAGATTCAATGTAAAAGATCACACAATATGTCATTTGGTGGACAGATTCAATGTAAAAGATCACACAGTATGTCATTTGGTAGTCAGATTCAACGTAAAAGATCACACAGTATGTCATTTGGTAGTCAGATTCAAAGTAAAAGATCACACAGTATGTCATTTGGTAGTCAGATTCAATGTAAAAGATCACACAATACGTCATTTGGTAGTCAGATTCAATGTAAAAGATCACACAATATGTCATTTGGTAGTCAGATTCAACGTAAAAGATCTCACAATATGTCATTTGGTAGTCAGATTCATTGTAAAAGATCTCACAATGTGTCATTTGTTTGTCAGATTCAACGTAAAAGATCCCACAATATGTCATTTGTTTGTCAGATTCAATGTAAAAGATCTCACAATATGTCGTTTGGTAGTCAGATTCATTGTAAAAGATCACACAATATGTCATTTGGTAGTCAGATTCATTGTAAAAGATCTCACAATGTGTCATTTGTTTGTCAGATTCAACATAAAAGATCTCACAATATGACATTTGTTTGTCAGATTCAATGTAAAAGATCTCACAATATGTCATTTGGTAGTCAGATTCAATGTAAAAGATCACACAGTATGTCATTTGGTAGTCAGATTCAATGTAAAAGATCACACAGTATGTCATTTGGTAGTCAGATTCAATGTAAAAGATCACACAATATGTCATTTGGTAGACAGATTCAATGTAAAAGATCACACAGTATGTCATTTGGTAGACAGATTCAATGTAAAAGATCACACAGTATGTCATTTGGTAGACAGATTCAATGTAAAAGATCACACAATACATCATTTGGTAGTCAGATTCAATGTAAAAGATCTCACAATATGTCATTTGGTAGTCAGATTCATTGTAAAAGATCACACAATATGTCATTTGTTTGTCAGATTCATTGTAAAAGATCACACAATATGTCATTTGGTAGTCAGATTCATTGTAAAAGATCTCACAATATGTCATTTGGTAGTCAGATTCAATGTAAAAGATCACACAGTATGTCATTTGGTAGTCAGATTCAATGTAAAAGATCACACAGTATGTCATTTGGTAGTCAGATTCAATGTAAAAGATCTTGCAATATGTCATTTGGTAGTCAGATTCAATGTAAAAGATCACACAGTATGTCATTTGGTAGTCAGATTCATTGTAAAAGATCTCACAATATGTCATTTGGTAGTCAGATTCATTGTAAAAGATCTCACAATATGTCATTTGGTAGTCAAATTCAATGTAAAAGATCACACAATATGTCATTTGTTTGTCAGATTCATTGTAAAAGATCTCACAATATGTCATTTGGTAGTCAGATTCATTGTAAAAGATCACACAATATGTCATTTGGTAGACAGATTCAATGTAAAGGATCACACAATACATCATTTGGTAGTCAGATTCAATGTAAAAGATCTCACAATATGTCATTTCAGTGTTCCAGCTAGGATCTGAAAATGGAGAGGTGCAAGAGAAGGGCACTTTTTTTGCGACTTACCGTTGTCGCGAACTTTTGTTACATAGTCGTATCTCATTACTTCACCCTCATAATAATAAACCCCTACAAATATTATTTATTTATTTTACCTTGTTACTGAACTCCTTCAAATATTATTAATTTATTTAACCTTATTGATTTGAAAGATGCATAAACATATACTAATTTATAGCTAGTATGTAAAGATGTAAAAAAGAATTTTAAAGATCATCTTAGGATAAATGTTACTTTTCTTTCTCTTTTTAAATCATCTTCTATTCTTGATTCCTATTTTCAAGAATAGCACCACAATTCATATAAACTGAGCTGGTGTCTCATATTATTGCAGTACATGTAGGTCTATACATGTACTAGAGCTAAATGAGTATGTATGCATGTTTCTGGCAAATGTATTAAATAGATTCAGTATTTGTAGGTTATATTGCTTGTTTTTTTTTTTTTCAAATTGATTACGTTGGTGGCAGATAATTAATTAACTGAATTAATTTTAAACTTCTGCAATGAAATGGAACACAATTACATATTATCTGTAATGTTTAAAAAATCCTTTCAGAGTGTCAAGAATCCTAATTAAGGAGAAAATAATTGAAAAATTTTATACTTGTTTCTGTGCTATTTGGATATTAAATTCCTTCATTTTTCAGAAAAAAGGTCAACAATTTATAATTAGTATTAAAGGTCAAAGTTAATGCTACTTTCACTTTCGTGATTTATTTTTAGAACGCTATAAGACAAGACTATTGTTTTATATTAAAACAGATAGCTTGAACATAATCAAAGTATTTCAGCTTTTAACCCCTATTCAGACTGTCAAGTAATCAAAGTAATTACCTAATCACCTGTAATTGAAAAAGGGCACCTGTATAGTACATAGGTACCGTAATGTGAGTTTCATTACGTAATCGCCCGTGGCAGGAGGTGTGAACTGCTGATTGTCTTTAGGTAATCTACTTTAGAACACACTAATTATTCTAATGAGGGAAAAGGACAATCAGAATGTTACAAGACACTAATAGGGGACACAGGGGCAGCTGTGGGGGCAGAGGGGCGCACTGATTTGAGGGCGGGGCGGGGCGCGGCTCCCCTCCATTTCACCCTAGCTGGAACACTGCATTTGGTAGTCAGATTCATTGTAAAAGATCACACAGTATGTCATTTGGTAGTCAGATTCATTGTAAAAGATCTCACAATATGTCATTTGGTAGTCAGATTCATTGTAAAAGATCTCACAATATGTCATTTGGTAGTCAGATTCAATGTAAAAGATCTCACAATATGTCATTTGGTAGACAGATTCATTGTAAAAGATCTCACAATATGTCATTTGGTAGACAGATTCAATGTAAAAGATCTCACAATATGTCATTTGGTAGTCAGATTCATTGTAAAGATTCATTGTAAAAGATCACACAATATGTCATTTGGTAGTCAGATTCATTGTAAAAGATCACACAGTATGTCATTTGGTAGTCAGATTCATTGTAAAAGATCTCACAATATGTCATTTGGTAGTCAGATTCATTGTAAAAGATCACACAATAAGTACATGTATTTTGGTAATCAGCTTCAGAATAAAGGAATGCACAATATTTTATGTAGTTGTGAAATAACATAAAAAATATACAACATTTTCATTATAATGCATTGTGGCATGTTCAGTCAGGTTTACAATGCAAAAATACTACTTAAAATGGTTTAAGTTTTTGTGACTTCTCAGTAGATGTTCATATTACATGTTCATACATTATGTGCCTCTATTTAAGGTGACTTTGAATGTATTGTATTTCTGTAGTTAATGGCAAGACAGTTTAACAGTAAACTGATGCAAAAAATTTGTATGCATACAGAGCAAGTCTGATACCACATTTGTAGATGACTTATATTTATTTTACTTTAATAATAAAACATGAATACTATAGAATTATTTTATTATGTTTAGGTCTGTTTGTGATCATGCCAAAACAATATTTCCTAAAAATGTAGAGTGCCAGACTGGACATTCATTAGCTTTCAAAGCAGTGGGAAGAAAGTAAGGAAAATTTTGTTTTCTTGAAGATCTAATCATTTTAGACACTGATCATTTAACATGTTGATAGGACAAAAATGTTCCTTGAACATTATTCCTTAAATTTCAGGTACAAAGATGCCAATAAGCTACGTGATCTGTCAGTGTATGCAATTACTCAAATTCTGCCATCACGAAAGGGAGACAACCTGTTCATCCGAGCCAAACTTGTACAGGACACCTTGAAGACATTCTTTTCCTCTGCGGACCAGAACATCTCCCTGGAGCATGTCCCAACCTACAGCACGAATGACAAAGGAGGGAGAATCATAATTGATCCAGATAAAAGGCAGGTAAGTAGGTCACAGGGGAAAAAGAGTGACGGTGGTAGGAATCTTTTTTTAATGAGGTGTTTGAAATTTATAAGTAGATTTCAATGATCTGCTGGGCTTATGGTCTATTTATTTCACGTACTAAATGTGAACTGTAGATCACCAAATTTTCATGATGCATTATTTTCGCAAGATACTTATTGGGTATTAATAAGCGAGTCAAAATTTTCATGAATTTTGAGAATTGTTTCATGTAATCTTTTATAGTACAAATTTTCACGATCAGAAGGTATTGCATAATTAGGTTAAAATAAAATTAAAAAGTGATTTACAGTTTTTTAAATAAAAACGAACAGCTGGGTAGATGATTGTTTATTTTTGCCTGATGCCAGGGTTATGTTAATGATGCCAAGTATCTCTGGGAACGTATGAAGGATCTGAGAAATAAGGAAGTACCTATGCCCCATGATGGCTATCTGAAGCTGTATCAGTTATACCGGCCCCAGCTCCGGAACTACAACTGTATCCTGATAGACGAAGCTCAGGATCTCACACCAGGTGATGCTTCGTCTTTTTTTGAATATAAACCTATTTTCCTTGCAATTCTAATGAGGATACTGTAGATAATATTCAGAAGAAAATAATCACTGACGTCAGAATACTGGAATACAGTTTTAGAGTTATTTAACAAACAATTGCTCCTGGAGCACTGCTCCAAAAATTAACAAGATGCTGCACATATTTTTTCACATGTAAAGATAGCATTTAGCTGCTACATTTGATTAAGAAGTAGAATACTGTAAATGTATAATATTTAGCATGTACAATATTTGGCAGATACTGATATTTCAACAAATTAGTGTAAATTTGATTAAGTGCATAATTGAATGTGTTAGATATAAATATATGCACTCCAGACATTTAGGAATGGATGTACTTGATTTAGGGGAAATTGTGTACCTATGGTTTTTAGCTCACCTGAGCCGAAGGCTCAAGTGAGCTTTTCTGATCACTTTTTGTCCGGCGTCCGTCTGTCTGTCTGTCTGTAAACTTTTAACATTTTCGACTTCTTCTCAAGAACCACTGGGCCAATTTCAACCAAACTTGCCACAAAGTATCCTTGGGTGAAGGGGATTCAAGTTTTTTCAAATGAAGGGCCACACCCTCTTTCAAGGGGAGATAATAAAGAATTAGTGAAAAATTAATAGCATCTTTTAAAAATCTTATTCTCAAGAACCACAGGGCCAGGAAAGATGAAACTCATGTGGAAGCATCCTCAGGTAGTGTAGATTCAAGTTTGTTCAAATCATGACCCCCGGGGTTAGGGTGGGGCCACAATGGAGGATCAAAGTTTTAC
Organism: Saccostrea echinata; assembly: GCF_033153115.1. NCBI lineage: Eukaryota > Metazoa > Mollusca > Bivalvia > Ostreida > Ostreidae > Saccostrea > Saccostrea echinata. The sequence continues at coordinate 8,339,436 of NW_026889758.1, read as the reverse complement.
ATAGTGATATATAGGAAAAATCTTTAAAAATCTTCTTCTCAAGAACAGCAAAGCCTTGATGAGTCATTTTTATATGGAAGCATCCTCAGGTTGTGTAGATTCAAGTTTGTTCAAATCATGACCCCCAGGAGTAGGGCGGGGCCACAATGGAGGATCAAAGTTTTACATAGAAATATATAGGAAAAACCTTTAAAAATCTTCTTCTCAAGAACAGCAAAGACATGATGGGTCATATTTATATGGAAGCATCCTCAGGTAGTGTAGATTCAATTTTTTTCAAATCATGACCCTGGGGGTAGGGCGGGGCCACAATGGAGGATCAAAGTTTTACATAGTGATATATAGGAAAAATCTTTAAAAATCTTCTTCTCAAGAACAGCAAAGACATGATGAGTCATATTTATATGGAAGCATCCTCAGATAGTGTAGATTCAAGTTTGTTCAAATCATGATCCCAGGGGGGAGGGTGGGGCCACAATGGAGGATCAAAGTTTTAGATAGAAATATATAGGAAAAATCTTTAAAAATCTTCTTCTCAAGAACAGCAAAGCCATGATGAGTCATATTTATATGGAAGCATCCTCAGATAGTGTAGATTCAAGTTTTATCAAATCATGATCCCAGGGGGAGGGTGGGGCCACAATGGAGGATCAAAGTTCTACTTAGAAATATAAAGGAAAAATCTATAAAAATCTTCTTCTCAAGAATAGCAAAGCCATGATGAATCATATTTATATGGAAGCATCCTCAGGTAGTGTAGATTCAAGTTTGTTCAAATCATGACCCCCGGGGATAGGGTCGGGCCACAATGGGGGATCGAAAATTTTACATAGGAACATATAGGAAAATATCTTTTTCTCAAGAACTGAAAATCATGTTTAGTCATTTTGATATGAAAAACATGCTCAGGTAGTGTAAATTCAATTTTGTTCAAATGATGACCCCCGGGGGTAGGGTGGGGCCCAGTGGGGGGTCAAAAGTTTTACATAAGAACATATAGAAAAAATATTTCTTCTCAAGAACAGAAAAGCTATGTTTAGTTATATTGATATGGAAGCATGCTCAGGTAGTGTAGATTCAAGTTTGTTCAAATGATGACCCCTGGCAGGAGCCACAATGGGGGATCAAATTTTTACAAAGGAATATATGGCAAAATTTTTAAAAAATCTTCTCAAGTACAACAAAGCCATTTGTTATATTGACATGGAAGCATCATCAGGTAGTTAAAAATTCAACCCCCCCCCCCCCCCCTCGGTAATCTTTTTAATACCGAACTGATTTGTGCTTTTGCCTAGCCAGTGTGCTCAGGTGAGCGATGTGGCCCATGGGCCTCTTGTTTTGCTGTGTATAGATTAACACAACTGTATATTTTCCACACATTTGAATATGAAAGATTATGAGAGATATAAATTTTGGTTTGTGCTATTTTTGACAAAGCCAAGATCCTGTCATTGTTTACAGCTTTGTCTGACCTCCTCCTGGGACAACAACAGGCCAAGATACTGGTGGGAGACCCCCACCAACAAATCTACTCCTTCCGAGGGGCTGTCAATGCTCTACACAGGATCAGTGCGTCAGTCATCTTCTACCTGACTCAGGTAAGTCATATCTAGGACAATGGGTTTGTGAGGACCTGAGGTAAGCAATACAAGGTTGTGCAGGGGCCAAAGGAATCTTGTTTCTTTATTCATCACGCAGGTAGGGCCTTTGTAAATGCTGCAAAAGCAACCATCCAGTGATTCAATCAAGCTTGAAATACAAGGGAAATTGCTGACAAGTTGTAGATAAATGTAAAAAAAAACCCAACAACTATAAAATGTAAGTAATGTGTAATTTTAACATCTTAGGGCAATTAATGATAACAACTTCAGTAAATGACTGATATATCCCACCAGGATACCTCATAGGGGAAGATTTGTGGCCATGCACTTCTTTTCCTTATACCAGTATTGATCATCTAAAATAAAACATGTTGTATTTTCTTTCTAAATATACTTCAGTAGTGAATTCATAATTTAAAAACTATATGCGGTATATGCATATTTTTGCCCCCACAAAAGTCATATTTTGAAAATTTCTTGAAATGTGATAAATTGCATATATTGTATGAGAAATCTAAATTAACAAAAAATAAAATACTGTATAAGCAGAATTTTTAGCGAGGATTTAATTTTGGCATTATTAGCGAGGGTGCTGAGATTGAATATTGCTAACAATTTATTGCGTTTTATTTGTAATAGCTTCTTCAGTGAGCATTTTAAAATTGTTAAAATTACTTCTCACTTAAAATAAAATACCAATTTTTAAGGACAAATCACTAAATTTGCGTCTCACTAAAATTTCAACTTATACAGTACTTTTAAAGTAGGTTATTGACAATTTTTATTTCTATGACGTCGCAAACTATTCAGATTTTGTGTTATTTTTCAGAAAGAGGAAAAATGGACAAAATTTGTTCAATTTTTACTACAAAATTTAAAGAGCACAGGCCTGCTCCACAACAATATTTACGTATTTCATTGATACATGTATTATCATTCTACACATTATATCAAAATATTGAGTTGGAGCAGACCTGTGCTCCATGACTTTTACTCAAAATATCAATGAAATATACACCTTTTTCTGAATAAATCATGGAAAATTTGATTTACATCATTTTCCTAAAGTCATATCTAACATACAATACCGACCAGACACAACCTAACAGAAAGCGAACCCAGAGCGCACCCCGGGTTCGCTCTCTGGGTTCGCTTCGGGTTCGCTTGGGGTCCGCTAGTGCTGACCCCGAGCGAACTCGGGGCGCACCCGTAGCGAACCCGCAGCGAACCCAGAGCGAACGCGGAAAGCGAACCCCAAATTCAGTAGCGGTCCCAGAAAGCGAACGCGCGTTTGGTATTGCGTAACAGAGCTGTCAATCAGGATTATCGAATAACTCATCAGCGCTTCGACCAATCAACATGCCGAACAGGTCTGTCAATCAGGAAAAGTGATAAAATGCGTTGACCTTCAGTGCATCGACCAGTCAACATGCCAGTTTATAATCTAAACATTGTACAAGCAAAGCGTGTGAATGTACAGTCTAAAAATATTATTAATATGATTTTTAAACCTGATTTTACATTTATATACTTTAATTCTCCAGACAACATGCAATATTTACACATCTATTTTCATTATTTTTTATTTTTAAAATCTATTGATACATTATATATTTTTATTTTCCAGGTAGCATGTTACATGTATAGTTAAATATTTATTTTCTTTATGTTTTTAAAATCCATTAATATATAAATATATATTGCGTAAATTAATATATAAATATATATTGCGTAAATTTATCAGACAATAAGTACTTTAATTTATAATAGAAAAAAGGAAGATAATAATGGTTATAACATATGTTACTAAGAAAAAAAAGAAAAAAAATGGTCTTCGATAAATTATAGAATTTTATTATCTCAAGATACAGTATAAGAACATTAGTTTAAGAACATTTAGTATAAGAACATGTACGTGCTTTAATTTAATTATTCTTATTAATTATTTCAGTTTACATGCACGTTTTAATTTATCCAGATCAACTTCGAAATTATCGATCTTAATAATTGATCATGAAAAAAAATTAAATGTACATTGTACAGAATAAATTTAATGTGCATTATGTCAATACATAAATTGGAGGAAAAAAAAATCTCATTTAACTATTATGATATTTTTTTAAATTAATCTTTCACCAAAATTTAATAAATAGCTTGATTTAAATACATGTACATAGGAAAAGATTATTTTGTCAATTTTAATTATCCTACATGTAGACCTTACATTGTATGTTTTTGAATTTTTGTAACTACTTGCAAGTCAGTTCAAAAAAAAAAAACGCAAAAATGCTTATCACTTTCCTTCGCGTCGATATGTATATACAGGTTTACATGTTCACGAACCTCTTACATGTACTACATGTAATTTTCGAAATACTTTACATGAACATAAAAAATATACTAGACGGGTACGTTTTGTACTTGTGCATGAAAAGTACATGTAATTCCAACATTAGTAAATTGAACTTGCAAAGATACCTTAATACGAAAACGTAAATATATTTTTTCATTACATAGGTACCTGTATTTGAACTTTGTAATTGTCATAATTATTTAATTTCAACACTTTAATAATTGCAGTTTCAAAGTGAAGCCAAGGTCATCACGTATCGGTAATCATCCACCTGTTTCAAAAATATTGCGGGTATTAAGAGCAATTGCTGTGGGTTTTTTTAATTGACACTTGCTAGCTGGATGTATACTGTCTCCATGGTCACGGTATACCTGAGTATATACTCCCCCTACATTCGATGCCCCTTAAGTTACATGTACCTCGTCTGGGCACGTTATCAATGAGAAATACAATTATTATTCCTTTTTTTTTTTGATTTTTGAATTTGGAAACGTCATAGTTCTTTGGTACGTTGCATTAAGAGTACATGTTCATGCATGTAATTTGCTGCAACCTGAATGCTGAAAATCAGTAAAATAGCTTTACGAGAGACAGAGAGAGAAACAGAGGGAGAGAGAGAGAGAGAGAAAACACTGTATATTATTTGAAATTAAAATCGCTACAACCGGCCCATAGAAAACAGTTCAAGTACGGAGAGGGGTGGGGGGGCTCATCGAAATAAAACAATAATAAAAAAAAAACAAACATCGGGCGTTATTATCTTAATTTCATCTACTTAATCATGCGAGTTTACAGTTATTGAATTCTTGTTTTGTTTGTTTTCTTTCTTGTATTTATTTATTTTTAAACATTTAGAATTTTGTTTGTTAACATGCCGCTCCAGTATGTACATGTATGTAGTGGGGCGGGGGATCATGAACCAGTAAGGAACACAAACTATTCAAGTGATCATTTACATGTATTTGAAAACAACTTAAAAAAATAAATATATATATTCTTATCAGTGGACCAGTTATTAGTTTTTGTTTGTTTGTTTTGGTTTTTTGATTGTTGTTGGTTTTTTTATAAGTCTTCCGTTAAACTCGCCTTATAAAACAATGATTTATAGCATGGAAGTAAATTATAAATGATTTGTAAAACGAAACTCAAGTTACACTGTATGAGAATTTTTAGTGATTATCACGACCTATACATATACATGTAATGGACGACAACCTATAGCTTAAATATAAACTGCTAAATATGAAAACTTAGCATTTTACGTGTACAGTATGTCACAGCTATTTTATAGATAAGATCTTAATTCAGTTGTTTGTCTTTCAAACATTTAAATTACGATTTAGCAATTGCAATTACAATTGGAAGTTCAAACTTATTTTAAAACGCATGAATAATATTTAATTATAAACAAATGAATTTGAAAGCTTTTTTTATTAAGATACTCTTATCAAATTCACTCCATCCGATACATCGAAAATAAATTTAACACCTTTTCTTTTTTTTTCTTTCGAGATATACTTAGCTTTTAAGTAAAGAAAAATAAAGGTGATAATTCTACGTCGAATGTACGGTGAAATTCTTGAAAAATTATCAACGTTCTCCATATTGTCACTTACATGTACATGTTTCGATCGCCATTAAAACAGTAATGATCGATTTCACCACTGTATTTGGAATATACAAGGGGCGGGGCTTACTGGCGGCAAGATTAAAGCGGGGTCCGCTTCACGCATGAGTGCGTAAAGCGAACCCGGAAAGCGAACGCCGGGTTCGCTCTAGCGGACCCAGAGCTGACCCCGAGCGAACGCAGAGCGAACCCGAAGCGCACCCAGAGCGGTCCCAAATTTTCTGAAAGCGAACCCGCAGCGGACCCCGAGCGAACCCAGGAAGCGAACCCGGGGTGCGCTTTGGGTTCGCTCTGGTGTTAGGTTGTGTCCGGTCGGTACTGTATGGTGTCATGGCTTATGAAAATATTCAGTGCTTTGAAGTCTGCAGATATCCCCCTGTTTTAGAACATTATTATATATTTCTCTGCAAAGTTTGATTTTGGGGGTAAATATTGGCCATAACCGAATATAGTCCTTTTTCTAGGAATACAAAATAATATGACTGAAGAATTGATGACGCAATGTTTCAATAAGTGAAATTACATTTGTAGAGCCAGAGGTCTCAATTTTTAAAGTGAATATCCATAGCAGTACTTCATTTGGTCAGTCGGAACTTTGAGCGTCACAGGTGTATATGCATTAGGTTTTGATTCTAGATACAGATTTACTTATTTTAATCCTTAATTAAAGGAATACATCCAAGCTCTGTTTCCAGCACTTGTTTAAATGGCTTGTCAATATCTGGCTGATAATATAATAGATTATAAGTCATTTGAAATGGATTAGATGACTCATAAAGGAAACTGATCAATACATTCAGTCACTAGATTGCTGTATTTGCACTGATGTTGAAAAGTTATATTGTTGGATTTACCTTGACCTTACATAAGTAATTTAGGGTTATATGGTGATATGGTTTTTGGCACAGGTAAGTAATACAGTTTTTGAGGTATCATTGGATTTACTATTACCTCAACAGGTCAGAAAATTTTTACAGGCTAGAAGGCATACATTGCTACCTCATAAAATATTTCATCAAAAGATGTAATTAACAGGTGGCAATAGGTATTTCCTCATGCAGGTATACAGGAATGTATACAATGCAAGTACTATTATTATTTGTAATAATAGGAGAAAATTTTTTGAAATGAATTGGATCACATTTATCTTGCAATGTGAAGTCACTTGGTGGTATTTTTTTTTAAGTCTTTCCGCTTTGGCCCAGAGATAGCTGAGGTGGCAGCTTGCTGTATTGAAGAGCTTAAACATGAGAAAAAAACATTGGTGGGCAACGGAACTCCTTGTAAGTATAACAAACATGGTAACAAGTACAACAAACATGGTAAAAAGTACAACAAACATGGTAAAAAGTACAACAAATGCGGTATAAAGTACAACAAACATGGATAAAAGTACAACAAACATGGTATAAAGTACAACAAACATGGTAAAAAGTACAACAAACATGGTAACAAGTACAACAAATGCGGTATAAAGTACAACAAACATGGTAACAAGTACAACAAACATGGTATAAAGTACAACAAACATGGTAAAAAGTACAACAAACATGGTAACAAGTACAACAAACATGGTAACGAGTACAACAATCATGGTATAAAGTACAACAAACATGGTAACAAGTACAACAAACATGGTAAAAAGTACAACAAACACGGTATAAAGTACAACAAACATGGTAAAAAGTACAACAAACATGGTAACAAGTAACCTTGAAGGTTTTTTCATTCCTTATATCAAGTTTTCTAATAGATTATAGCAAATAAAAATCTACACTTAGAGCACATGTATGTATATAACCTTATTTCTCCATCCACATTGATGTCTTACAAGTATACACCTGAAGCAGGGTTGTTAAAAGCAAGTAGCTTCTAAAAACATGGCTGCTAGAACTATTTTAAATGTACTTCTACATACATGTGTGTTAATTAGATTACATTTGGATGTTAGTATTAGATTTTTCTTGTATTATTTTGTTGACAGGCAATGTATATGGAGAAGTTAGTGGACAGATAGCAGTGCTGTGTCGTTGTAACTTTACCGTGTTTTCTGAAGCCGTGAAGAAATGCTGTTATGCTGGAGAAACCAACATTAAAGTGGCTTTTGTTGGGGTAGGAGTGATAATTTCTAACTCTGACTTAGTAAATCTATATTACACCTACAGACTGCTGTTTTATGATATTTAATCAATGGTTCTTGTATGTTTTTGATAGGGAACTGATGGCTTTGGTTTTCCAATGTTACAAGATCTCTATACTCTCATGCTGTCTCCTGAAGAAAGAGCTAAACGTAAGGATTCCAAAATTAAATTAAATGAATTTTTAACAAGTATTTAATAATTTCATACTGCAAATGTTAATCATAAGGTACTTACTCTTATGATAATTAAATTGTTAGTTTGTTACAACCCCTCTCTGAATGTTATGAACTAATGTAATTTTTTTGTTTATTTTTCTCAACACTATGAAATTGCACCTTCTTAATTTTTAGTACCAGCACTATAGTCTTCCTTTTTAGAGTTGTCAGAATGACATTTGCCAGTTTTATTGGTCATTTTAGTAAATTTTTGTATTTAGTTTGCTATCTACTGGTAGTCAGCTGGTACACATATTTCTACTCTCAGAACAAAAAGAGCCTGCATGCTAATGAGCAGGGCCATTTTCTGGAAAAAAAAAAAAACTTTTTGAGTTTGACCAGTATATCATACTGCGTCCTTTTTTGTTAGAGCATTATTAAGCTGACTGTGATGAATTTATTTTCAGAAAACAGAGTAATTGAGAACAAGCTAGTGAAGAAGTTCAGTAGTTTTGCTGAGTTTGAGCAATTTGCAACAAAGACCAATGATGTGGAACTCTTGGGGAAAATTAGAATTGTTAAAACATACCACCATAACCTTCCTGTCACTATTCGCAAAATCCTTGCCCATACCGTCAGAGATCTCAATATTGCTGGTAAAAAGTTTTTAATAAATCATATTAATAATCAAATTATTAGATATTATTAACAGAGGCCTAAAAATATGCATGACTTACATGTACATAATAAACAAAAAAGTTAAAACAGTGTTCTTGGAAATTTTGGTTTTATTTTTTGTCATTTTTGTACAAATTACTTCTCACAGATGTAAATAGATATCTAGGTACTTCAGAGTTTAGTTATTTTATCATCTTAACAATTTTGAATTTGCTCATTGGGGATAAAACAGGCAAACATGAGAAAAAAAGGGTGAGACAAAATTCCTTAGTTTACAGTAATAAATTGCTTTGGAAAATTGAAGTATTGATACCTGTTAAATAGAAATGTAAATCTACAGGTATGCTTAGTATATATTTATTATTGAATGGGCTTTCCTTATTATGTTTTATAGACATGATCTTCAGTACAGTTCACAAAGCTAAGGGTCTGGAGTTTAACACGGTCAGACTGACTGATGATTTCAATGTAGGACAGGATGTACCAGGGATAATTAGTAAGTCACTCCATACTATCCTGATGATGAATCCAGTATTAACATTTCCCTTTTTTCAATATTAAAAAAAAAGTTTAGAAGCATTATTAGAAGAAAAATTATATCAGTACATTTTATATGATTTTTGTGTGTAATAATTTTATTGAAACTGTAAGGATATGAAGTACACGTATTGTTATTTTCTGTCTATAGGAACAGTGCCGGTCAGTGCTGATGAGTATAACCTACTTTATGTTGCTGTAAGCAGAGCCAAACGGTCACTTCTGATGACCCCCACTCTGGTGGATCTCATGAAGAAGGCAGGGGTAAGACATCAACACAAACTTAAAAAAGTTGTCAACAAAAATGTAAAAAATGTCTGAAAAGAACCAGTAGTTGTGAATTGGAATTTAAGACTCATAAGAAAAAAAGCATTCATTTGGAAGTTTGTGGAACATTAGTTCTGTATCTATCACGCATGGTGTTAATTATTTTTTAGCATTTTCACAGTTAATATCACAAAAAAATGGTGAACCTCAAGGTGAAATTTAAGTATTGTGTTTATAGTTGTAAAAAAATATTATGAAAAAACTATTTTTATTATTGCAAATTTTAGCAACCTGTCTGAGAATTGTTATTGCCAAAAATTAGTTGGGAGCAGTAAAAACATCTTGTCATTTTCCAGGAGCGATATGAGTTTCCTGTGCTAAGTTCCCATTTGGCTAACTCTGGTGTGGTGATGAAATGTAAAGAGACTGATGAAGAGTTCTCTCCCTTTGCTCTAACTCTTCAGAAAAAGACAATAGTTACAGTAAGTCTTCAGCTTTTTATTATGGTCAGAAGTGACTTCAGGTTGTAGTGGCTAAGTATTTTAGCTCCACATACAGCTTTAATTTTTAACAATGTACAAGCCAAGCAATACATAGGGAATATTTGATGCTAAATCAAAGATGAGGACATGAAACACAAACATAAAATGGGGTTGTTTTCTCACTCTTAGGGAATTAAATGTTTATGTATAGTATACATGTACCCTTGATTTTTGATTTTGCCTCACTTTGTACAGAAAATTATATTTTACGGAGACATTTTTATCAAATATCTGACACTTAGTGGCTAGTTGTGTGGTCCATTCAATAGAGTTAGCACTTACTAACTAAGATAACCACTACAATCTGAATGCAGTCTTGGTATGGTGCAGTTAAACACAAAGGCATTATTTGTATCATCTCACAAAAGTGGCTGTTTAAAATATCTTGGAGATAAATCATCTCACAAAGCAGCTGTTTAAAATAATTTGTAGATACATACAATAAATAAGTAACATACAGTGTATGCCAGATATTTATTAGTAACTTTGCTTATCATTTGCTCCTAGAGTGATGGAGAGGTGTTGGAGGGAGGGTTGTATGGACCAAAGATTTTAAAAGAGGAGAGTCACCAGTTCAGTGAATTACTAGGGGACCCCAACCATCAGGAAACACAGGCAGAGGAGGTGTCATTTGAGAATGGGGAACTTGGCATTATAATAGATATTGAAGACTATTTATAGGGCATTTTTCAAGTTTGATGACTGATAGGAATCTATGTGAAAAGGAAAATAAGCAGATTTAATGTTTCAGAATCCATGAAACATGAAGGCAAGGATAAATGGGCAAGTCGATGAAGAACTGAACTGAACTGAAGAACTGAAGTCGATGGAATGAACTGCAGGGTTCCCAATAAGAGAAGAGTAATGTCTCTTGTCCTTGTACTATTTTCAAACTGAGTACAAGTGATGATGTATAATAGTGATGAGAAATAACTTTTTAAAGAAGGTGCTGAGAAACTAAAACTGAGAAACCAATATACAGTGATGCAGTTTTAGTTTAACCTACCCGGTTCTTTATTTGTTAGTTGTACATTTCATACATCTTGTCCATTATCACTGGTCATTACCATCACTGATATTTCTGGACCAAACCTTGTCCATGGTGTAACTGTATGTGCATGTGCCTGTGCCAGTATTTTTTGGAAATAATAATTTTGTAGCATTTTTTTTCTTTATTTCAATAGATTTATAAGAATATTCAGTTTGGTATAGATACGACAATGAAGTGATGTGCATTGAAGTGGCAAAATTTTCCTTTTGAATGAAATGAGCATCCCTTTGAACAGTGGTTGTTACATAATGACACACCAATTTCTTTAGCAAGGAGAAAACAGTATATTGTAGGGGCTAGTAGGTGGGGAAACACTGAGAGAGAGAGAGAGAGAGAGAGAGAGTCTTGGATTGATGTAAATTTTCACAGATGCTTCATTCGAATAGTTATTAAAGAGGTATTCTATAAACACAATGTACAATAGCCAATCAGATCGGCAGGTTACATTAACAACACTGGGTAAACGTGTTTTATCGATACACATGTTGTTGCAACTTCAATAGACATGGTAATACATACATGTCAAGTAATTAAGTACATATCCGTTGCAAAACAAATTTTTAAGAAGGGGGGAATCTCTCACACACACACTCTCTCTCCCCCTTCATAAAATCTCAATTTAGATGTGGATTGCCATCTAGGGTTTCTATTAAGTGGATCAGAAATCCTTGGCTAGCGAAGATGAACAGGCCAAGGATTGTGAGAAGAGTATCGAATCAGAAACTCTTGGCTAGCGAATCAAAAACTCTTGGCGAGCGAAGATGTCAATTTCATTTTTAAAATTAGTTTAATTACTTGGCGACGATCAGAATTATTATGAATACTTTATCCTCTCTAGGGATACATGTTTATGTCGATTTTTTAAAACTCTTTTCGCTTTTTCAAAAATTACAGCATACTCATCTTTTGTCAATGTCCTTGCTAATGAATTGATATACTGTATAGATTATGGTAATCCACGTGTAATTGAACTTTATAATCCTCCATAATCTTAATACACAGATTAACATGTATACCTGTATAAATTGAGTCAAGATAAATATGAAACGAAATACAAACTAAATAATATGACAATAATAAAGAATTTTAGGATTATTTTAACTAAATCTCAAGCGGTCTTCCTTCCCGAACAAAGTGTGGAAGGAATTGTGCAGTTTAACATCGTTGAGAAGTTCGAAACTACGGGTAAGCGTCTCCATCTCTCTATTCTTCCCAGCTCTAAGTAGACTAGTTTTCTGATGTACTTGTGCCTCGATTTTTAGGCGTGTTCTTGGAGGTGACGGGCCTCTCTTACGTCGTTGTTGAGGAAAAGCACGGTAAATCTAGGAATGGGGTAGTCAGTCAGCACACGTCACTGGAGAGGTACTGCCACACCAAGATAGACCTGGCCACCAAAGGTATGTCTGTGATGTTGGATGACACTGAATGAATAACACACACTGAGCAAAAGAAAGTCTTATTTAATACTGGAAAACCCCTAAATATGAAAGGTGTTGGTATTGTTTAATACTGAAAATGTAAAAGAATTTTGTAACCTAGGTTATCTGCTTTAGTTTAAAACACTAAAAAAAACCCAATTAGTCTTAATTTTGAATATGTACACTGTTATTACATTCTACTGGTAACTCACTCGTCATGTTTTATTTGTACTGATGAGCTGAAAAGCTCAAAGTTAATGAAGAACTTGGCAAAAGAAAGTATTGTTAACTGACTCAAATTTCGTTTTATGTGGAGAAATATGACGGTACATATTGTCGTATTGTACATATTGTCGCGGGCGACATTATGTGCCTTACCCTCACTGCACATACTGTCGCCACACAGATATTTTTTCTTAAAGATTTTTTTTTGTTTTTTGGTGGTTTTTTTAAACGTAATTGATGTGTAAATCACACTGACGTGTCTCGTATGCTTTTGTGACGGTACATTTTGTTTTCCTGTTCATATTGTCGCCGGCGACAATGTGTACCAACCCTCACTGCGCAAATTGTCGTCCATCAGTATATGTCGCATGACAATGCATGGTAGACTAATGCTTCCATATAAATATGACTAATCGTTGCTTTGCTGTTTTTGAGAAGAAATTTTTTAAAAGAATTTTCCTATGTAAAACTTTGATACCCCATTGTGGCCCCACTCTAGGCCGGGAGGGGGGTGGTGGTCATGATTTGAAGATACTTGAATCTACACTGTGGATGCTTCTATATAAACATCATCAATCACTGGCCTACCGCTGTTCTCAGTGGTGGATCCAAAAATTTCAGAAAATTTTTCATAAAGCAGGTGGGGGGGGGGGGGGGTGCGCCGATGCTAGATCCGCCTTTGGTTCTTCAGAAGTTAAAAAAAAAAAATCTGTATATATTCTTTTGTAAAACTTTGATCATCCATTGTGTTCCCACTCTACCCATGGGGGTCCTGATTTGAGCAAAATTGATTTATTTTGTTTTTGTTTTTTGTTTATTGTTTTAACGTCCCTCTCGAGTATTTGTACTCAAATGGAGACGTCTCCACTTGCCGATGGAGAGATGCAAATTTAGACCTATATTCGGCACTCAAGGCCAATGAGCAGTGAGGGATCTTTTTCGTGCCAGCATCCTACAAAACTGATCGTACACTATGTATTGAAGCTTTCACATAAGTATCATCTCTTCTGACCCAATAGTTCTTGAGAAGATTTTGAAAGAAAATTTCCTATATATTCTATGAAAAACTTTGATCACATATTGTAGCCCCGCCCTTCCCCCGATGGACACTTTATTTCAACTTTTCTGACACAATGGTTCTTGAGAAGATTTTTAAAAGATATCACTAAATTTTCACTAATTCTTAACTACTTCCCTTGAAAGAGGGCATGGCCTTTCATTTGAAAAAAAAACTTGAATCCCTTTAGTGGTACGTTTGGCTGAAAATGGCCTTGTAGTTCTTGAGAAGAAGCTGAAAATGTGAAAAGTGACGGACGGACGGACGACAGACAAAATGTGATCAGAAAATCTCACTTGAGCTTTAAGCTCAGGTGAGCTTAAAATGTCAACCCCAACACCAATTATATAGGCACATGTAAAAAAAATAATGCAAAAAATAATTTCCAGATAATCATTACTACTGAACAACAAAAACAACAAAAAATCAATCTCCAAGTATATATAACGAGAAAAAAAGGCAGATTTATCAGATCTCTGAGGAATTACGGTATCTTGAGACATACACATGTACATTGTTGTGATGTACACCAATCCTGGACACAATTTCTGACCAAAACCTTTTTCTCCATACAGTATTGCGAGTAATGCTAAATATATACATCTTGTTTACTTATTAATCTACAATACACCTTTTCTATCTTTTATCTATCCTTCTGTCTGTTTGTCTCTGTGTGTGAGAGGGTATGTGTGTGTGTTTGATTTGAACATATTTTATTGTAATAATGCATACAAAAGGATTGCATGAAATATATGGAGATAACGAACAGTATTCAAGCTCAAAAGTCCATTATACAATACAAAGTAGGAGCAGAGCAAACACGGACCTCCAAACATCAGAGGTGGGATCAGGTGCCATGGAGGAGTGAGCATCCCCTGCCGACCGGTCACACCCGCCGTGTGCTCCTTGTCATGATCGGGAAATAACGGAAAAATCCGTCGACAATTCAGTGTGTAAATAATGGCCTAACAATTAGTATGAAAAACGTCAGTCAGCATTTGACTCAATGATAAATTGTATTTGCTGACAAGGTCATTGTATCGACCAAAGAACTTACGAAATGATGACTTTAAACGAGACAGCTGATATTCTTGTTTCATCAACTTATTTGTCAATAATTTACCTCGTTTTAGAAATTGTACATACGTAGAGCATGCTCTTGCGTATCGAATCAACTGAGAGATATATACCCCGTATGCAGGTGATGAAGGTATATTGCTGCATAAGTAAGGGAAGTTGACGATTGAAAAGTTAAAGTCATCACGTTTATCATAAAGCTTGGTTGTTAAATTACCATTAACGTCTTTTTCAAGTAAAATATCCAAATATGAAACAGATGTGTCAGACTCTGTGGTATCTTTTATCTCAAGTTCACCAGGATATATCGTATCGACATAAGAATGAAAATAGTCATTGTTGATTGACAGTACGTCGTCGATATATCTAAGTGTCGAGTTAAACGCCACAGCAAGTGTTTTCTTCTTTTCACGTACAAGATTTTGGACAAATTCTGCTTCATATGAATACAAAAAAAGGTCTGCTAATAACGGGGCGCAATTGGTACCCATAGAAATTCCAATAGATTGTTAGAAGACCTGGTCTCCAAAAACCACATAGATATTGTCAATCAGAAACTCAAGCATCATTTTAATGTCAACTTCAGAGTACTTGTGTGTACAATCAGAATGTTTTTTAACAAAATAATTTTGCAAATGACCAATGACAAGGTAAGTATATTTACGAGTTCCATTTTTATTGAAAAAGCAGCTGTCAATGATATCAAAAAGCCTGGACTTTAATTTATCGTGGGGAATGGTTGTGTATAAAGTTGAAAAGTCGTAAGTTTTTAAGGTGTTGATTTTGGTAAAATCTGATGATTTCAAATTTTCCAAAAGTTCCTTGGAATTTTTAAGTATCCACATCTGATTTACACCACTTCTCGAATATATTGTTGCACAGTACTCTTGAAGTTTCTCCTTCACCACTGTTAATATCTTAGTGAGGAGTAAAGATAGAGGCTTGGTTGAACATTTACTGGAACCCGCTTTGTATCTTTGTTTGTAAGGATTTTAATGAAGTTTCGGAATCCAATATAAATATGGTAATTCGAATTCATTTTGGTTGTTTGGAATATTAAAAATATTCAAAACTGACATATGATTTTGAAGAATTTCTTCCTTAGAAAGGGAACTATGAGTATAAGTTGGATTACCACTTGTAGAATTAAATCCAAGTTCCTCTAAAATACATTTAATATAATGAGCCTTACAAACAAAGACAATGTTGTTACCTGCTTTGTCAGCAGGGACCAGTACGTACTGATCATGTAATCTATCTAATTCTTTTTTCACTTCTGGATTATTGAATACAGAAGGATAGATGGTTTTCATATTGCATCTTAATTTTTTAAAGCGCGATTTTAACATACATCTGATACATTTAATCCATTCTGACAAAGTGTCAAGGTCTTCTTTTTCATGTCTGGCCCATCGCCAGGCGTAGTCCTCTACAGAATCCATGATATTTATGAAATTCTTACGCCAGTTGAAGGATCTCGGTTCCCTAAATTTAGGACCTTTTAAAATTAGTGATCTAAGGTCCTCATTATTAACTATATTTACGTCACCAGTAATAACGTGTCCAGCAGGACTATAGTTATAGGGCGAAGAAGAACATGAACACGATGGAGGATTATGTTTCAGATATTCGATATCCAGGCCCTGTAAAGTTTTCTTGTAATTAAAAAGTTTGGAAGCAACAGTCGATGTATATTTGTAGGAAATACAAAGTGTAGTCTTTAACTTGAAATATGGTGGAATACAAGACTGGACTCTTTTGTGATTAAGAATATTACTTATATTAACCGCGTCAATTCCTTTGTTGGCATATTGAAGTTTAAGGAAAAAACGGATTGTTTTAGCTGCATTTTCTTCAGTAAAACGCGGGGGTTTAAAAAGCCTATGATTGGCAATATCCATAACTACAGATCCGAGCCTATATTCTGGTGTCGAGGAATCAAAAAATGGACTTTCCTTGACCTTTTCAAGAAGACTTTTTAAAAGTTTCAAAGGGACAGAGTAAAGTTTGGTGCGAATATGATGTAGACCTAACTGTTGATTTACGTAAGGTAGTAATGAATCAAAAGAGACATCGTGTATTAAAGGTTTATTGTAAGACCGATGCCCATGACTACGCTTACGTCTCTGTGTATGGTTAAAAAGTCCCATCACATTTACATTGTTACACTGTGGACTGGAAAGATTTCCAACACTATCGACATTGTCATTACATCCATAGGGAAAGGCTGTCCCTAGCTTTCTTATCCAAAATTCTTCTCGTTGTCTACGGAAAGGTGTACTCAGTGATGGACTGTTTGTGTGGTGGTAAATCTTTTCCAGAATTCTAACTTTCATTGACAAAATAGAATGATCAGGTAAATTAAAATGTTTGTATAAAAGTTGCTGACCCCCATTATTTATCTGAAATCTATGACCTGATGTTCTTTTATTCAGTGATCCCTTGGTTTCACCAACATAAACAAGTCCACAAAGATTACATTCTATTCCGTAGACAACATTAGAAGATTTGCAGTTCAGATTTTCCCAAGTTTTGGTACAGAAGCTCTGTCCAGTAAGATTACTGGTGAAAGAAGTGTTAGTTATCAAAATGTCACAGGTTTTACAGTTTTTCGCAGAACATTTTGAAATAGAAGACATGGGATCGGAAAAGGAGTCTTCGAATATATCTTTAATAGAAACTTTACATTCTTTCAATTGTTTGTATGAACTATTGGTTTTATACCAAAACTGGGAATCTGAAGACTGTACATATGACATATGTTTAATATCCCTGAGGATTATCCGAGGGGCACCGAATGAATTCCTTGAGTCTGTGTCCCTTATAGACTCAAAAGAGTGACGCCTTTTTATACTGGGCGACGCGTCTGCCAGTATCATTTCGTTATTCTGTGTACTCATGAATGAATAGGTACCGAACGACAAGTATCCTCGGGGACAGACTGTCCACCAGCAGAGATACATGTTCGGTGGTTAAAATGAAATATATGGAGATAACGAACAGTATTCAAGCTCAAAAATCCATTATACAATACAAAGTAGGAGCAGAGCAAACACGGACCTCCAAACATCAGAGGTGGGATCAGGTGCCATGAAGGAGTGAGCATCCCCTGCCGACCGGTCACACCCGCCGTACAAGCTCTTTCAACTTAATAAATCCTCTCCTTGTTATACAAACAATGAATACAATATGATTGTCATAATAAATAAATTGAGATAATTTACAAAAAAATATGTTGTACATGTGATATATATGAAAATTATAAAGACACATACTCTGAGTAATCTACCTGAGCTCTAATGTTACATAGACACTGATTACAATGTTTATTGAACAAGAAGCTTTCATATTTGCTAAAACATTTAAAATTTTCATTCTGCATGTACAAAAATCAAAGACACTGTTTTGAATTAAAATCTATCTGATTCTCGAATAAATTTCTGGACACTACAGAAAATTTTAATATTTACATCGGTAGGCAAAGATTCGTTTCCACATAAAAAAAATGAGTGTCTATTACAATTTGCAGGTTAAGTTGAAGAAAAGTGTTTATTACGTCATTTCTTGGACGTTCATATTTCTTGCATACAAAGAAAAAATGATAAACGTCTTTAGTTTGGCCGCAAGTACATTTGGGGGAAGAAATTATATTTCTCCGATATTGGCCGCTATTTAGGATACGATTATGTCTTAATTTAGTGTGAATTATATTCCAAAAACGTTTTCCATATGAAAAATAAGGAGGTTTAGAGGAGGGTGTACAAATACTTTTCTTGAATTGATTGATGGACTTTAATTCCCTCACTTCCAGATTGAGAGAATTCCAGTTGTTAATTACCTCTGGGACAAAGGATTTTTTTAAAAAAAAAGATTTTAAAGATTTGTATATCAATATTGTCATAGAAATTTGACAGCGCATGCTTTTTTCATATTATAAAACTTTGTTCCTAATTTTACGATAGTTAGCCCAGTCAAAGTCTTGTGTGTGTTTGTGTGTGAATCTCTCTTTCTCTCTTAGTAAATATTCTTCAACACAATATATCGGCGACAA
Source organism: Saccostrea echinata (assembly GCF_033153115.1). Taxonomy (NCBI): domain Eukaryota; kingdom Metazoa; phylum Mollusca; class Bivalvia; order Ostreida; family Ostreidae; genus Saccostrea; species Saccostrea echinata. The sequence goes on along the minus strand of NW_026889758.1, from coordinate 8,320,656 downwards.
AATGTGCAAATGTTTACATTTACATATTGTCGCAGACGACAAAATGTGCCGATGCGTGACTGTACGTTTTGTCGTCTATTAAAAGGCTCGTCTCGGTACATATTGTCACCGGCGACAATATTTACCCCGGCGACAATATGTACCGATGGACGACAATATGTGCAGTGAGGGTGGGTGCATATTGTCGCCGACGACAATAGTACAAAACGACAAATGTACCGTCACAAGGAGCAATAAGTAATTGAAGATATCTTTCATTATTTGAAAATATTATTAATTCATTTGACGTTCAGAAAATTAAAGAGAGCTTCAGTTCTAAATTGTCGAGCGCATTAATTGTTGGGTTACTTGAATTGTTATTTTTAAATGAAGTAATAATAGAAGCAATTGAATTGGACCGCTCAATAAATCAAACGAACGGAGCAATATTATAATTGTATTGTTGCACACAATAATTCAATTATTGCTCTCTTCACTTGAATAACTGCTCTCTTCAGTGGAATTAATGCCGTCACGGTAGCTCAGTCGGTAGAGCGCTCGCTTCTTTATCGGAAGGTTGTATGTTCGAATCACGACCGCGACTGACCTAAGTCGGTGAAAAATAGGTAGCAACTGTCCCTTCGTCAAGCGCTCTGCACTTTGAAGTGAAAGTTGCGGGTTCTTTTGATGAGACTTTAAAAACCGAAGCCCCGTGTTACGGAAGGCGTTGGCACGATTAAGAACCTTCACTGCTCAATGGCCCTGAGTGCCGAGTAAAGGTCAAAATTTGAAGCCTTTCACCGGTATATGGTGACGTCTCTCTATGAGTGAAAAATTCTCGAACGGGACGTAAAACAACATGCATACAATCATCAATGGAATTAATGATATCAATACAATTTATGAGCACAACGACAGCAACATTTAATTGATATCTTTAATTCAACATACCGTAATTTAAATAATGATCTCTGAAATTGAATTCTTGTTGTCCTCTAACAAAAAAGTTTAACATAAATAGAGATATCCTCAATTATTCGAATTTATGTTAACATGACGCTCCATAATTTTGTATTTTCATAGATATTGGACAAATTAAAAGAAATTAAACTGATAAAATGTACTTTAACATACAGTATTCAGGTAAAGCAAACTCAGGCATACAGGAAATAAGGAAGAATTTCAAACAGAAGACCGAATTCAGCAATCTTAAGACTGCAATGATGTGTGATTGACTGATCTATCGATTCAAAATTTCAAAAAGAGAAGTAATGTACATGTACATTTATGTTGGTCCTAAATTTATGAAGTACTTTTATAAGTAGGTGGCGCTGCTTTTCCATTAACTACTGGAACTTACCAATATCCCTTCGCAACACAACTTCCGGATGAGCTGCCTACGTCATTTGAGGGTGAGAATGGGTGTACACGTTATTATTTACGAGCGTACATATTACGTGAGTCCCAGGGCCAGCTGGAATTTCTTCTCCCCTTCACTATTATCTCAGTCTTCAACCTAAATGAATCACCCTACGCAATGGTAAGTTATGGACTAAACATTTGTATTTTCAGGTTGGACCACATACTTTCTTTTCTTGCACAGAGACATCATCATTTCATCACATCTCACGTAAAAAGACTGTGGAATAAAAGACATCGTAAGGCTTTGTAGGAGAATCGATTTTTTTTTTTTTATCAATGATTAAGAAAATGCAAGCCTTGTTGATCTTTTTTAATTGCTACGACATGTTGATGATCCATCATGAACTTCATACAAAATGAATAACAAAAAGTGTCAAGTTCTTCAGCTTATCTTTTATGCAAGACCAAGAAGAAAAGATTTTCCTCTGAATAGGAGCAAGACCTCCTAGAAGTGACTCTTAATATATATTCTTATAGAGGTCAGAGGAAGCAGAAGATGTACAGATGGTTAGTTGTTGTACTTCCGGTTCAGTTAAAACGAAGCTGAAACTCAGCAAAATCGGCTATGTTCCAGGGGAGATAATTCAGTTAGACGGAGAATGTGATAACCAATCTCAGAATGCACTTAAAACTGTATTCTTGGATCTCATAATGGTAAGATTAGAGTAACAGTTTCATGATGCTAAGGTTTTCTCAATGTTTCAATCCATATATCCCAGTGGACACTATAATTATATATATAAAGTCTGCAACATCCGTTTCATATTTTGAGGATATATTGACTGTTCACAATAGTGACCGACAAATAACTAAACTGTGTGACAAATCGGATGACTTCAGCTTTCTCACCGTCAGCTTCCCTTTTTTGTGTAGTGATATTCCAATATTACTTGCATATGGTGTTTTATGTCTCCCTAATGCTTCGATACACAATAGTATGCTCTGAGTGCGATTAATTTTCAAACCGAGGGAAGCTACTGACAAATAAGTTGATGTTACAAGGATTTCAATAAGCTTTTTGCAAATTCTACAGTCGTTATGATGGCTTTGTTTGTAAATACAACCTATCAATGAGTCGTATTTTGTCTGACATGTTTCATACCATTTGTTAGGTCATTTCTTTTATACTAAATTTGACAACGGACTACTTCGTCTCAAAACTTAGGGCTAACGACGGGTGTGACCGGTCGACAAGGGATGCTTATTCCTCCTAAGCTTCTGATCCCATCTCTGGTGTTTTCAGAGTTCATTGTTTTTGCCCTTGCTATTCACGATTCGTTTTGTTTACTGGATTTATGAAATTGATCAATGTTCGTTATCTTCACCTTTTACATAAAAAACTTGCATTTAGTTTTCCATTTCATTTGGACACTTTTAATAACAAGCTAAGGCCATCATTAAAAATATCTTTGTTTCCCCTAACCCGACCCAAAAATCTCAAGTTGGGTCGGTAGGTAGGTAAATTATTTTTTTTCTGACAGCAGGTTTGGGAATACATTCTGAAAAATTGAATAATATCTTTATAAATAAAGAACAAAAGAAACCAATTTTTAAACCGAATATCATACAAATGAAGCAACATGTATGGTAAATTAAATCGCAAATATTATTCATTTGAACTTGTAAAATATCTCAGGCCGCGTAAATTTATTGAAATCGAATATTTACAAAAAACACAAGATTCGCAAATACAGAACCATGGGACATTCGAGTACATTTTTCAAACCTACTATCATCTTCGAGTACTTACACAGACAAAATGTCAAGGGCCTTGCGTGGCACAGTAATTCTAGTGTTTCGTTTTATAGTCACGACGTAATTCGGGAGCTTATTCTAAGTCACAGGTCCCGACGTGGGACTTGCAGACCGGTCAGTCGAATAAGACCATAAAAAACGTAGGTCCAGTGTCGGAGTATACATGTAGATGGCACGTAAAAGATCCCATTACTGATGCTTAATGATCAAAGGCCATAAGTGCCGAGTAAAAGTCTAAATTAGGAGCCCTCCACCGGCCCAACAAATTTTAAAGGTATTTTAAAGCAAAGAAACAACCCGTTTTCAAGAGATAACTAAAGAAAAATAAACTGGACGTCTCAGGAAGCCGTACCATAAGCAAATTTTAAGATTTCAACACTATTTGGAAATAGTGTACATGTAAACAATATATAATTCAACCAAACCATATCTAAAATGATTTAAGTTTCATATATCTAATTTTATAGTCACGGAGACAATACACCATAAATAAAAGGAATAAAGAAACGACATCTGAATTATATTTATCAAATGAAATAATCATACAAAGACATATTTACAACTCCTATGGTCCTATATAGTAAAAATAGGATCATAAATGAACTGTTTATTAGATCGAAACGAATCAAATGCAGTGAAATTTATTGATATGTATTCACAAAGAGCGCCCCTCATCTGCTCATGAGGCAGGCTTCGCTATGCGTACTACGCACGTTAATTTTAGAAGACACATTTTTAAATACCATCTTAACACTCCTTAGTCATGGTACATTAATTCACGAGATGTCTCAAGAGTGTAGGATTCTAATAAGTCAAAGATATAATAAGATTGATACGTCACCATTGTTTTATAACACGAACTAACCCTCTGTGGCCACATGTTGTCGGCACCAAATGAGAGTAAAACAAAAGCCGCCGTTCTGATAAAAAACGGATTTTGATGAAATTGTATTATATAAATTTGATAAACAATAAAAAAAAATATTTAAATAATCTTAATAAAAAAACTTTTCAGTCGGCACGATTTAAATGGGTCGGTCGCGTTAGGGGAAACAAAGGTGTTTTTTATTTTGGCCTAATGGACTTAATAATTTGTCATGTAGAATGTCACACTAAAGGCGACCAACAAAGAACACTCTGTACAGAGAAGCGTGAAGACCTGGCATCTGCATGAGATCCAAGGAAACACAACTCTGTCCCTGGACAACATCCAGCTTGTTGTTCCGCCATTACCTCCATCAGGATCCAGATTCTGCAACAACATCGATGTTCACTATTGTTTGCAAGTAATACCACCATAGTTAAACTCATTGTAACTGTTATTGCTAGCGGTTTCGATAATAAAGAATATGAAATACTTGTTGACAAGTAATTGGTTTTTTTTTACAGCTAACAGCAAAAGTATCTTCTGGGGTTTGTTGTAAAGTGTCCGTAGGTCTTATAATTGGGAATTTGCCGTTAGAACTTGGCAATAGTCAATTTGCGGAGCAAGAGGACACAGATGACATTGGTTCCATCGAAGCTCAACTTCCAGAAAATCTAAGGAGCTTAGTAAGGAAGACTTCATGTAAGTATTGTTTTCATAGTTTTTCAAATAAGTTGATTATAAACAAAATTTGATTTAATAACAAAATTAAGATTTTGTCACAATTTTGAATTTCTTTTTTCACAGGTGTTCCTGCATTTCGAAATAGCGGCATATTTTCTGTAACCTTGGATCACCATTTCCCTTTATCTGATGAACATGTAAACAATCACCATGTGCCAGTTCCCTTACAATGCCCTGGAATTCAATGGCACCCGTCATATTTATGCTTCGTTGAAAAAACCAAAAAATGATTTGCATTTCATAACGTGACCATCCTATGGATGACATTACTGGCGGAATTTATGACGAACTATAAACATTTTTTTTTTTTTTTACAAATGATGTAGATACATCTTTTTCAGTTAGCAGTAAAGATGACTACTTTTAAAAATTGAATCACAAACTCATGGCCTTTTTTTTACGTATCACAGTCAACTACCGATAGAAACATCAATAATTTTTTAAACTTCAGATGTATATTATACATGTATAATATACATATCATATATATACACACCTCAAGGAGGCACGGAAATTATTGGACTGAACTTGTAGCAGACTACTAGATGTCCGACTAGATGTCACGTTCACGTGAAAAACATAAGTCAACATGACTTTACAATAAAGGTGAAGGAATGGTAAAAGCATTTCCATTCCTGCATGATTATATATCTCCATTATAGCTACATTTAAATTATGAAAATATGCAGAACTGTCTTATTTTGACAATTAAATGTAAGACATATATGTATATGTTACAGAATATTAACCGATAAGACGATTATACGCTTAAAAGTTAAACAGAGGGTAAGACTGACACAATATTCACCTAATAACCTACTGTCTTAGTTAATTACTGTTAATCTGCGATTGCACTCAAGTTTATCTGCATTCATAATCTGGTTCGAATAGAGTGTAAATCTGCAATTGTGCCCTTATAAATCGTTTGGCAAATTTCTGTCACTGCAAATAGTTATAGCTCTGTTATGAATTAAGAACCATGTCCAAAAATGAATGTAAATATTTTAATTTTTGTGCTGAGAATCATGAAGAGAGAACTAGATAAAATTATTTTCGATTATGGAATAACTGTTACCGAGTGTCCTTTGATCGTTCTGAGATTGATCATTTGTTGAAGACTTAAAATTCTTTTCATTTATTTGGCACAAAATCTCCGAATATGTCGTTTATTGAATCTGTTGGAGGGACATTCATCGTTTGGTTACGCAGTGACGTCATACCCTACATTCTCTTCGGAACCTGTAGTGTCGTCATTATCGTAAGTTGTTTGCTCAATATATTCCTGATTTTTATGTTGAAGCGGCGGAAATTAATTCTCCTTCCAACCAATAGATACCTGTTACAACTAATTATTGTGGACTTTTTGGCGTGTGGTTTTGCCCTTATTCCATCCTGTGTGACAGCTCTTGCCAAAAGCTGGATAATGTCCGAGCCCGTATGTTACATCCATGCTGTAATGTCAACATGGCTGATGCTCGTGTCCTTTGGGTTGGTGTGTTTTTGTTTAATAGAACGAGCAGTTAAACAAAAGAATCCAAAACTTCACCACGCGGTGTTTGATTCTAACCTGGGTGTAAGCATAACGTCCGTTATGATTTGGGCTATAGACCTTGGTGTTGCCATTTTACCAGTATTTGGAATTTCCCACATAGCATACGATGTTTACCAAGCATCTTGTGTCGTCTTTCATTCATCAAGTCTGATCTACGTCACAACTGTTTTCTCTCTGACTTTTGTTGTGTCTTTGCTGATTTTCCTTGTTACTTCTTGTCTTATTTTCAACCATCATCGAAATGAATTAAAAAAGAAGAAAAGTGACATGATTGAACTTTTGAAGCCCTCCCGAGAGCAAGACAACACTGTAACCTCACCACAGATTACCAACAGAAGCGAGAAAAGCACGGTATCAACCACTGGCATCGTGCCAGCAGTGGAAGAGACTCCAAGGGATATCAGTGCTAGGCGAGACACTCTGGCAGAAATGACAATGTCAGATCAGGAAACCGCTAACAACCGCAGTCGTTATTGGAGGAAATTGCAAAATTCCACCAAACATCGTCCGAGCCGTCTGCAGTCCGTAGTAAGTGCCGTTCAAAGCTACGACCTGTTCTCCGATGACCACAAAGACGAAGACCACCACTTGGCCGTGACATACATGATTGTTTACTGCTTCCTCTCTATATGCTGGCTTCCTTCTCTCATTTTGGCTCTTGCTAACGGCTTTGATGACTCAATTTGGCGCGGCTGGTACTCTCTAACAATGATTTTTGCCGTGTTGAGCTTTATAGCTAAGCCAATCATTTATATGGCGCACAACAGACATTTTCGACAAAATTCAAAGATGGCATTGCCGGAGTCAGTGACTGTCAAAGTTGCTAGGATTCGAAATTCAATTTCCACTGCAGTAGACAAACTCGACAAAGCTGTTTTTGTGTCCCCTAAAACAGAAAACAACTTTGCAACAGCAGTTGCGACCAACAAAGCGGCGAAGACTTGGATTAAGAAGGTACGAAAACCTGATAACACACCAATTATACAAGAAGAATGTGATGATAACAACGTAGTCAGATCTGAATCTGATAGAGGACCTGAAGAAACCAGGGAATCCCAAGAGAAGGACTTCCATCCGAACAGTGCCGACATGTCTGAAGTTCCTATAATTAACAGTCCTTCCTCGAGCCAAAAATAACTTTTGGAAAAATAAACAATGTTTAATGTTTGAGTTTTGAACAATGTCATTTTAGACTAATTAGTCTGAAGTAAAAGGTACAAAATGTTGTATATTATGCACAAATAAAATGTTTTCATTTGATTACTTAAGTGAGACATTCGTTGCCATACAAAACAAATGGACTTTTTAAAGTTTTTCCTTCGTTGGTAGTCCATTCCTGAATCCTTATACGTGCATGTGTATACCTGGGGTAATTGTATTTTAATATTTTGTATCATGAACTATTGCATGCATGTGGAGGAGCTTTAATCTCTTATGTGATGTGTTGACATCTCTATTACACCTGCAATGACTTGTCTCTGAAAACAAGAGGCCCATGGGTCACATCGTTCACCTGAGCACTTTGGCTAGGAAAATGCAGAAATCAGTTCAATATTGAAAAGTTTTAATATTAAAGTGGTTCCGGGGTGGGGGTGGGTGGGTGGGGTATAATTTGAACAAACATGACTTATAATATCTTTGCTGTTCTTAAGAAATTTTTATTAATTTTTCCTTTGAACGTTTGGTCATTTAGCTCAACTTTTATTATCAAAAAATCGGCATATCCGAAGCGTACCTTACTATTATAATATTTTTTATCATATGCTTAGTAGTAAATACACCAATTCCGCTCTGTGCGATACGGGTGACGTCACTATACCTCATAACAAGGACCGGTGTCGTATAGTGAGACCCCCCCCCCCCCCGGAAAACTGGCTATATTGTGAGATTCCCCCCGGAAGACGCTATATAGTGAGACTTCCCCCGGAAGGCTGGCTATATAGTGAGACCCCCCCCCCTCCCCCTGGAAGACTGGCTATATAGTGAAACTTTCCCCAAGAAGACTGGCTATATAGTGAATCTACACTACCTGAGGATGATTCCAAATCAATATGACTAATCGTGGCTTCATTGTTCTTGAGAAGAAGATTTTTTTCTATATATTCCTATGTAAAACTTTCATCGTCCATTGTGGCCCCGCCCTAACCCCGAGGGTCATGATTTGAGCAAACTTGAATCTACACTAGCTGGGCATTATGCTTCCATATAAATATGACCAATCATGGCTCCGCTGTTCTTAAAAAGAAGATTTTAAAGATTTTCCCTATGTGTTCCTAAGTAAAACTTTGATCGCCCGCTGTGGCCCCACCCTACCCCCGGGGGTCATGATTTGAACAAATTTGAATATACACTACCTGAGGATGCTTCCACGTAAGTTTCATATTTTCTAGCACAGTGGTTCTTGAGAAGATTTTTAAAAGATGACATAAATTTTTCATGAATTCGCGATTATCTCCCCATTTGAATAAACTTGAATCCCCTTTACACAAGGATACTTTGTAATAAGTTTGGTTGAAATTGGCCCAGTTGTTCTTGAGAAGAAGATGACAATGTGAAAAGTTTACAACGACGACAACGCCGACGACGACAACGACAGACAACGGACAAATTTCGATCAGAAAAGCTCACTCGAGCCTTCGGCTCAGGTGAGCTAAAAACTATCATTGAGAGCTTTGAACGTTTGGTCATTTAGCTCAACTTTTGTTATCAGAAAATCAGCATATCCGAAGCGTACCTTACTATTATAATATTTTTTATCATATACTTAGTAATAAGTACACCAATTCCGCTCTGTGCGATACGGGTGACGTCACTATACATCATAACAAGGACCGGTGTCGTATAGTGAGATTCCCCCCCCCCCCGGAAAACTGGTTATATAGTGAGATCCCCCCCCCCCCGGAAGACGCTATATAGTGAGACTTCCCCCGGAAGGCTGGCTATATAGTGAGACTCCCCCTCCCCCCGGAAGACTGGCTATATAGTGAAACTTCCCCCAGAAGACTGGCTATATAGTGATACTTCCCCCCCCCCCCCCCCCCCGAAGACTGGCTATATAGTAAGACTTCTCCCGGGGGAGTCTCATTATATAGCCAGTCTTCTGGGGGGGAAATCTCGCCATATAGCGAGTCTTCCCCCTTCATAGCGAGACTTCCTCCTCAAATATAGTTTCAGAGCATTATTTTTTTTTTATTGTAAAACAGTGTTTTTTCATAATACGTTTTCATTGTTTGAAAATTTCCGTCATATGAAGCAACATATCTTAATGATAATTCTTTTTTAATTTTTCGGTTTCCCTATTTGTTTCATCATTCAAATGATACAATATATTTATGAATAGTAATAAGAACAGACTCTACTTATGTTATCTCTCAAATTTGTGAAAATCAGCATTATGTTAACGACACGACGCACGGCCATGCAATCTAATAACAATTTTTTTTTTAATTCAGTAAATAAAATCAAATTTCATGGTATGAACAATACTGAATATACGAGGTATAACTATAATACAAATTCTGTTCGTGCGATATTTAAAATTGACGATTATGTATGCATAACTAATAAGTGTTATAGTTGAGTAACCCTTAACTAATTTTTAAAAATATACTTTTAGTAAGTTTTTCGTATTTATTCTTTGAAGTTCATTATTTCCTGAATTTTTAAAATAATAACGAATATTGTACCTCTAATCTGTATAAGATATATGCCCTATACATACGTTTTGTAAAAAAAAATGTCAGACGGAGCCTAAAAATGTTTTATTTTTAAATATATCTGTATTTAGCATGTACGATTACTGCATAAATAATATCTATAACACAACCTTTATTTTTATTTTAGCTTGTCCACGAACTTTATGGACAAACCTCGTATCGTACTTAAAACATTGCCATTTAATTTTAGCGCTTAATTAATTTACACAAGACTTTCAGATTTTGAAGGATAATTGCACTGAAACACTTTGAAACTAATTCTTTTTTTTTTTATATTAATTCCATTAATTAATGTCGGACTTCATGAGGTAAGTAAAGAAAACTGTAAATAATTTACAAAAACTGGTTCCTAATGCAAAGATACAAGATTTTATTAGTCCAATTTGGGCCCCGCAGGAGCAAAAAAGATTTACAAACATGAAACAAAAGAAGGAGGAAGATCCAAATAGATCCATCATTCAGGGGAGATTAGTAAGCTCCGTATTTAGTCACTTAAGGATTAATGGTCATATATTGAAAGTTAGCATACATTCTAGCTTACAATGTTTCTTCTTTCAGCCGAACTTCTAGGAGACAGCTGTCTGACTATATGATAATGAACATAGAGTCCACACCAAACTTAACTGTAAATTTTAGTGGCCAAAGCTTTAGAAACTCATGATACTCAGGTGACCTTCCAAACTATGATATGGTCAACAATTTATTTATAGATTTTAAAGAGATACTGTGTGTTGATACATAAAATAAACAGGTGTGAATGGTGATAATCTGTGAATGGATCAAGCTCGCAAACGACTATTGTTGATTGACATACCCGGATATTCTTCACATTTATTGACCAATCAGATTGTCCAATCGTCAGTAACGGTAGTTCAGTTTTCCTTCAATAAATAATCATTCATACACTTGACTGCTACTTGTTGTGGTGGTTAATGACTGTCACTTACTCTACCGTAAAGGACAGTAAACAATCTCTACGGATGACTGCATAAGTAGTTTTAAGATTTTTCTAATATACTAGTACATACTTTCATTTTTTTGTACAAAATTTGGTGAATTTTTTTTTTCAAATAGTTTCTGTTTTAGATCTTGATGGCACCTTATTTTAAAACAAGAAAATAAGCATTTAAAAATAATATCAAAGGAATGAAAATTAATTTCTACGCTTTAACATGTATCATACGAAAAAAAGAGAGGCAGCTATTCCAGCTCTCTGTGTCCAGAGATAGAAATTTTTTCTCTAAAACAATTACAGATATATTTTAGTGATTGTAACATAGTATAAAATAAATCTATTTAATCTACTAATTATCATTAAATTTTAACCCAGGATTTTTAAAAAATAGATTGGCAAATTCTACTTTATGATTTTACGGTGAATCTGAGAACAAGAGAGTTGGACTCATCAATGGAAGTTTCGTCCGATCAATTCCCGGTTGGCGTAATTTTTGTTGAGCTCAAGTACACCAAGAGTGACATTCATTAAAAAAGCAAGGCTATGAAATTCGAAAAATATATATATATATAAATATGAATTTTAAATTTTAATAATTCATAACATTATATGGTATAAGATGTGTGATGAGCTATTAAAGACTGGGTCTTTTTAACATATTGCTTTTAAATTATATTAAGTTTGTTTTCAACGCTGATGATATGATGACCTGTGTCTGGTGAATTAAAGATTGTTATTGGTATTTTTACGTCCACATTTCAAGGACTGCATGACAAAGGTGTTAAATCTTAATGGTCAGGCGGAAACGCTTAAACAAAAATAAATTTAAAAGTTTTCATTGGCTCTTGTTGAATAAATAATGTTACTGGTCATCGTTCCGAACCAGAAATGATAAACTATATAAGAAAGGTTCCGAGTGGCGAGGTATATTCAAACACGGACACACCAAAGAAGTGAAGATAATAACGAAGAAGTAAAGGTAATAACATAAAAGAGAAGGTATTTACATTTTTCTAAAGCTACTAATCTACTTTGTAACGTAAATTCGCTTTCAAGCTTAAGGCATTTGTTAAAAATAAAATTGAGAGTTATATGTATGACATAATGATATGATATAATGTCTTTGTTTTATTTTTTGGTATGTATAAATGTAGAGAGATTAATTCACGTGCATAATTGAATTCATACGATATTTTACAATGTATTAAACATCTTTCTAAACTTGTACAGACTTTGAGGTAAAATCTGAGAAGACATCAAAGTAAATTTGGAAGATGTATGCTCTGGTGACGTTTGCAGTTCTTGCATATAGTTGCAACGTACAAGGATTGACCTCAGAAATTAAGAAAGAAAAGATCAGTGAGTCAACTTCGCCATTTTCTTTTGAATGAAGTTGACAAAAATCCAGATATATTCAAATAATACTTAAATGAAAATGGTCATATAATGAGATTATGGTCTTTCTACGATGATAAAATATTTAAAATCGATGTATTACAGGTCCCCATATCGACCTCTTGAAAAAACAATGTTGTCCACGTCGTAACAGTATGTACCTAGATCTAACTAATGGTAAAGTCTGGGGTGGAGCAGAGGGCGTGTCTCAGCCAGTATTCACACCACAGTCAAACAATGTGGAATGTGGAGTTATGGCCGACCTGAGAGCTAACTTCCAGAATCTGACAAACTGCCTTCAGGACTGGCACCAGGATGGTTGTGTCGATTTTCCAATGTGTGGACGACGCATGCTCAGAATAGACATGTATCTTGGGAAAGAGCGCGGGGGTTATATGTTCAACGTTGGAGACAGTCCAAGCAATGACGGATGGGGTAAGCATTTGTGTAGATGTTCAATTTCCTAAGAATGTTTTACTTTTGCTTTTTATCTGGATTTAATGAGATATTTGAAATAATAAAGATATGATTGATTTTTGAATGGTCAACTTTATGTTGAAAAAGGTGGCGATGGAAGTGACACTAAACACGATGCAGAATTAATGGGACTTTATCCCCACATCTGGGAATTCAAATCAGATTACTGTAAAACGGAGAAAACAGAATGGAAAAACACTCTTTTGGCCCCAAATGTTTCAAAAATCACTATTTTTGTTGCCAACAATTATGTCAGGATCCTGAACGACCAAGGATTTGAGGTTAAAGGGTGTCACAAATGCCTGTTTGCTCTCAATGGACAGGACCCCAACGATAGAGCGAACACACTTTACATGGCTTTTAACAACATGATCAGAGGAACTCATCGACGTGGGTATGGAGTGTGTCGTGTTGGAATTCGCTGGGAATGCCCGGATTGTGAAAGGAGTCTTCCGTTTCCGACAAATCCCAGTATCAAAGGAGGTGTTTAACTCTTAACTTCATGAGTTACAATTAACAATTACAAATTTTGGTCGTTGACATAAATGTTTTTTTTTTTAGAGGAAATATAGAGTACATTGTCTATGAAAATGCCAATTTCCTATCGAAATAAATGAATGATTTAGAGTTTATTGTTGAGTTATGTTTGAGTAATTGATTACGATAAGTGTTGTCAAAATCAAAAGATGATTGAAAAACTTTGTTATATAATAGGGCTGGTTATCGTCTTGAAATTTTGTATTGCAAAACATGTATTTTTATGTGCATTGCGACATGTATTGCAATATTTTCAATAACAGTTAAAATGCTTTTTTCCATAATTTTTTAACCTCCATTTATCAGCAGAATGCATGTAACTATTACAATATATTGTCACAAGAAAGTTCTTGTTGCTTTCACAAAAGTTTTGCAACAAAATGAAACCATACAACAACCACCTTTCTGTTTGGCACGTTTGAAAACGTTTTAAAAATCTAAAAGCATTTTGCGGTGTATTGGTACTGAAAAACGTATTGCAATACTAGCACGATATTTTATTGCTAACGAATCGAATAACGATATTATTGTGCAGCTCTAGTATATAGTGCACGTTTCACACCTCGAACATGTTAGCAAACAACAGTGCACTCCAGGCTTGATTGACGTTGCCACTGTGTGAATAATTATGAAGGACAGATGATACAAACAAATTTTTATTCAAAAAAAATTAAAGTATCCACTTTAGTCATGATTTACTGCGCCGCTTGAGGGCCAGAAAAAAAAACAATTTATTTGTTCGGACAAATTCGAAAAACGTTCGGACAAATCAGAAAAAATCGTTCTGATGAATTAGATATTTGTTTGAACAAATTTGATATTCGTTCGGACAAATTAGATATTTGTTCGAACAAATTAGAAAAGCGTTCGGACAAATTAGATATTTGTACGGACGAATTGATTATTTGTTCGGACAAATGAGATGTTTTGTACGGACAAATAAGATACTCGTTCGGTCGAATTAATTATTTGTTCGGATAAATTACAAATTCGTTCGGACAAATCAGATATTTGTACGGATGAATTAGATATTCGTCTGGACGAATTAGATATTTGTACAGACGAATAAGATAATTTGTTTGAATGAACTAGAAATTCGTTCGGACGAATGAAATATTTGTTCACCGCTTCTGCAAAAAACAACAACAACAAATCAAAAAAAACAACAACAACAAACAAACAAACAAACAAAAATCCAACAAAAAAAAAACAAACAAACAAACAAACAAAAACAAAAAACAATAAACGCCAATAAGGTGTACTACATGTCTATACCCCAACAAATACGATTAAAATTATGAAATACATGTATGTAGCTATGTCGTATTTCCCACTACAACTCTGCGGTTTATAAAGCGTAAACGGCTCCAACCCAGGTTTTACAGTACAGTGTTTAACGTGGGTAGCTATTCAATTCATTCCTGAATTAGAAATTTAGAGTCTGTAGCAAAACAGCTGTATATACCGAATGTTACTAATATTTTTTCGAAAGAGTATTTCGTGAAATAGTTTTTGTGCTATTTGCAGGGTTGGCAAAAAATTGTAAAATACTCACATCTTCCAGGGCATTGGGAAATACGAAGTAGTATAATATTTGTTGGGGCATAGACATATAGTACACCTTATTGGCTAGGATCACGTCACGATCCGGATAAAACCGGAAAAAGTTTCAAAATATAAACCGGGGGGGGGGGGATGGAATACTGCCGTTGAGTAGTTTGATGACTATTTCATCATGCGCGAATGACATGAAACTATTTCAAGATAGAGGCTGTTTGGAGAAATATAGGGGTGAATTCAAAAAAAAAAAAATGACCAAACGCATATTTATCAACCCACACTAACAATACAGGCAATGAAAATAGATTTCTATGTCTCAGCATATGTCTTTAGATAATGTCTAAATACCTGCCAAATATCTCGTTGATATCTCAATTAACAAAAAAGTTATGCCCAAAAATGATGCTAAAATTGTCAGGAGTGCAACACCTTTTTGTGACATTTTGAAATTTCAATATTTTTTGGAGATCTGTGAAATAAAAAACAATGCTTCATGTTGAAAATAAAGACTTTCCTGATAATATTCAAAGTATTGAGCTTTAAATGTGGACTGTAGTAACTTTTGTTTAATCAAGTTGTGGTCATGGCTGATGTTTAAAAAAATGTTATACCATGTCAGGAGTGCAACAGAAAAAATTTAGTGGTGCCAAAAAAAACATCAGTTTTAAAATTCTGATAGAAAATTAAGACAAAAAAGAATTTTGGAAGTGTAAAATAATAACTGATATACATTTTAAAACTTAAAAATGTTATATAAATCACAAGCAGCATTAATGAGAGTAAAGTATATGTGCATACCCAAAAATGTCAGGAGTGCAACATTTGATGTTTTGCTCCCAACCATGAAAAAACTATTATCATTATATGATTTTCTGATTTTTATTTTGGAAAATAAAGACACTAAGAACATTTTTACCAAATAGATTTATCAATTACAGGATCTGTCTGTGCTTCAGATCCATATTTCTCTGGTCAGGAGTGCAACACATTTTTTAAAAGATTCAAGTTGTGTGTCGAAAAGACTTCTATTCATGCTTAGAAGTATTCATTAATTAATAATGATCTTTTTGTATAATTTAATGCTAAATTATTGATAATTTTATTATTAAAATCCTTCCTTTTTCAATTTTATCAATTCAGATGTGTTTTTATCTTTTTTGTGATTTTTTTAAAGAACGTTAAAAATAAACACACTAAAACATTGTCATTAAATTCAAGTAATTCCTCCTCAACTTCACTGAAACAACAGAACAAGTTCTTATGTAATTTACACTTCACAATTCTACTTTAAAGGCCCCAATGCTTTTGGTCAGGAGTGCAACAAATATGTTAGAATTATAAATCATCCAATAAAAATAAAGAAAAAGTGATCAGTAGAATTTTTCTGGTGGGTTACTGTGTTTGTCCTCTAAAGGAAAATATGCTCTAAAATATATTTTATCTTCTAAATATACATTTAAGCCAGTGTTTTGGCCTAAAATAGGGTATAATTCCAGATAAAATGCGAATTTTAAATACTTTCATCTGTTTTAATTATGAAGTATTGGACTATAAGTATTGCACAATTTCATTACCACTTGATGTTGCCAACACTTTATGAATTTTTGTGTTCTATGGTTTTAATTTTCAATTTTACTGCAGTCAGGAGTGCAACAAAACTGCTTTATAATTACCGATGCTTTTTAACTATCTTTACTAAAAATTAAGTTGAAAAAAAATGCTTGATACTATTTGATGTTCAAAACACTATGTCTATCAACAAATTACAGAAATTTTACAGTCAATTCAGAGAAAAGTTTTCATCATTTCACATATAGTTTTATGTACAATTTATATATATTACACTTCACAAATAATCAAGTCTCAAGGTCTTCAATATATGAAAAACCTGCCGTAAACGATCAAAAATATCAACACGACAAATTAATTTATAAAGTAAGAATGGGTTATTGTGTGTTATAATTTTTAAAACAATGTTAAATAAAATACATATCAGATGTCAGGAGTGCAACACAATAATGTAACATAGGGTCACTTCAAAATCTAGTATTTTTTGTAAGAGAACTTGTATATAACAATTCTTTTTTGGCTTAGATTTAAAGAATTGGCTTGAACGGACAAAAAAGTGAATTTTGGGGAATTTTATTGCTTCATATTTTTTTCATATTAAAACTTTTCAAACCAGAATTGAAAAAATAATGTAAAATAACAATCAAAAAGCCAATTTTTTGTCACACATACAAGAGAAGATACTCATTCAAGGTCTAGATTTAATAATTTGTACCCCTTTTACCATTTTGAAGCATAAAAAACTATAATTTCTTTTGATTGTGTATTTTAGAAAGTCTTTTAAGGTGTAATGATATTTTCTTTTTTCAAAAGAAATTTTACTAATAAAAATTCTGAAACTTTTTAATCCAATTGTCTATTCTATTGCCACTTCAGGATTTTAAACTAGATTGCATTTGCAATATGATGATATAAGTGAAAAATATGTTATAAGTAGTTGAATTTTGCC
This sequence comes from Saccostrea echinata, assembly GCF_033153115.1. NCBI lineage: Eukaryota > Metazoa > Mollusca > Bivalvia > Ostreida > Ostreidae > Saccostrea > Saccostrea echinata. The sequence continues at coordinate 8,303,181 of NW_026889758.1, read as the reverse complement.
AAAAAAATTCAGTTTGGTGGTCATTTTTTTTAATTCACCCATAGGAGGTTTATTAGTCATATGTTACATAAAAAATAGCAGAAACTATTTCACGGTAGAGGCTGTTTGGAGAAAAGTAGAGACTATTACTCACGGGAAAAAAATCACGCGATTTTTGTATGTTATATAGTACTCCTTTTGTTGAGCTAATTTATTCAGAAGTGTACCATGGCAAATCATAGGTACAAAGAAATTAAACACTAAATAATCATTGGTTTTCATTGAACATTTTTTAAGAAAATAAATGAAAAAAGGATATGGATTCCAAAACTCCATAAAAATCCTTACAAACAAAGATACAAAGCGGGTTCCAGTAAATGCTCTACCCAGCCTCTTTCTTTACTCCTCAATAAAATATTTACAGTAATGAAGGAGAAATTTCAGGAGTATTGTACAACAGTATATTTGAAAAGTGATGTAAATCAGATGTGGACACTAAAAAACTCGAAGGAACTTTAAGAAAATTTGAAATCACAAAATTTTATCAAAATCAATAACATTGAAACGTACGACTTTTCAACGCTTTCTACAACCATTCCCCACGATAAATTAAAGTCCAGGCTTTTGACATCATGGAGAGCTGTTTTTTCAATAAAAATGAAAGTCGTAAATATACTTACCTTGTCATTGGTCATTTGCAAAATTGTTTTGTTAAAAAACATTCTGATTGTACACACAAGTACTCTGACGCTGATATTAAAAAAAGATGCTTGAGTTTGTGATTGACAATATCTATGCAGTTTTGGAGACCAGGCCTTCCAACAATCTGTTGGATTTCCCATGGGTACCAATTATTAATCCCAATATAAGCAGACCTATTTTTGTATACAAATGAAGCAGAATTTATTTTAAAAAAATTCTACAAGAGAAGAAAACGCATGTGGCCTTCATCTCGACATTTAGATATATCGACGACGTATTATCAATTAACAATAGTTACTTCCATTCATATGTCGATCCTTATTCCCCAGTGAACTTGAATGAGATATGGAGATAAGAGTATTCAAACTTAAAGTCCATTAAATACAAACAATACAAATAAAAGACACCACAGAGTCTAACACATCTGTTCGTATTTGGATATTTTAATAGAAAAAGACATTAATAGTAACCTAACAACAAAACTTTATGATAAACGTAATGTCTTCAACTTTTCTATCGTCCACTTCCCTTACTTATGTAGCAATATACCCTTCTAACCTGCATATGGGATTTATGTCTCACAGTTGATTCGATAATCAAGAGTATGCTTTATGTACGAGCAATTTTTAAAACGAAGCAAGCTATTAACCAACAAGTTGATGAAACAGGGATATCCACAGTTTCGTTTGAAGTCGTCATTTCGCAAGTTTTATGGTCGATACAATGACATTCGTTATCAGCAAAAGCAATCATTAGGCCAAATGCTGACTAACGTTTTTCATACTAATTGTTAGACCATTATTTACACTCTAAAATTTATACGGATTTTCCCGTTTGTCTGATCATGAAAAGGAGCACACGGCGGATGTGACTCCTCCATGGCACCTGATCCCACCTCAGATGTTTGTGGAGGTCCGTGATTGCTCTGCTCACGATTTGTATTATTAAAATGGACTATGAGCTTGATACTGATACCTTTTGTTTTCTCTATATTTCAATGAAGACTGCGATATTATGCGATGGAGGGCACTGGAGAGAGGTGTTCATTCCTGACAAGAGGGGTTGAAGAGTAATGCCGAATTCAATCCAACGCGTCTCAAGAGTTTAATTTTTTTTTACATGTTTATTCCAAAGTACATTGTATTTATGTTTACCTTTTACAAATTAAAGTAAAATATGCATATAATTATTATAAAGACTTGTATATAGAATATTGACTTAGTGAATTTTGAGTTTACGTAAACCGAACACATATTAGTATGAATGTAAAGCTTGTCTCTAAATGATTGAGAGTTCGGTTCCCATGAGTAGTACATTCTATACTTTGATTTTTAATTAGTTTTTTGAAAATTTTCCTGATGACTATCTTTCAAAAAATACACCAATTTGCAACTTAAAAAATTTTTTTATTCGAATTTATATCTTGAACAATATGCAACATATACACATTTACTGGACCAGTTGATGTTCAAAACAAATAATGAATTGTCAGATATACTCTGAAATAAAGTCAAGTACATAAGTAAATTCTGATTCTTATAGATTTGTTAAGGTTTACAATGTGTAAGTCAACCTAAATAAACATTCTGTTGATGTCCATGTTCAGAACAAAGTACACATGTCCCTCGTTAATCACTCAGACATATTGAGGTATGTGACAGGATAGTCTTTATCCTTTTTGATTTGTCAGGGCGGTAGCTTATCAAATTCTGAGCATTTTAAAAACCTTTTCAGAAGCTTCACCTCATTGGAATCTGCGCCTAAAGGTAAATATTGTCCGTCTATTTTGTTCTTGTAAATTTAAAAGAAACAACTTGTAAACAAAAGTCATACATGGAAATAAACAGAAAATGAAGAATCTTCTTCTCAAGTCCAGCATGGCCAAGAAGACTCAGATGAATCTTGTGGCCCATAAACCCCCTGTAAAGTTCCCTTTCTTTATTATGAAGTATACATCCGTTCAATATGCAAATGTCAGGCATATCTCTCAAATCTCGGGATAGGATTTAATTATTGATGCTTCAGAGTTAAATTGACTATCTGGAAAGGATTTATATTAAGGAATAAATATATGTTATTTTTTTATTTTAAGTAGTATTCAAATGCTTTCTAATTTCTTCTGGTATTTTAAAGGGGGGATCTTCTATGCCTCTTTGGATTTCAATTCAAAAGCTACCAAACCTGTTTGTTTTTAAGAAAGAATTTAACTCAAGTTTATTCGTTATTATTATTTCTTATTATATATTAAGTAGAAGACATTTTTATCAAAATTGTGAATTAATGGGCCATGATGCAGGCCCGAGTAGGTGTTCAGTTTGTCATATGCATACTTTGGAAATTGATAGATCTTTGAAAATTTAAACAAGCAAACTATATCCATGATAATGAGGGATACTTAATTAGTTCTTTATAAATATTTTGAAGCATTTTGAAATTTATGACCTCAGGCCCATAGTTCATGTACCAAGAAGGGGCTACGATTGTCACATATTAGAAATGTATTACACCTTTGAAAATCATGGATATGTGGATGACAAAGTGTTTGTATCATAAGCCCCCCTCCACCCCACCCCTCCGACCCCTGTTCACGCCTCATTGTATTAATTGGTCATATACTGAAAGTACATTACATCTCTGAAAATCTGCTTTATTTACTCATGAGTATCTAACAGGCATATTAATAAGAAGTAAGCCTTCTGTACAAAGTTCACACCCCCAGTTGTAGCCGTCATTTCACAGGGTGGTTTAATGGTTATATATTGAAGGTTATAATACTTTGTAGCTTACACTATATCTTCTTTCAAGTGAACTACTACGAGACACGCTGCCTGATTATGGTAATGATTCATTAACTTTAAAAACTTTGGTCAAATGATTTCAAAGTTCCAGTAACTATGGGACCAAAGTGGCCAAGGCTTTAGAAACTCATGTTACCCACTTGACCTTCTTGATTATGAAATTATGATGTCGACAACATAGATTTTAAATAGATACAATGTGTAGATACATAAAATAACCAGGTGTGAATGGTGATAATCTGTGAATGGATCAAGCCCGCAAACAACAAGAGTTCATTGAATCTTGTTGGTTGATATACCCGGATACTCTTCACAACTAATGACCAATCAGATTGTTCCTTCATCTAGAACGGTAATAGCTTTCCTTCAAGAAATAAACATTCACACACTTGACAGCTTCTTTTTCTGGTGGACAATAACTGCCATTTACTCTACCTTAAAGGGCAATAAACAATATCTACGGATGACTGCATAACTGATTTCAAGATTCTTGTACTATACTAGTATATACTTTCATTTTGTTTTGTACAAATTTCTTTAGAGTTAGCTTTTCAAATAATTCTGTTTTAAATCGTAATGGCACCTTATTTTAAAAGAAGATAATGGACATTGGAAGATAATATAAAAAAACCGAAAAATTTCTACTCTTTTACATGTATCATACGACGAAAATCAGCGATTGCAACAACACGGACCTCTGAAATCCGATGTGGGATCAGGTGCCATGTAGGAGTAAGCACCCCCTTATGCTCTGGTCATGATTGGGTAAACGAAAAAAAACCCCATAGACAATTCAATGTAAAAATTATGAGTTTATTGTTCACGCTTTTGAAGTACGCTCAGATAAATATATACGACGGTTGTTCAATAAATAATTCAATAGGTCATCTAAAAGTAAGAAAAGTATGTAATACATATTCTAAACATTTTCAACCTCTCAAAGCATTCCCTGTTACCCTTTACACATGTCTTAAGTCTTTGTACCCATGAGCGGAAAACCTCAGCATACTCATCTTTAGGAATGCCCCAAAGACACTGATGAATATCACTTTCCATGACATATTTAATTCTGTAGAATCTTCCATTCATTGTTTTCATGCATTTTTGGAATAAAAAGATATCAAAATGGCTGAGATCTAGCGAATATGGGGGATGGCAAAGCTCTGTAATCTTTCTTTTGTTCAGTATTTCATTTATTTCTCAGTGCTTATTTGTAGCAGCGTTGCCATGTGCAAAAAAATTACCCTGGGGGCTGTATTTGGACTTCCTCTGCAGGAAATCTGTTTACTTTTCATCAGTGCACTTGAACATAGAAGTTACCATTGATGGTCCTTCCTTTGGGTATATGTACATGTTCTAATGGGCCTTTTGAAAAAAATGAAGACTAATAAAACATCCTTGGAGACCTATATATCTTAATAATAATAAGAACAATAGTTTTTTCTTTGATTACATATTTTATTTGTTTATAAATAGACCGTTGGTACATTTAATGCGTGTTTTCTCTTAGGCAATTTTAAGAAAACAAGGCACATATCTGATAGAAATATTTAGTTATTATATTCATTTCTGTTTTCAGAATTCTATAAATGTTGTGATAATGAAATGCTTAGTGTCTAACCAATGTTTTTCGATATGAATCTGACTTTTTCAGATGTCATGTTGCACATAGCATTACTAATTTTTGGTGCCCCTATAATTTCAATACACCAGTCTGACTGTTTTATTATTACTCTTCTTTCTTACTTTTGATTTTTTGAATCAATCTAAAAAAATTATACAGCGTTAAGGACTATTCTTTCCACATTTCCACATATATCTTTAATATTAGTTCTTCGGCGATTTTTGTAAAGAAGCTCAGTTTTCACATACACTCTCATTTTCAACTTCCTGGCAGAGATCATTTTAAACAGTTTTCAGATCAGTGTAGTGACCATGCTTACTTGAAAAAAGAATTTCTTTGCAAGATTAATAGGAAAATTCATGGGGTTTTCTGTGTTTAGGAGCTATTTAATTGACCGTTTTGAACTGTAAAAAAATTAAACAGATCTACATTTATTATGATATATATATATATATATATATATATATATATATATATATATATATATATATATATATATATATATATATATATATATATATATATATATATATGACTGCCGTCATGAGAAAAGGGCCCTTATCTTTTGACGTCACAATATGCAGAAAACGACGTCAAAGTCGCGGTATTGTAAATACGAAAGTAATTTTTGTCGACTGCGTTTTGTGAACAAGAAATAAAATTGGATTTCCAGGTGTTACAAGCAAAACATTAAATCATATGGAATTTGATGCGGAAATTTATAATAAATAATATAATTACTCACTAGTACATACATTTATTAATTATTCTGTTTAAGTATTGAACTTGATATCACATAATTAAGCTAAACGCGACATTGAACTCAATTTTAATTACTACGATTTATAGCGATGTGTATATATGATGCATGACTAATTAAAGATACTGGATATTTGTTTTCTGCAAATGTTTAAATTTACTCGTATTCAGTCGACTGTCTAAATATTAAATGGTATTCTACATACACGTATATTTTTTTCAGAGAGAGAGAGGGAGATCAATGTATATATACACTTCTTTATTCTAAAAAAAAAAAACCTTCATGTAAAATGTATTTAGCCCTTTTAATTTTGATTCATAGTTAATGATATCGATATGCGCAGTTAGACCAGCTCAGGGTGAAGCGTCGATATCCAAATGTGTGTTTGATGGGGGGGGGGGGGGGGGCTAGGATCATTGGAAAGCCAAAAAAAAAATCTCCGAATAAAAAAGCAATCGGCAAAAGTTCAATCCATATAAGAGAACCTTTTTATGATATCAGTATAAATACTGTATCTATATCTATGGCCCCTATATAGATAATGTTTTGCTAAATTAACAGGAAGAGAATATGCTGAGGGGAAAAACGGAAGAGGAGGATGCCACGGAAATTTTGCAAAATTTAAATTAATATAAAAAACATTTTGAATTGATCAAATAAATAATACATAAAAAGTAGTCTCTGATAAAAATTACTATTGTATCAATTTTCTTAAATTGTATAAAACTGACTTGAAATTGAATTGCAATATGTTTAGGAAATAAATACAGCTAATGTGGACTTTTTCCAAAAGCATTTTTATCAATGTTGGGAAAAAAAATAACAATTACATAGACAGTGATATTAGGATAAAAGATATATATGGAACAGAAGAAACAACAGATTAAACGATAGATTAGGCTGTAAAGAAATTACAAACTTCTGATGAATGTTGATACGGCGACATCTTTTGAAAATAAATCACTGATAGAGGAATTAGTACTATAGTAACAAGTGGTTATGAGTGTCATATTCAAATGTTAAGAAAATTTTCAAAAAACATCAACCACGTGCACACCAGTCGTAAGACAAAAAAGACAATCAAGAAATCTAAACTTTGATAAAGATGAAAATAAAAATAAATAACACTGGTGGTGTTTCGAGCGGAAAAAAACCCGGAGTTTCAGGCAAAACTTTGATAACCTTAAAATATGTGTTAAAAAAGCATTTTTTTATGGCTGATAGTTTAATTCATGTACATATGTATGTTATAAATTAGTCACGTTTCGTGTTGAAATCTTGGACGTCGAGTCTCAGCTTCGATATCTCGATACCCCGGATATCTCGACATTTTTTGAAAGTTCCGTTGATGTCGGGATACTGAAGGAAAAAGATTAAACAAACATGTCATCTTTCTGATTTTAAAGAAAAAAAGTTTTATTTCAGTCGTGTGGTAACAGGCAAAAATAAGTCATGTTCTTTAATTTCGAAATTCTGACAAATTGTTATTTTGTGAAACAATAACTAGGAAAAAATGGTTTGTCTATTAAGAAAAAAGCAGATACAAAGTCGCCTATGAAGGTCAGGTTAGAGTGGTAGAGTTATAAACATGGATATTGCTTAACCGAATCGCCTCATATACAAAGGTCAGGTTAGAGTGGTAGAGTTATAAACCTTCGATGGGATGTTGCTTAACCGAATCGCCTCATATCCAAAAATATGTGTGGTGTTGGACGTAATATTTAATTATTGTTTTAGAATATAATTTTATGTACATTTCATCGCATCGAAATATGAGAAGCTTAGGTGTCTGGTTAGCTGATGCCACAGAGGAAAATGAAAAGATGACCTTAATCATGTTTAAATACATATATTCAAGCAGGTCCATAGCTACATTTTCAAAATTTGGGGGGGGGGGGAATTTCCTCCATAATTCGGACAAGCAAAAAAAAAAAAAAAAAAAAAAAAAAAAAAAAAAAAACAGAACAAAACAAAAACCTATAACGACCAAAGAGTGGGGGGGGGGGGGGGATCAGCTTCCCAAAATAATCTGACAAACAGACAAAAGGGAAAAAAACTTATCTGTACAAATCCTGGAATTTGCCAGTGCTTCACCTTACAACAACAAAACCAAGGGGGGGGGGCAGCACCTATAAAAGGAAAATTTGGTATAGCAAAATACTATGCTCAGAAAAAGTGGGGGCAGGCCCCCTCTGCCCCTCCCCCCTCCCTTCCCGCGTTCTACGGGCCAATTAAGTCTCGCATGATATCGGTTTCAATTTCAAATAAATTTCATAAAAATCGTAATGCAACTGTATTTCATTTCGCTCAGAAAAATCCGTTTAGTATATATATAAATTATATATATATATAAAAGAGCTAAGAGCAGTACAACCATTTCTTTGATCAAACAAAACCCCCCCTTTTTTTTTTTAGATTAGCGGCCCTTTTAAGAAATGATGAACGATAATTGTTCAGTTCAAGTGATACTGCAGTAGCGTCGACGGCAAAGGTGCCTCAAAATAAAAATAAAAAAATGTACAGAAACATTTATAACCGCTTTTGTTTAAAAAAGTAAGAAGTTGACAAAAAATTTTAATTTTCATGTACGGACTAAAGGTTCATAAGACAAATTAATCCTTCGACATCATTATGTGCCTCTTTGTTATGTTTCTACTCCATAACTAAGACAGACGAAGAAATTGAATTGTATAAACAATAGAAACTTAATTATTAAACATTTTTATTAAAGTATTCAAAAAAAAAGTTCAATAAAAATTCCTCTCGGAAGTAGTGAAGAGAATTTTTTTTATATATTAATTATGATTTTTTTCATGAAAAAAAAAAAAACCCACATCATGGTATATCTGAATTTATTTCCCATTTGAATTTTTCGGTGATACAGAAAAGACATGAGGTGTTATTATCCCTTCGTAACAAAGTTATAGGGGATGAAATGTGGATGAGTGAATGTGTGCTTATATCCGAAAACATTTTTTTTAATATTGGATCGATGTGCTCTTTTGCGAGGGGATACCCCGTTTTAATTGCACAGGTGCCCTTCTGGGACATATATATAGAACTTTTAATATTACAAGTGCTTGATATCTTTTATAAATTGAGCTAGAGTATTAAAAAGAATACGTTGTGTGGAATTCAACAAGTATTAATTTTTCGACTGAATAAAATCGTTCCTAGACCCTGTCTAGACCCCCACCCCTTCCTTTACGAAATTACTAGGTCTGCTCTAATATAGTATGTAAATAGTATGCGACTTCCCTCATGAATAATTACATACTAGTTGCTTGGAAGAAAAAAATCTCCAGTTTATATGTGTCAAAAATATTAAGGTTATTTTAAAAATATAGTTTTTTAAAGAATGTTTGGAAACTTAATTTGACGCACGTGATGTCATTACGTTTTCAATAAGTAACGTCAACGTTGTTTTGAAGCAGCCTTACTAAAATGTTCATAAAATATTGAAAACGTGAGATATTTTATAAATTGATGTATATTTGTATTCAGAAAGAGTCATGCTATCAAAATTTACCAAAAAGTCAATTTGTGAAATTTTGACCTTAAGGGCCCTTTTCTCATGACGGCAGTCATATATATATATATATATATATATATATATATATATATATATATATATATATATATATATATATATATATATATATAATCTTTTATCTTAATTATTCAACACACTTTATGAGATGTAAGATGAGTGAATAGACAGAGATATGAAAGAGTAAGGGTCATTTTAACATATTGCCTTTAAATTGTATTAAGTTGTTTGTTTTAAATGTTGACGATAAGATGACCCGAGTCTGGTGATTTAAAGATTGTTATTGGTATTTTTACGTCCCCATTTCAATTAATGCATGACGAAGCTGTTAAAATCTTAATGGTCAGGCGGAAACGCTGAAAGGAAAATAAATTCATAAGTTTTCATTGGCTCCTGTTGAATAAATAACGTTACTGGTCATCATTCCGAACCAGAAATGATAAACTATATAAGAAAGGATCCGAGTTTCCAGGAATATTCAAGCACTGACCGAAGAAGTAAAGATAATAACAAAGAAGTAAAGGTAATAACAAAGCTGTGAAGTTATTAACATATTTGCTAAAGCTACTATCTACTTTTTAACTTAAATTTGCTTTCAAGCTTAATGAAGTTTTCAGAAATAATATTAATGGTAATAAGTATAACATAATGACATGATGTATTGTCTTTGTTTTCTTTCTTGGAACATAAATGCACGTGCATAATTGAATTCATACGATATTTTACAATTTATTAACTCTTTTCTTAAACATGTACAGATTTTGAGGTATTTTCTGAGAAGACATCAAAGTAAATTTGGAAGATGTATGCTCTGGTGACGTTTTCAGTTCTTGCATACAGTTGCATCGTACAAGGATTGACCTCAGAAATTAAAAAAGAAAAGATCAGTGAGTCAACTCTTAGTTAGTTTTCCTTTGAATGCTTTAAAAAAATCTAGATATTTTCAAATAATATTAAACATGAATATGGTGATATTATGAAATTATGTTGTCTTTTCTACGATAGTTTTATACATAAAATCGATGTATTACAGGTCCCCATATCGACGTCTTGAAAAAACAATGTTGTCCACGTCGTAACAGTATGTACATTGATCTAACTAATGGTAAAGTCTGGGGTGGAGCAGAGGGCGTGTCTCAGCCAGTATTCACACCACAGTCAAACATCGAGGAATGTGGAGTTATGGCCGACCTGAGAGCTAACTTCCAGAATCTGACAAACTGCCTTCAGGATTGGCATAAAGATGGTTGTGTCGATTTTCCAATGTGTGGACGACGCATGCTCAGAATAGACATGTATCTTGGGAAAGAGCGCGGGGGTTATATGTTCAACGTTGGAGACAGTCCAAGCAATGACGGATGGGGTAAGCATTTGTGTAGATGTTCAATTTCCTAAGTATGTTTTACTTTTGTATTTATCTGGATTTAATGAGATACTTGAAAATAATAAAGATATGATTAATTTTTTAGTGGTTTAATTTATGTTGAAATAGGTGGCGATGGAAGTGACACTAAACACGATGCCGAATTAATGGGACTTTATTCCCATATCTGGGAATTCAAATCAGATTACTGTAAAACGGAGAAAACAGAATGGAAAAACACTCTTTTGGCCCCAAATGTTTCAAAAGTCACTATTTTTGTTGCCAACAATTATGTCAGGATCCTGAACGACCAAGGATTTGAGGTTAAAGGGTGTCACAAATGCCTGTTTGCTCTCAATGGACAGGACCCCGAGGATAGAGCGAACACACTTTACATGGCTTTTAACAACATGATCAGAGGAACTCATCGACGTGGGTATGGAGTGTGTCGTGTTAGTATTCGCTGGGAATGTCCGGATTGTGAAAGAAGTCTTCAGTTTCCGATAAATCCCAGTATCAAAGGAGGTGTATAACTCATAACTTCATGAACAATAATAAATAATTATAAATTTTTGTTGTTGACATAAATGACCCTTTTTAAAGGAAAAATCGAGCACATTGTCTATGAAAATGCCAATTTCCTATCGAAATAAATGAATGATTTTTAGTTTGTTGTTGAGTAATGTTTAAGTTTTTCTTTACGATGACTGATGTCAGAAGAAAAAGATCATTGAGAAAAAATTGTTAGGATACGTTTCAATCCTCGAAGAAAGGAATTTTGCTGATACCAAATAACAGTACACTCCTTCATTTCTCGTGTTAAAAGCATGTTGTTAAATTCTTTATAGAAAGAAAAGATGAAGAAAATCATGAAACATGCCTGAGAAATCAGATATTAATAATTTTTCAGATGTCACACAAGTTCATTCTGCATTCTTCCTCCGTCTCTATACTGATGTTACAGTTTATGACAATAACTTGTCTTGTCTTGAATTGTCACCATGAGCAAGACTAAGTCTGGACTTTCACTTAATTTACAATGTCTGTCTAAAGCTATAATTTAATAGATAACGGCACAAGATAGTTCACAGTGCTCAACTCTGATTTCATTAAAGAATTACAGGACAGTTAGGGTACCGACAGCCTGTTTAAACAGTAATGAACACTTCACAGACTGACCAATTACCCATGCAATCTCAATCAGGAGAGCCATTGTTACCTCCAAATCAGCTTAAATAGATATGTGAAAGCGCTAAATTATCACCGTTTGTACAAATTATTTTTTAAAAAATAAATTTTACAAAGTTGCATTCAAATTTACATATATTTTATTTATTCTGACTAACCGATTCCATATTTTCTAACCGATCAACATCGTTCCGACCGAGTAATCGGTTAACTGGTTAAAAATTGTCATCCCTAATATACATCTATATATATATATATATATATATATATATATATATATATATATATATATATATATATATATATATATATATATATATATATATATATTAGGGATGGCAATCGAATACAGAATTGCTAATCGGTTAACCGAAAGACGTTCCGACCGATTAACCGGTCAATCGTATCAAAATACACATTTTCCTTATATTTTATTTTTCAAGTAGACTACAGTTATATACACAAGAAAACCGAAAAAGGCGTTAATGCTTGATTAGTACGCTATATGTTATATTTTATTTCAATTTCGAACGGCGAGAAAAAATAAGGAAACCATGAAACATCTCTTAAATATCGCAAAAATTGATGTTGTTACAACACAAGGTCATTGTGCAATGCACCATAAACAGAAACTGAGTCTGAAATAATTTAGAATGTTTGTTTGAAAATGTAATTTGACAGATAACTGCGAAGGATAGACGGGGTAAGATACCCAATGCAATCATTTAAATCATTTAACAGAACTCAACAAAGATTTAATTAATATCATAATTAGGACAGACTGGGTAACGACATGGTATTTAAACAGCAATTAACACTTCGCAAAGTGACCAATTACCCCCAGCAAATTCAATCTTGAGAGTCTTAATTAAATTATTTACCTCCAAATCAGTCGAATTAAATGTGGAAACGTTATAACTTCAAGTTTTTTTTTAAAATTGTAAATCGTGTTTTAAGGAAATTTACACCTATTTTAATTTTTTCCGCCGACTAACCGATTACAGATTTTCTAACCGATTACCATCGTTCCGACCGAGTAACCGGTTAACTGATTACAAATTGCCATCCCTAATATAAATATATATATATATATATATATATATATATATATATATATATATATATATATATATATATATATATATATATATATATATATATATATATATATATATATATATATATAAAAATAAAAATCCAAAAAATCACAAAATATTTTCTGCAAGCGCTTTCGCCATGTTAGGCTCTTCAGGCAGTTATACAAATGTCAGGTAGGTTACCTGGTAACGTCCAAAAGCAAAAGATTTTATGCATATTATGTGTTCAAGTTAATGCAATATTTGTACATTATCTAATACGGCAACTTTACGCTACCTTGATCTATTATGACGTCACCATGAACTTTTGCTTTTGGACGTTACCAGGTAACCTACCTGACATTTGTATAACTGCCTGAAGAGCCTAACATGGCGAAAGCGCTTGCAGAAAATGTTTTGTGATTTTTTGGATTTTTATTTTTAATACACCCAGCAAAACTGTACCGGTTCTTCATTTTGTTTTTGAAATTATATATATATATATATATATATATATATATATATATATATATATATATATATATATATATATATATATATATATATATATATATATATATATATATATATATATATATATATATATATATATATATATATATATATGAGAGAGAGGGGGGGGGGGGGCTAATCCTATATAAGTTTGTAAGATATAATAATGATGCTTAGGTTCTGTGAAATATTATTCTTTATGAAAAAAAATTATAGAAAAGGAAACACCATATGTCAAACTAATGGTTCATCAAAAACAAGATTTTGTAAAGATATTAACAATATAAACTGTATACTGACACACTCTACAAAAAGTATTTTTGAATTTGTAAAAGTTATCAATACAACTTGAAATGAAAGGAAATTTTAAAACAAAAAAACTTTTGATTTCAAGTACAATTAAGAATTCCTATCATGAGAATTTTTGTCCTACATTTTTTTTACAGTGTTAGTAGTTAAAAATTGAAAAATAATATCTTGATACAATGATATTATTTGAGAAAATGTATTCTCATAAAAATCCTTGCTCACTTAATTGACCAATCAGATTGTTTCAATTTCTTATTTGGTTTTTGTTTTTTTGTAAGCAATATTAATGGATCTAATATGTCGTCACCAAGGCTTAACGTACTTTAGGTATGACTACCTTTTATGATGTGAAGGTAATCTAAACTAGGTATTCATTCACATTTTCAAATAAGGTCTCCAATATTCTGATTTAGATATCGATGCTTTCAGACTTCAAAAGATCAGTTTCTCAGGGCATGAAGAAAATAATTCTAATCTTGGGCCAGTTAATGCGTCTTTCCCTCTCCCCTTCTCTGTCTGTCTGTCTGTCTGTCTCTCACTCTTTCTCAAAATATGGAAGACACCATTTTATCTAGTATATCTTTTTCCTTTACACAAGTTGTTATTTATTCAATCAGAATGTACTCAGTGTACGCTTTATTGAGATTACTTGTAGTATCCAATGTATTTAATTTATTCAAAAGTTTTGAATTGTAACCAATAACATTAATGAAAAATATGTATAATTGAAATTATCTGCATGATATTTTGATGTTCATGTTCCTTTCTGATGCTTTGAATTTTTAGCTTTACTTGTTCATGTGAAAAATGGAAAAATGAGTGTTTTTTGGTAGCTGATACATGTATCTATAGCCCCAAACCCGTATATATGTTTGACTAAAGCCTTTTACGTAAGCCATCAAATAATTTGCAATTTCTTTTTTACATAGATACGTATGATGTGATTTAGGTATCCTTAAAAATAAACATTAAAAAAAATCGTATGTTTAAAAAAAAAAACCCAGCTAACTTTCGGACCAAAAAAAAAAAAAATTAAATTAAAAAGCATTCCAGGGACTGTATATCTTGAACAATATGCAACATGTACACATTTAATGGATCAGCATTTAGTCCTCAAAACAGAAGTGGCATCATGACTTGTCGTATTTATACTCTGACATTCATTAAAATAAATGATTAAATTCGGACTATTTTAGATTTGTTAAGGTTTACAATGTCTAAGGCAACCTAAATAAAATAATCTGTCCATGTCCAGAACAAAGTACACATGTCCCTGGTTAATCACTCAAACATATTGAGGTATGTGACAGGATAGTCTTTATGAAATATATGGAGATAACCAACAGTATTCAAGCTCAAAAGTCCATTATACAATACAAAATAGAAGCAGAGCAAACACGGACCTCAAAACATAAGAGGTGGGATCAGGTGCCATGGAGGAGTGAGCATCCCCTGCCGACCGGTCACACCCGCCGTGTGCTCCTTGTCATGATCGGCAA
Source organism: Saccostrea echinata (assembly GCF_033153115.1). Taxonomy (NCBI): domain Eukaryota; kingdom Metazoa; phylum Mollusca; class Bivalvia; order Ostreida; family Ostreidae; genus Saccostrea; species Saccostrea echinata. The sequence goes on along the minus strand of NW_026889758.1, from coordinate 8,287,820 downwards.
ATAACGGAAAAATCCGTCGACAATTCTGTGTTAATAATGGCCTAACAATTAGTATGAAAAACGTCAGTCAGCATTTGACTCAATGATAAATTGTATTTGCTGACAAGGTCATTGTATCGACCATAGAACTTACGAAATGATGACTTTAAACGAGACAGCTGATATTCTTGTTTCATCAACTTATTTGTCAATAATTTACCTCGTTTTAGAAATTGTACATACGTAGAGCATGCTCTTGCGTATCGAATCAACTGAGAGATATATACCCCGTATGCAGGTGATGAAGGTATATTGCTGCATAAGTAAGGGAAGTTGACGATTGAAAAGTTAAAGTCATCACGTTTATCATAAAGCTTGGTTGTTAAATTACCATTAACGTCTTTTTCAAGTAAAATATCCAAATATGAAACAGATGTGTCAGACTCTGTGGTATCTTTTATCCTTTTTGATTGGTTAGGGCGGTAGCTTATCAAATTATGGGCCTTTTAAAAACATTTCCAGAATTTCACCTCAATTGAATCTGCGTCTGAAGATAAACATTCTCCGTCTATTTCGTTCTCTAAACGAACTGAAGGAAAGTGATAGTGAGAATGTCAGAAATGGGTGAATTAAAAAAAAAATGACCACCAAACTGAATTTTTTTGGCAAAATTCAACTACTTATAACATATTTTTCACTTATATCATCATATTGCAAATGCATTCTAGTTTAAAATCCTGAAGTGGCAATGGAATAGACAATTGGATTAAAAAGTTTCAGAATTTTTATTAGTAAAATTTCTTTTGAAAAAAGAAAATATCATTACACCTTGAAAGACTTTCTAAAATACATAATCACAAGAAATTATACTTTTTTATGCTTCAAAATGGTAAAAGGGGTATAGATGATTAAATCTAGACATTGAATGAGTATCTTCTCTTGTACATGTGACAAAAAATTGGTTTTTTGATTGTTATTTTACATTATTTTTTCAATTCTGGTTTGAAAAGTTTTAATATGAAAAAAATATGAAGCAATAAAATCCCCCAAAGTTCACTTTTTTGTCCGTTCAAGTCAATTCTTTAAATCTAGGCCAAAAAAGAATTGTTATATACGAGTTCTCTTACAAAAAATATTAGATTTTGAAGTGACCCTATGTTACATTATTGTGTTGCACTCCTGACATCTGATATGTATTTTATTTAACATTGTTTTAAAAATTATAACACACAATAACCCATTCTTACTTTGTAAATCAATTTGTCGTGTTGATATTTTTCATCGTTTACAGCAGGTTTTTCATATTTTGAAGACCTTAAAACATGATTATTTGCAAAGTGTAATATATATAAATTGTATTTAAAATATATGTGAAATGATGAAAACTATTCCCTGAATTGACTGTAAAATTTCTGTAATTTGTTGATAGACATAGTGTTTTGAACAACAAATAGTATCAAGCATTTTTTTTCAACTTATTTTTTAGTAAAGATAGTTAAAAAGCATCGGTAATTATGAACCAGTTTTGTTGCACTCCTGACTGCAGTAAAGTTTAAAATTAAAACCATAGAACACAAAAATTCATAAAGTGTTGGCAACATCAAGTGGTAATGAAATTGTGCAATACTTATAGTCCAATACTTCATAATTAAACAGATGAAAGTATTTAAAATTCACATTTTATCTGGAATTATACCCTATTTTATACCAAAAAAACTAGCTTAAATGTATTTTAGAAGATAAAATATATTTTTGTAGCATATTTTCCTTTAGAGGACAAACACAGTAACCCACCAGAAAAATTCTACTGATCATTTTTTCTTTATTTTTATTCTTATTGGATGATTTATAATTCTAACATATTTGTTGCACTCCTGACCAAAAGCAGTGGGGTCTTTAAAGTAGAATTGTGAAGTGAAAATTACATAAGAACTTGTTCTGTTGTTTCAGTGAAGTTGAGGAGGAATTACTTGAATTTAAGGACAATGATTTAGTGTGTTTATTTTTAATGTTCATTAAAAAAATCACAAAAAAGATAAAAACACATCTGAATTGATAAAATTGAAAAAGGAAGGATTTTAATAATAAAACTGTCAATAATTTAGCATTAAATTATACAAAAAGATCATTATTAATTAATGAATACTTCTAAGCATGAATAGAAGTCTTTTCTTCACACAACTTGAATCTTTAAAAAAATGTGTTGCACTCCTGACCATAGAAATATGGATCTGAAGCACAGACAGATCCTGTAATTGATAAATCTATTTGGTAAAAATGTTCTTAGTGTCTTTATTTTCCAAAATAAAAATCAGAAAATCATATAATGATAATAGTTTTTTCATGCTTGGGAGCAAAACATCAAATGTTGCACTCCTGACATTTTTGGGTATGCACATATACTTTACTCTCATTAATGCTGCTTGTGATTTATATAACATTTTTAAGTTTTAAAATGTATATCAGTTATTATTTTACACTTCCAAAATTCTTTTTTGTCTTAATTTTCTATGAGAATTTTACAATTGATGTTTTTTTGGCAACACTACATTTTTTCTGCTGCACTCCTGACATGGTATAGCATTTTTTTAAACATCAGCCATGACCACAACTTGAGTAAACAAAAGTTATGACAGCCCACATTTAAAGCTCAGTACTTTGAATATTATCAGGAAAGTCTTTATTTTCAACATGAAGCATTATTTTTTATTTCTCAGATCTCCAAAAAATATTGAAATTTCAAAATGTCACAAAAAGGTGTTGTTGCACTCCTGACAATTTTAGCATCATTTTTGGGCATAACTTTTTTGTTAATTGAGATATCAACAAGATATTTGGCAGGTATTTAGACACTATCTAAAGACATATGCTGAGACAAAGAAATCTATTTTCATTGCATGTATTTTTAGTGTGGGTTGATAAATATGCGTTTTGTCATTTTTTTTGAATTCACCCAAATGCATTATAGAAACATTAAGATTGTATCTCTTACGACTTCAATGAAAGTAAAGGACGTTTATCATATTGCATTTATTGCTGAATTATATTATTTTGTACATTGGCAAACAATAGCTGTATTTTAAGCATATAACATTTGAAAACGTGAGTAAACGACAAAAACTTCTAATTTGCAATGTTTTTCATTCTTTATTTTCTACTTTTGTTTTTCTAATATCGGTTAAAATTATTTGCGAATAAATCAAGTTTATATTATCTTAAAATGATGGAATTCAAACACGATGTTTAAAAAGAAAAATAATAATAATAATAAAAAACTCTAAATATGAACAAAAAAGAAAATGTATACGATAAAGAAAAAATAGTCTCACCCTCACCTTAATAACAATAAAAAAGGAATATTCAGCATAAGAATTATTCTCAGTTCACAAATTGGAGTCGTTTGTGGATTTTTTTTTAGATCGGTCACTGTTCGTTATCTTCACTATGTTCATTATTGAGGAGTACACTGTATAATGAATTTCTTGTTAAAGATATTCTATGCGTGAATAAAAATGTTTCTTGACATTGAGAAAATGACTTTGCATTAAAATGCACATACTGAGCGTTATCAATTTCATTTTCAACAAAGGGTAGCAGGCATTTACCCAAAGGAAAATGTTCAAATTAGACATTAAAATATTGATGAATAGAAATCATGATGGCTTACTTAAGTGGGGGAAATGTGTGAAAATAAAGTAGTCATATGATTTATCTTAACCCAATTAAAATGAGAAGCACATTTGAAGAGATTAGAAGTTGAGTAAATTTCAACAGTGTTGGAAATAAGACAGTATACAATGTATAGAGGTCTCCTGAAAGAAAGCAAAACCTCCAATAACGAATTTGAATGCAAATCGATTTTTAAATACAAAACAATGTGAATAAACGTTTGAGCGTATGTACCAAAACGTTTCTTAATCCTGAGTATTTTTGTTTCATAATTTTTATAACTTTGGAGCAACGAAAATGGAGTACATTATTTTTAGGCACAGGTTAACCGGTCTGCAACAATGACGTTATAAAGATTGTTGAATCAAATTTTTTTCTGATGTGTAACATAATTATACTTAATTGACCAATCCGATCGCTCTAACCTCTTTCCCGGGTGATCGTTTTCCTTCAATAAGCAATCAATACACATGCATCTTCTCTGTCGTCACCGAAATTGACTTATATATATAAATTTGGAAAAATTGCATTTTTCATCCCTTTGACGGCACACAATCTTGGAATTTCTCTTTTTTTTAAGGACATATAATTAAAAAACAAATGAATGCCTGGATTGGTGTATATTTTTAGAGCTATTTTGGTTGTTAATAATGCGAATATTAAATTTATAAAATATTAAGAAATTGTAATCTTGCTATGATGTTCAAAATTCTACCTCTCTACAACCATCGTTATTAATCTATAGTACTTTTTGTTACTTTAAATCACATTATTGTGAAACATTGAATGAAAAACTAAAATCTATGGGTTAAACTTCGTTTTACTTCTATAAACATGACATTAGTTGTTATTTTCATGATTTTTTTTTAATAAAGGTTTCTATCATCTGTCCTTAAGAGAAAAAAATAAATGCTCATTTTGGGGAGGGGAGGGGGTGACTGTAAGTGAATATAGTATTTTACTGCTTTCAGACCTCAAAATATCAAGTACACAATGTGAGAAAATGGTGGAATCGGAAGTAGTCGAAGTCTCAAGTGAGATTTTCAGATCAAAATTTTCGTTTTGCCGTCTGTCTTTTTCCCTTCAAGCTTTGTCCAATGCAGACTCTAAATAAGGTTTCAAACTTAACATAGGGATTTAAAGAGAATCCTGACCATAACAAAAGTTGATACTTGATTCATGTTTGAACCAAGTCCAGAACCGCCTTTCCAAAGTCTCCAAGTGTCCCCCCCCCCATTTTTTTAAATTTTATTTTTACCTGAAATGTAATTGGGATGCCCCTTTTTAAAAAAGGTTACAGTAAAAAGTTTTTATCGTAAAGCTTTTTGAGACATATTACGATGACTGACTTTCTAAAATACGCCGCATTGCATATTTAAGCAGTTCTTCACGAACAGTCTGCAACATATATACATCTACTGGACCAGGGGGTCGTAACATAAAGGGTACTTAAGTCTAAGGCCATGCTTAAGTAGGACTTAAGTACAGTCTTAGACCTAAGACCGAAACTGAAGGCGTGCTAAGATTTGACAATCTTAGCAAAACTTAGGCGGCCGGTGGAGGTGACTTAAGTATGTCTTAACTATCTTATACACAAATTTAGAACTATTAAATGTTGAATCTCTACGTTAAAACATTCTTCTATTCATAGTATGCATTAAAGAAATAATTTATCGCTGCGTAATGCTGGTATGTGATTTTGAGATTTTTTTGGGGGGGTGGGTGGGTGGGGGGGTTAAATGAAAACAGATTTATTGATCACTGATTCTAATAACACTCTCAACATGGCATAATTATGTCCATGAAAAATTATATTTTTGGGGATACTTTTGAAAAAATCGAAGAGGTTATAAACACTACTTACTATATGTAACTTGGACAAAGAAAATCATGGAATTTTATGTTCACTGTGAAAATGTGAGATGAAATACACTTTTAGAGACAAAGAAATTGTTGGTGAGTTAGAAGATGATGACTAGAATGCTAAGAGTGTTTGTAAATTAGATTGAATATGAAACCGACAAACGCGGATTCAGACATGCATGCAGGGCATACTACCTTCCTAGAGAGAGAGAGAGAGAGAGAGAGAGAGAGAGAGAGAGAGGGAGAGATATGTTTATAGATTAAGACATACGAAAAAGTATCTTCTGAAATCAATTCTCTTCGATTTTTGATTAAATTGAAAATAAGTAATAGTAACGGGTGTTTAAATATCATAAAGCGTCTACAGTCTTTCCCTGCTGACATTCGCTGATACATCGTGGGGAAAATGGTTTCCTCTTCTTTAACAGAGTTTTATTTCAAGTAAATAGACAGATAGAAGTTCGGTTATCGTGCCAGGTCTGCGACAATGACTAGGCGAGTGAACATTTTTCAAAACAAAAGAATAACAACAAAAGGTAAACGGAAAACATTGCAGTCTCGAGTGATAAACAAAACTCGATCATTTACATTGAACAACTTTTGCCACTTTGTGACATCGATAATTTTTAACAGAATTATATATTTAATACGAAATCTGTTATCTTAGTTACTTAAATCGGTAAGTGAGGACGTCAAATTTAATATATATTTAATTCAAAACTATAGCTATGTATGTAAATAAAGTGAAAAACTAGGGTGATTCCTAAGAAATATTTCGAATATAAGTTCGACTTAGCTAAGACCTGGCTTAGTTCGTTTTATGCTACGGTTTAAGACATACTTAAGTAGTACTTAGGCAGGTCCTAAGATTGTTCCTAAAACATACGTATGACCCTACTTAAGTCAAAATCTTAGCAAGCTTTATATTGCGAGCCCCAGGTGCTGTTCGGAACACAAGTGATATATGTATTGTGAATTATGAAATCATTGAGGCAAATTTTTATTAGAAATTAGTTTGTCCTTATTATGAAATTATGTTAATGCTTACAGTATGTACATGTATGTGATACTTTACAAAACATTTTGTCAATGTCCAAGTCTTGATGAAAGTACATGTGTACTTTGACAATTATTCAGATTTATTTGGGACCAGTGCCAGGTTTATCTTTCTTTTTCCTTCTTGATTGGTCGGATTTGAAGCTCATCAAATTCAGAACATTCTGACCGCAAATAAATCTGTGTTTTTAAATAAACGACATCATTTAACATCGCTTTTGCAAATAAAATTTAGGAAAGTGTAATTGAGAATATGGGAACACATGAAGATTATATCACGGATTACAGTAAGTCCAGTTACTTTATTCACTGTTATTGCCACCTGACCAACAGTTCACATAGAAGCGCGGATCCTAATATGCGCAGGTGTCGCTGTTTACAATAGGTGACGATATACAGTAGGTGTGTGAGTGGTAAAAAGCTATAATAAACAAATACAAATGTTACAATGTTTAAATGAACAAGATCAAGTTACATTCCTGACAAACTAGACACACAGATTTGCTTCCTAAAGTACACATGAACTTTCACAGAGGTATTTAATGTCGCTTTACATTAGCCTTAAAGTTGCAGCTTTAAAAACAATAAACTGAAAACTTGTAAAACTTACATTGTGATCGGCCACAGTTTCTCCGAGATTAATAACGTCTGGACATGTACATTTCTGAGTCTTTTACAAGAATAAATTGTGTGAGTGAAAATACAGACTAAATAGTAAATCCACACAGGAAACAGCATAGTTTCATAATTAAAATAAATATCAAACTGCAGGCCCTCCAAAGTTAAATAAACAAAACGCAGCAGATTTTGACTTTAACATAAACAGCAGACAGGACTTTATGGTCAGTCAGCAAAATTCAAGCGTGAGAATATGATTATAAAAACAATTTGAACAATGAACAATGTATTTAGTCATTCAGAAATTGACACATTTGCGACTGTACCTAAAAATGCATAATCTGCAATTCTAAATAACAATATACAGAATGTAAGACATTACAATAATTATTCTGTACTTTGGCAGTTTGCTATGACAATTAATTCTTCAATGGAGATATATTTTGAATAAAATTGAAACGATTCAACTAAACATATTTTTTAAACATATTTAAACATAGAAGGGGTTATTTTCCCCCTGTGTTCAAGATTTTTTAAAGAAAAAGTTCGTATCATCTGACTGTCGTAAAGTCGGAAATAATTGATCGGCAAGTTATAATTGAATGTAATTAAAGTGCTCATAATTAATATTAAACCCCCCGCTAATCAAAACAGCTTTTGCTTGAGTAAACATCAAGTACATTGAACCACGCGGGGCGAACCCATTCAGGGCAAACAGGGAATTCGCGCGAAACCACTCGGCGCGAACAGGTAATTGGAGCGAAACCACATTCCTGACATTATAAGACAATTGATTACGATGAAAGCGAAGGACATATCTTATACGTATATCGCAGAATTTTTATCATTTTATATATTGGAAACAATTAAATATACTTTCAAAAGGTTGAAATTTGCAAATTTTTAAATATATCCTTTTATCTTTTATTCAGATCTTTCAGTGTAGGAATGATTTTGCCACAACAATACCAGAATAACAAGTTAAGACAGAAACAATAAATAACAAGATATATATATATATTTATATATCCAATTAAACTGTGGTCAAGTTAAGGAGGGTGTTGTTTTGTATAATCCTGTATACTGGGACATCCTTCCTCATCCTTATTGTCCAGTTAGATGGCAATCCATTATATCGGATGATCTTTTGTCCTTTAACAAAACCATCATTCACTTGGCTGCCTCTCACTATTTCGTAAACAGTGATAAACAAAAGGTTTAGTATTAATTAAGGATTTAAATTATTTTGCTTTATGTAAGGTAATTTTTTAGAGTTAAACTTGCTCTCTGAAAAGTACTCGTATATTAAGAAATAAATAAAATCTTATCTTTTATTTCTAGTGATATTCAAATGCTTTCTATTTTTTTTAAAGAGGAGAATGGTCATCTTCTACGCCACCTAAACAATTCAATGTAAAAACTAACAAACATGTTTTTAGAAAACTTTTTAACCAAGTTTTTATTGTATCCTTATGATATTGAGTAGGAAAAAAGCTTCTCTTTTGGGGTTGATTAAGAAAAATGAAAAAACCTATTTTTTATTCACTATCCCTCAGTAAATGAATAAGTTATACAATGTACGTACTTGTATTAAAAGAAAAGTCCTAATGTATGACATCTGCAGTTTCAAAGGAGAAAATACCAGTAAATGACAAAATAATTTCCATTTTCCATTTTTTTCCTCAATGTCTTATGAAATTATAATTTTTATAAAAATTACACGATAACATTTGATCAAATTACAAAAATATTGAATTTTAGTCACATCATTCTGTCACCCCTGATAATATCGGTTGTTTCAGCTAATTTTCTCCACAGATGGTTTGGACAATCTTAATGAAACTTCACAGTAAAAATAATCAGAAACTTCAGTTTTGTATTCATAATTAAAAAGTGTCATAGTTCCTAAGGATATCGAAAGATAAGATTTAGGATGACATTATTGATTGCAATTACAAATTTTCTAATTTTATCTATTTTTTGGCCACAAGTACTACAAGATTTGAAATAAAGACTGCTTTTTGTGGAAGAAAGTGACATTAGAAGCTACATATAAGCCGTGAAAATGATTTTTTGGTCATAAATGTAAATTGTTCTAAGTTAACATGTTCTGGAACGGCTAAAAAAGCTTTTGAAAGTTTTGTTCAATTCTATTTCTACTATTTCCTTATAATCAACTACGTGAAAACAATCCTTGATTTACATGGAATACCGCATACAAACAGCTGGAATAAAAGCCCTTTTAAGGTGTTCTAACTTTAAGCAATTATTTGACTAAATATCTTTTGATATTTGTTATTTTATCATATTCTTTGTAAATAAATTATAAGAAATAGATATAAAAGTTGATTTAAAAATATTAAAATTTATGACAGTTATTTTTAAAGTTAGTTTTGCTTGATATCCTTTATAGATGATATCTATGCGAACACGGAAATGATTTAAGGAAAAAGTTTTTATTGGTTAATACTCGGTAGGTATGATCTCAATTGTCAAAACAAACATTATCTTTGAAACTATATAAGGGTACTTACTTGCCCACATTCAGCACAAAGTTGCAGGAGCTAGTCATATACTGTGGATAGAAAGATTAAGGTAGGTTACTAATGTTTTATTATAACAAAAAATAAATGCAAAGGATATTTTAAAGTTGATAAATTTTACAAACATTTGATAAGTGGTGTTTTTTATTCAGAAATAAAATAATGATATTAGTTTTTTGACAATATAGTGTAATATTGAAAACATTTAAAATTTACAGTATTTATAAATTTTGTGTTCGATCTCAGGAAATCATAAAGGCGAAAGATGAAGGTGTATGCTGTACTGGGAATGTTTGCAATTGTGTCAAGTTGCCTTGGTCAAGAATCAGAAAATGTAGAACGCAAACTGAGTAAGAGAAAACCTAATTTTTTTTTCTCACATTTTTACAAATATTTCTTAATCATTATTTAATGAATTCTTTATTTGACCTCAAATGTACATTTCGAAGTTAAAATTCCTCTTCAACTTATCTCACTCTGCTTTTACAAAACGTAGCTTAAAAGAACTGATTTCTTTCAGACCCTCAGATAAGTGTATTTAGTAAACAATGTTGTCCACGTCGTAATGGTATGTACCTTGATCTAACTAATGGTAAAGTCTGGGATGGAGCAGAGGGCGTGTCTCAGCCAGTATTCACACCTCAGTCAAACATCGAGGAATGTGGAGTTATGGCTGACCTCAGAGCTAACTTCCAGAATCTGACAAACTGCGTTCAGGATTGGCAAGAAGATGGTTGTTTCAAATTCCCGTTGTGTGGACGACGCATGCTTAGAATAGATATGTATCTGGGGAAAGAGCGCGGGGGTTTTATGTTCAACTTTGGAGACAGTCCAAGCAATGACGGATGGGGTAAGTTAGTGTACAAATATTAGGATTTTCAGTACCTTTTTCTCTTTTCTTTTTTTACTCTGGAATATACAAATTTATAAGTCATGTTTTAATGGTTGAATTTATCTCAAAATAGGTGGTGATGCGAGTGACACTAAACACGATGCAGAGCTCATGGGACTATATCCCAACACCTGGGAAATAAAATCAGATTATTGTAAAAATGAGAAAAAAGCATGGAAAGACATTCTGTTGGCACCAGGTGTTACAAAAGTCACCATTTTTGTCGCCAACAATTACGTCAGGATCAAGAACAACCAAGGATTTGATATGACGACATGTCACAAATGCCTCTTTGCTCTCAATGGACAGGACCCCGACGATTTAGCGAACACATTTTATTTGGCCTTCAACAACGTGATCAGAGGAAGTGACCGACGGGGTTATGGAGTGTGTCGTGTTGGAATTCGCTGGGAATGCCCGGATTGTGAGAGATTCCGTCCACATCCGTTTCTCATTACCAAAACAGCCGAATAAACCTAACCATCATTGTGTGTTGATGAACATAAGTTAAAATTTAAAAAGTACTTTGACTTGATCAGATTTTTAAGTACATATAGTTGAACCTTTTTCGAGAAAAGTATATCCATCAAGAGAACTCATTGTGAAAATATGAATGTAATAATGTAAAGTATGTATTTTCAAAGACTTTTATTTTAAAAAAGAGTCCTTTTGTGTCACACAAGACTTTGTTCTATATATGGATCGCTCTCTCAACAAAACTTGATGAAGTTCTAATGAACGAAGAACTGATCGGGTCAGTTCAAAGCCCTTTATTTTAATGACAAATTATTCTGAATGAATAAAAAATAATACAGAAGTATATTAGTATTGTCAGAGGACAGACTAACCTTTGGAGAGCAATACAGTGTTTAAACTTTCAGCATCTAGCAAGTTGGATATAATTTTATTTATTTCACTTGAATTATATTTCAATTATCCAGTACCTTCATTAACAATTATTGACTTCATGATAGAGAATCTCCTGCCATTTAAATTTTCTCCGAGGTAAATTCTTTCAGTTTTTATCTTATGCTTCTGATATACAATATTTGTAAGGGGAATGTTGAAAAATGAACAAGGCAAAACTTGAATTTTATAATTTAGTTGGTAAGTAGAAAGCTGAATGCTAAATGTATTTCTTTTGGATTCTATTGAAAGTGTAAGTACTTTTTTCAGTACTGGTTCATATTTTGACATAAAAACGTCTTAATCGATCTTGACTAAATCTTTCCTAGAAAAAAAAAATCACATTGTAATTCTTTCCGCATAAGGTTTTGAAAAGACAAACAGGTTATCATTTTAGAATGCTTTTGATCATTCATAGTTTTAACCGTCACGGTCTGTAGTCTGTGGTCAGTCTGTAGAGCGCTCGCTCCGTGAACGGAAGGTTGTTTGTTCGAATCACGGTCGCGACTGAGTCGATAAAAAAATAGGTAGCAACTGTTCCTTCGCCCAGCGCTCGGCACTTTGAAGTGAAAGTTGCGGATCTTTCGGATGAGACCTTAAAAACTGAGACCCCGTGTCATGGTAGGCGTTGGCTCGATAAAGAACCCTCACTGCTCAATGGCGCTGAGTGCCGAGTAAAGGTCTAAATTTTAAGCCTTTCACCGATATATGATGACGTCTCTATATGAATGAAAAATTCTCTAACGGGACGTAAAACAACACACAATCAATCAATCAATCTATCTATCAATCATCCATAGTTTTAAACTGGAGTTTACTTTTTGCGAAGCAAATTAAAAGAAAAATACTCGATGGACAATGTGGCAATAATTTTGCATAAAGATATAAGAAAGCTACAAATTTGCTTTTTTCCAAAGCACAAAGAAAGTAAATAAATACAGCGAAGTTTAATATTTTTGAAGGTATGATTTCAGGGCTGGAATGAAGCCACAGTAAGTATTAATGTTTTCCATAACAGTCTCTAAGAACACAATTATTTAACAGTTTCTTTAAAAAAAAAAGCTGTTCCGAAGACGGTAAAGTGAGAAAATATTGAAATATTTTGAGTATCTTGACTTTTATTTCAAAAACATGTTTAAAAAGTTGCAAGTTGGTGTAATGTTCAAATACGTACAGATGATAGAAATTTTGTTTTATTTTTAAAAATTGTTGTCTTCGAGCTAGGCTTCAAACATTTCGAAAACTAGTTCAATTGTTTAATGAATAATTAATAACATCCTCTATATATCTTTATAAATGGCCAAGGGGTGTTTTTTTCGGAATAAATTGCTAATTCCATTGAATCCAAAATATTTCACAAGCTGTTCAGAAACTATTTTACAAATTTGTATTTCCCATCTCAGGAATTTGCGGGGGGGGGGGGGGGGATTGTAAAGGTTTGCATAGGTTTATATATTTTTGAGAAACTAAAGATTGAATATAAATTCTATGTGATAAGATGATTTAGTATACTTTTACAAAATGAAGTGTGCAATTTTTTGAAAGTCAATAAAAATAATTAAATTCATCTATTTCTTAAGATACTCAATAAATATTTCGTGAAAGATTGCTCCTCGTTTTTCTCTCTTGAAAGACATTTGCCAAAATAAAATATTGAAAATAAAATATTGACATGTATGTTTTATTTATTCATAGAAGGTATTAAACGTTAAACACGATACTCAGATGCACTAACCTCTTTCCTGGGTTATCGTTCTCTTTCAATAAGCAATCATTAATGCATCGTCTCTGTTGTCACTGAGGCTTGACGTATGTATATATATAAATTTGGAAAAATTGTATTTTTCATCACTTTGACGTCACAAATTCTTGGAATTTCTCTCTTTTTAAGGACATATGACTAAATAACAAATGAATGCCTGGATTGGAGTATATTTTTTAGAGGTATTTTGGTTGTAAATGATGTGAATATTAAATTTATAAAATATTAAGTTATTGTAAACTTGCTATGAAGTTCAATATTCTACCTCTATAGAACCATCATTATTAATCTATGATACTTTTTGCTACTTTATATCACATTATTGTGAAACTTTGAATGAAAAACTAAAATCTCTGCAGTTAAACTTTTCGTTTTACTTCTAGAAACATGACTTTAGTTGTTAGGTTCATGATTTTTTTTTATAAAGATTTGTATCATCTGTCCTGAAGAGAGAGAGAGAGAGAGAGAGAGAGAGAGAGAGAGAGAGAGAGAGAGAGAGAGAGAGAAAGAGAGGATGATTTTTTTTGGGGGGGTGACTGTAACTGAATATAGTGTTATTTGATTAAAATCTTGCTGCTTTCAGAATTCAAAATATCAAGTACACAATGTGAAAAAATGATGGAATTGGAAGTAGTGGAAGTCTCAAGTGAGATTTTCTGATCAAAATTTATTTCCGTTTTGCCGTCTGTCTTTTCCCTTCAAGCTGGGTCCAATGCGGACTCTAAATAAGGTTTCAAACTTTACATAGGGATTTAAAGAAAATCATTTAAAGTTCTTTTTTTACAAGAGCAGAGCTACACTTGGTCAAACTGATGTACGTCCATGTACCATATATTGAAATGTTTTGATGTTCGTGAGAATAGAGAAAGGGTTTCGCCGTAACATAACTTGATGCTATGTTCGAACCAAGTCCTGAACCGCTTTTCAAGTATTTTTCTTTTTTCATTCATTTATACCTAAAATGTAATTGGGATTCCCTTTTAAAAAAGTAACAGTAAATAATTTTCATCTTGAAGCTTTTTGAGACATATAACGATGGCCGACTTTCTAAAATACACCGCACTGCATATTTAAGCAGTTCTTCAAGAACAGTCTGCAACATGTATACATCTACTGGACCAGGTGCTGCTTGGAACACAAGTGATATATGTATTGTGAATTATGAAATGATTCAGGCAAATTATTATTAGAAATTAGAATTTCCCCTTATTATGAAATTATGTTGGTGTTTCCAGTATGTAAGTGATACGTTACGAGACGTTTTGTCAAATGTCCAAGTCTAGATAAAAGTTCATTTGTCTTTAGTCAATTATTCAGATTTATTTGGGACCAGTGAAAGATAAATCTTTCTTTTTCCTCATTGATTGGCCGGATTGTCAGCCCATCAAATTCAGAACTTTTCTTTCATTTTCACCATTTTCAATAAATCGGTGTTTTTAGATAAACGCCATCCGTTCATTTAACATCGCTTTTGTAAATAAAATTTAGGGAAGTGAAAGTCAGAATACGGGAAAACATTATGAAAATATTAAGATTGTATCTCTGACATTATAAGACAATTGATTACCATGAAAGCGAAGGACATATCTTATACGTTTATAGCAGAATTTCTATTACATATTGGAAACATTTAAGTATACTTTCAAAAAATTGTAGATTTGCATATTTTTTACATGCATCCATTTATCTTTTATGCAGATCTTTTAGTGTAGGAATGATTTTGTCACAACAATACCAGAATAACAAGTTAAGACAGGAACAATAAATAACATGATAATTATATTTATATATCCAATTAAACTGTGGTCAAGTTAAGGAGGGTGTTGTTTTGTATAATCCTGTATACTGGCAGATCCGTCTTCACCCTTATTGACCAGTTGGATGGTAATCCACTTCACCCTTATTGACCAGTTAGATTATAATCCATTATATCGGATGATCTTTTGCCTCTTACTCTTTCGTGAATAGCGATAAACACAAGGTTTAGTACAAATTAAGGATTTAAATTATTTTGCTTTATGTAAGGTAATATTTAGAGTTAAACTGGCTCCGTGAAAAGTACCCATATATTAAGGACATACGCAACGTAGTTTGAACTTTACTGCCTTTTTCCACGGAGTTGAAGAGTTCCAATACTTGAAGGAACTGTGTGCTATATTTTTATGTCTATATATGGTGTTGTACACTTCTTCGAAATCAAGCTTGGATTTAAAAAAATCTAGAATATGTATTTAGTAATTTTAATATATTTTTCTTTGAATCATTCAAGAATTTTCATCAGTTGATATCTTTTCAAAACCCTTGGTAATGCATGCTGATTTTTTGTCTACGAACATCTGATAGAATTATAATCTTAAACTAGACCTTTTTTGTCGTTCAACAAAAACGGAGGGCTTTTCAACCCCTAAAAAATTTGGGAGCTTTAAGAGAAATCAATTTTCCATTATAAAAAATGTATAGGGTTCATAAACCAAAAGGTACTTTGAGATCCCTACTGAACTGGAAACATAACAAGTATAAATGTCCATCAAGGGCTATTCAAAGAGACATAACTCTGTCATGGCTATTTTAAAAAATAACAAAAAGTACTGTACTTCAATCCACTTAAACTCCTATAAGGAGTCAAAAAGTGACCCCACGGACCATACGTTTTACATGGTACCCTTAATACTAAACTCAAAACCGAAAACGGTTTAAAATTTGGGTAAGAAATAAAAAAGTAACAGGGAAAAGTCTGTTTTCAGATTTGGCCTCTTGAAATCCCTTATTTTCCCGAATTTCAATTTCAAAACTTAATCAGGTCGGAACAATGTCACAGTCATTCTATATTCTGAATTTCACAAGAATATCTTGTTTACTTTTGGAGAAAACGTGAAATGCGTGATTTCAAATTTTACATAGAAACTCCCATAGACAATTTTTAAAGACTCATAAAACCGGAAGTACTTTTTGTATGTGCACCAAAATTGAATCCTGTACAGTAAATAAGCGTACTAACAACCATGCAAAGAGAGATAACTCTTACTTTATATTTATTTTAACAAATACAAATTACGTTTTTTTCAGTCCTCAGAAACTCCTATAAGGGGTCAAAAAGTGACCCCACGGACCATAATTTTTACGTTGTACTCTTAATGCTGAAGCCAAAACCGAAAACGGTTTAAAAATTGGTTAAGAAATAAAAAAGTTACAGTGAAAAGTCTGTTTTTAGGTTTGGCCCCTTGAAATCCCTTTCTTTACCGAATTTCAATTTCAAAAGTTAATCAGGTCGGAACAATGTCACAGTCATTCTATATTCTGAATTTCACAAGAATATCTTGTTTACTTTTAGAGAAAACGTGAAATGCGTGATTTCAAATTTAACATAGAAACTCCCATAGACAATTTCAAAGGCTCATAAAACCGGAAGTACTGATCTGACTGACATGAAACTTACAGTGTAACTTGTATTTATCATTCTTAACGATCTGCAATGCTCAGTATATCTTTTCGACCATCATTTATTACTTTTGAAATTTTCATCCCCCCTTCTTCAATGTTTGGAGTCTTATAGCTCGAAAAGTATCTGTTGTCAAAAATCACTGTCGCTAACTTTTTTGTAGGAAATACTATCGAGAATCTATCCCTTAAATTTTAAAGAAATTGTCTGCCAATTAACAAAGATATTGGCTCCTATTAAAAAGATAGGTTTTGACTTCCAAAGACCGGAAGTGACGTAACCGGAAGTCCAAAACCTTACATTCTAGAGACATTTGGATGGTCTATTAGTTGGTTATAAAATAATAAATATATCTCTTAAAGATTTCTTTAAATCCTTGACATAAAAAGTGTCAGAATAATAATAATAATAATAAAACAAGACGAAAACAATAGGGCTTTTCGCCTGAAAGCGAAAAGCCCTAATTAAGAATATCTTGAAAAATTATCAGTAGGTGAGGTACATTGCGTATGTCCTTAAGAAATAAATAAAATCTTATATTTTATTTCAAATTGTATTCAAATCATTTCTATTTTTTTTTTTTTAGAATTTCAAAGGGAGAGGAAAAATGTTCTCCGTCTCTTAACAATTCAATGTAAAAAACTAACAAACCTGTTTTGTAGAAAACATTTTAATCGAACTTTTTTGCATACTTATGATATTGAGTAGGACCTCTTTTGGGGTTTTACTGCAAACTGGTTATTAGTAGGTAGAATAATATTCATTTTGACATGTCAATATGGTGTTTATCCTTTTTCTCGAATAAAGTTTATTATTCTATTTTGCAATTAATGATTAAGAAAATGAAAAAAAATTATTTACTATCCCTCAATAAATGAATAAGTTATACAATGTACGTACTTGTATTAAAAGAAAAGTCCTAATGTATGACATCTGCAGTTTCGAAAGAGGAAATACCTGTAAATGGCAAAATAAATTTCTGAAAGCATCCAGTCCATTATTTTCTTTCTCAACGTCTTATATCTGAAATATTGATTTTTATAAAAATTACACGATAATATTTGATCACTTTACAAAGATATTGAATTTTAATCGCATTATTTTGTCAGGCCAGATAACATCGGTTGTTTCAACTAATCTTCTGCACAGAAGGTTTGGACAATCTTAATGAAACTTCACAGTAAAAATAATCAGAAACTGCAGTTTTGTATTCATTATTAAAAATGTGCATCGTTCCAAAGGAAATCAAAAGATCAGATTTAGGACAACATTATTGATTGCATTTGCAATTTTTCTAATTTTATCTATTTTTGGGCCACGAGAACTGCAAGATTTGAAATAAGGACTGCTTTTTGTGGAAGAAAGTGACATTAAAAGCTATATATGGGCTGTAAAAAATGATTTTTTTTGGTCAAAAATGTAAATTGTTCTAAGTTAACATGTTCTAGAGGGCTAAAAAGCTTTGGAAAGTTTTGTTCAATTCTATTTAACTATTTCCTTATAATCAACTATGTGAAAGCAATCTTTGATTTGGCATACAAACAGCTAGGTAAAAAGCACTTTTGAGGGGTTCTACGTTTAAGAAATTAGTTGACTAAATATCTTTTGAAATATGTTATTTCATCATACTCTTTGTAAATAATTGTAAAGAAATAGATATAAAAGTTGATTTTAAAAAAATATTAAAATTTATGATAGGTATTTTAAAAGTTGGTTTCGCTTGATAATAATCCTTTATAGATGATATCTGCGTGAGCACGGAAATGATTTAAGGAAGAAGTTTCTATTGGTTAATACTTGGTAGGTACATGTATGATATCAATTGTCAAAACAAACAATATCTTTTAAACAATATAAAGGTAAACTTACTTGCCCACATTCAGCACAAAGTTGCAGGAGCTAGTCATATACTGTGGATAGAAAGATTAAGGTAGGTTATTAGTGTTTTTTTTATAATAAAAAATAAATGCGAAGGATATTTTAAAGTTGATAAATTTTGCAAACATTTGATAAGTGATGTTAATTATTCAAAAATAAAATAATGATATTAGTTTTTGAGAATATATTGTAATAATGAAAACATTTAAAATTTACAGTATTTATTATTTTTGCGTTCGATCTCAGGAAATCATTAAGACAAAAGATGAAGGTGTATGCTGTACTGGGAATGTTTGCAATTGTGTCAAATTGCCTTGGTCAAGAATCAGAAAACGAAGAACGCAAACTGAGTAAGAGGAAACCTCAATTTTTTCACATTTTTACAAATATTTCTAAACCATTATTTAACGAATTCTTTAAGTGACCTCAAATGTACATTTCGAAGTTAAAATTCCTATTCAACTTGTCTCAATCTGCTTTTACAAAAAGTAGCATAAAAGAACTGATTTCTTTCAGAACCTCAGATAAGTGTATTTAGTAAACAATGTTGTCCACGTCGTAATGGTATGTACCTTGATCTAACTAATGGTTAAGTCTGGGATGGAGCAGAGGGCGTGTCTCAGCCAGTATTCACACCTCAGTCAAACATCGAGGAATGTGGAGTTATGGTCGACCTGAGAGCTAACTTCCAGAATCTGACAAACTGCGTTCAGGATTGGCAAGAAGATGGTTGTTTCAAATTCCCGTTGTGTGGACGACGCATGCCTAGAATAGACATGTATCTGGGGAAAGAGCGCGGGGGTTATATGTTCAACTTTGGAGACAGTCCAAGCAATGACGGATGGGGTAAGTTGGTGTGTAAAAGTTAAGAGTTTCAGTTCATTTTTCTCTTTTCTTTTTTTACTCTGGAATATACAAATTTATAAGTCATGTTTTAATGGTTGAATTTATCTCAAAATAGGTGGTGATGCGAGTGACACTAAACACGATGCAGAGCTTATGGGACTACATCCCCACACCTGGGAAATAAAATCAGATTATTGTAAAAATGAGAAAAAAGCATGGAAAGACATTCTGTTGGCACCAGGTGTTACAAAAGTCACCATTTTGTTGCCAACAATTATGTCAGGATCAAGAATAACCAAGGATTTGATATGACGACATGTCACAAATGCCTCTTTGCTCTCAATGGACAGGAACCCGACGATAGAGCTAACACATTTTATTTGGCCTTCAACAACGTGATCAGAGGAACTGGCTGAAGGGGTTATGGAGTGTGTCGTGTTGGAATTCGCTGGGAATGCCCGGATTGTGGGAGATTCCGTCCACAACCGTTTCCGTTTCTCATTACAAAAACAGCCGAATAAACCCCAACTATATTGTGTGTTGATGAACAATAAGCTAAAATTTAGAAGAAAAAAAATACAGAGACATGCTAAGATTTTAAAGTACATGTAGTTGAACACATTTTCGAGAAAAGTATATCCATCAAGAGAACTCATTGTGAAAATATGAATGTAATAATGTAAATAATGTCTTTTCAAAGACTTTGATTTTAAATAAAAAAGACCTTTTGTGTCAAACAAGACTTTGTTCTATATATGGATCGTTCTCTCAACAAAACATAATGAAGTTCTAATGAACCAAGAAATGATCGGGTCAGCTCAAAGCCCTTTATTTTAATGACAAATTATTTTGAATGAATCAAAAATAATACTGAAGTTTATCAGTATTTTCAGAGGACAGAGTAACCTTTGGAGAGCAATGCAGCGTTTTAACTTTCAGCTACAAGTTGGATATAATTTTAGTTATTTCACTTGAATTATATTTTAATTATCCAGTATTTTCATTAACAATGATTGACTTCATGACAGAGAATCTCCTACCATTTAATTCTTATCTGAAGTAAATTCTGTCAGTTATTTAGCTAATGCTTCTGATATACAGTATTTGTGAGGGGAATGTTGAAAAATGATAAAGGGAAAAGTTGAATTTTATAATTTAGTTGATTAATAGAAAGCTGAATGCTAAAATGCATTTCTTTTTAATTCTATTTAAAGTGTAAGCACTTTTTCAGTGCTTGTTCATATTTTGACATGAAAACGTCTTAATCGATCTTGACTAAACCTTTCCTAGGAAAAAAAACCCATTGTAATTCTTTCCGTATCAGGATTTGAAAAGTCAAGCAGGTGATCATTTTAGAATGCTTTTGATCATCCATAGTTTTAACCGTCACGGTAGCTCAGTCGGCAGAGCGCTCGATCCGTGATAGGAAGGGTGTGTGTTCGAATAACGGCCGCGACTGACCTAAGTCGATAAAGTAGATGTAGGTGGCAACTGTTCCTTCGTTCAGCGCTCGGCACTTTGGAGTGAAAGTTGCGGGTCTTTCGGATCAGACCTACATAAAGTACATAAATACTGCGTTAACTTTTTGAAGGTATGATCTCGGGGCAAGAATGAAACCATAGTAAGTTTTAATGTTTTCAATAACAGTTTCTGACAATTACAAATGTCAAACACAAAAAATTACAAACACAATTATTTAATACTTTCTCAAAAAAAAAAAAAGAAAAAAAAAAAAAAAAAGATGGTCTAAAGACTGTAAACTTAGAAAATATTTAAATGAAAGTTGTGAAAATCTCGACTTTTACTTAAGAAATAAATAACAAGTTTAAAAACTTCAATGGGAATTGAAGTGGGTCGGTCCCGTGATCAAATCCTGTGAAGGCCGAAGGCCTTCTCAGAAGATTTGATCACGCACCGACCCACTTCAATTCCCATTGAAGTTTTGAATCTTGTTATTTATTACTTATATATACATTTGAGATGGACAATAGAATGTAATCGAATATAAATATTGCACTAACTGTACGTCGTAGATTTTGACAAATTACGCTAGGTGTAAGTCGGCTTGAAAAGCGGTTACGCTTCAAATTCATCTAGCAAAGGATTCTGTTTTGAAGGGAATATTCTGTGAAAGGCTACTTGTGATCAATTATAGTGAGCATATTGGTGTCTGGGAATTTTTGTATTCTTGAGAACCCATATTCGATGTTAAAAAACACAAGAAATACGTCCGATGTTTGATAATAAAAAGTTGGAGGAATTTCGGTCGGAAAGGGATGGATGGAGACACTTGTCCGGATCAGATAACTTGAAATCAAGTACAAAATTTGATCAAAAACATAAAATCTACGCTTTCAGTAAGGCATATTTATTAATTTATTATGTTGACATGGAGACACTGGCGACAGCTTACATTGTTAAGACAACGTCACAACGATCTCGATGATGGAGGTGTGCCTATCGAACTTCCAAAGTGCAATGTTTATCAGCTGTTTGTGGCGTGATTGCATTACATTGATATTTTTCAACAGATTTTCAAATTTATTGTGAGTAAAGTTAAAGGAAAAAAAATGTATAGCATTCAGAGGTCTGCGAGAAAAATAAGGCTAAACGTTGAGACTATGCAGCTCAGACATGGAACTTATAACATGTAGTTTTCTATTCTCTATGTAAAACCGATCAAAAACTGTATAAAATACTCGTTTACATTGTAAATAAAATGATTATTATTTTACTTGCGTATTTTGTAGATTTTTATGCATGAAAAACATGCTATATTGCTTAGTGGAGTGTCTTTTTATGTAGATATTACTGCGCTGTGTGATTAGGTCACGTAATGACCTATGACCTTCGAAAAACTTCATACAGGTATGAAGATATTTGCTCTCTGCATGTTTATATAATAGAGAGATACCACAAATGTATATATTTCAAATTAAAACATGTTTAAAATGTTGCAAATTGGTGTAATACTCAAATACGTACACATGATAAATTGCTAATTCCATTGCATCCAAAATATTTCTCGAGCTGTTCAAAAGCCATTTAACAGATTAGTATTTCCCATCTTAGGAATGTGCAGAGGAATTGTACAGGTTTATAGATTCTTGAGAAACTAAAGATTGAACATAAATTCTATGTGATAAGATGATTTAGTATACTTTTACAAAATGAAGTGTGCAATATTTTGAAAGTCAATAAAAATAATTAATTTCATTTATTTCTTAAGATACTCAATAAATATTTCGTGAAAAATTGCTCCTCATTTTTCTTCCTTGCAATACATTTGCCAAAACAAATTATCGACGAAAATATAGCCATGAATGTTTTATTTATTCATAGATGTTATTAAACGTTCAACACAATACTCAAATTCAGTAAAGTCTACTCCTTTATGCCATCAGCACCGCAGAACTGTTTTGAGTTACTTTGAAAAAAGATCAGTCTACTGTTTGGAATGGTGGTTGTATTTCAAATTAGTTTTTTTTTGTTTAAAAGACGAATTTCTTAATACTAGTATCACAATAATCAAAATTACACAATCTTAATTTCTTACAATAAGTGGTTTAGTCTCTTTATTTGGTTTACCGTTAGGAAATACATAATAATAGTCTATAAGACTAATACAAGTGTATATAGAAGGTAAGTCTTAAATATCATATATAATTTTTCAACGCCATTTTTACAATGAGACCATTTGCCTTGGTTACATCTGAATTGCAACAAGAGCTTCATTGACACCTTCTATACAAGGAAATTTGCTCGCATCATTCCAGCTCGTTCTGCAAATAAATAAAAATAAATTTAAAGAAGCAAAACCTACCCAGTTTTTGTGTATCTTATTCGCATATGAAAATTTTTACACAGTCTAAGACTGCTTGAATTAATGTTTAAATAGTTTCTTTATAGAAAAAACAGCATATAATTCTGTGTCCTATTAGGTCGATCATACCTACAAATAAATTCACCTTGTAACTCTGATTGAATGCAAAAACTTTTATTCTTATTCCTTTCAGTATACCGTTATTCGTTTGAATAACAGCGATAAACAAAATTTATTTACAATCTCTGTATTCAAATATCTACTTTAATACATAAACTCACCTAAATTCGAAATTGAACGAGTAGAAAGAAGTAGGTCAGGAAAAGCCCAGCCAGCTGTAACAAACAATGGCGTCATGTAAAAAAAAACCCAGTAATCAGGAACAGGTTCAATCAATGCACATCTACATTTTTTTTTATAAACAATATTGGATTTTAATTTAGATAAATTTTGTAAAACTGTTTAAATTAAGGGGGTTAATAATTGATTGCTTTCTGTATTAAATACCACTCATATTGATGTAATGTTTCATTGCATAAAAGTATCAATGAAAGAAATAAGATGATGTTAATCTACTCAACACTATGAACAATGGAGGGTTAACTGACAGTTTTTTTTATAAGATTTTTTTATTGACTGAATACTACAAGCGAACAGCGGCACTAGGCATTCAGTCGAATTAAGATTTCGCTAAAAATGATCAAAACCTTTATATTTTATTTAATTTGTGTTTGCAATTTCTCATTTACTTTGAAATTGCCTGCCCATATGGCGAAACCTATGAAGACCTAATCCTTTTTCTTGTCGGTTCTGATGCTATTGGCGGATCAAAGAGCAAACTTTGTTAAAATTGTATTCGGTAGACCACACAATTTACTGTTTGGAGGCAACGGCATTGAGTTTTTAGATTGGTTTAGCTAAAATTGTGTCAGTTAAAACATTTTTATGCCACCCTGGTCACTTCTCGTGGGTAGACTCTCACTGAACTGCATATGTAAAAAATCATTGCATCCCAATCTCTAATTAATTAACTAGTAAGTCAATTTATGTATTAATAAAAGAAGAATACTGTTTTTCTCAGAAATGAATTTTTTAGCGACTAGTCATCATAGACTAGTTGTAATGAGTGAGAATGAGCACAATGCTTCAAATTTGTAAACAAGAACAACAGGAGTGCAGTAATTATTTGCTAACATCAATATACTCTATATATTGCAATTGAAAAATTTACTACTCTTACTGTTAAAATCATCTCCTTGGTAATGGTGATGATCCCTAGCACGGAAAGTCCAACTGAAGGACCGTGGAGTTTGGCAACAAGCAGGTTAATCTGACAAAATATTATGAATGTTAGATATAAATGCCCTGTACATTCTAAGGTATATGTTTTTTACTTGTAACAATCAATTACATGTATATTGTTGTTTGCAAATTATGTCTTTGATTAGTTGCATACATTTCAAAAAATAATATACAGCTAAGAAGTATTTTTGTATATAGATATATGTTGAAGTAACTCTAAAATACTTTAATTACTCACTTGTGCAATATCCTGGATAGTGGCACCTTCTAAATTGATATCCATTATCAAGGAGGATAAATCATGCGCCTAAAAACAGAAAACAGTTTAACTGCAACGAGAGAGAGAGAGAGAGAGAGAGAGAGAGAGAGAGAGAAATATAGGAGAGAGATTACCTTCTCGTGTAATGTAGCTGATTTCTTGGAGATGATGAACAATATGAAGAAGGAAGAAGCAAGCCAGAAAGAAAGAGTGATGGTTTCGGGTATACTTATGGATTTGCTGAATCCATTTATCATATTATATGCTATGAAGCAGGCAAGTGCTATGTTTGCGGTGTACATATTTGCTACGTAGTAGCTCAGACTTTGGTCTACCGTTTCCACCATTTTACACAACTGTAGATGTTTCTGACGAACATTCTTAACGATTTCAAAACGATCGTCACATTTGTCTAAAGCTATGTTCTCTATAAGCCCATTTAATTCCTCAAATCGGAGTTGAATTGCTGTTGTTAGAGTGTAGTGAAGGACAATAGGAAATATCCAAACTCCTGAATTCAAAAACTGAATGAAGCACACTAAGAGTTTTACCAAACCCGAAGTATAAGACATAGGGTTGCATGTAGCCACCACAAAAGCTGGAACGATGTCCACGAAAATCAGAGAGGCTACAAGAAGTGAGTTGAAGATTACAATACTCCACCCTACAACTAGGTTTCGTATCATACATCTTCTGATTATTTGACATCCTGGATTTGTTTTAAGTCGCTTTGAGATCTGATCACTAATCACACGGTTATACTGTTCCGTATACTTTTGGAAGTGGTCCTTGTTATCAAAGAACACGAAAATAACGATAGCACTGATAGCATTCTGGGTGTACCATAGAAGAATCACTACCCTAAGTGCCGTGAGGCCAGGAACGAAGTCGTTTCCGACCCAGAAGCTTGGAATGTAGCGTAGAACATTTAACGTTAACAGACAGCAGATAAAAATACAATACACTCTCAAAAGTCTGAAGAAAAAACGAGGTTTTACGAATTCCTTGTTGTTACCACTCTTCTCAAGCCCAGGTTCGACTTTATCGTTCTTTGCAGAATGCCATAATCCAAAAATCCCAAGTGTCAAATGCAGCGGGCGCATGTGGAACTTAAAAGTCGTCATAGTGTGACAGATTAGTTTACGTAAACGACAGAGTTTGAATAGTTTTTATAACGCTATCAAAAGAACCAATAAAGCATCATTACAAAAAGCGATTGAAAACAACGCAAAATCGTCAAAATCCATTACATTTTGAACAAAGAAATCACGATTAAATACGTGTGTTGTCTCTATATAGTAATTGACTAGGGTAAAGAGAGGTTTAATAGAATTATCCGTTACGTTGATCAATATTAATTTTGAACGGAACAAAAAAGTAGAAGGCTTTTAAGGAGAAACAACATGATATTAAAACTCTACACAGTTGTTATAATTACTGTTTACTATCCATTATGACATCAAACATGATTTGTCGTGCATATTGATGTAGTCTGATTTGCTTACATAGCAAATGAAAAAAAAAGATTAGTTTATTTCGATCTCATAGTTTGTTTTCAATGAAAATTAAATATTAAGAACATTTCGTAAAAACGCAATTTTTTCTGAGTAATATTATCTTGTTCGAAGAATCGTCTCAATGACTGACTCTATCTCTTTATTTGCAAAGTGTATATAATGGTTGATTTTCTCGTGAAAATATCCGACGTGGGGTAAATCAAATACATCTTTAGATAGTTGATTCCAAATCTAGCATATCCAGGGGATCATGCGTTTTTCCACATTTCACAATTTGTATTATTCAAATGATTTTGAGGTTGATTACTGTTCTTTTTCTTATGCTTCATTATTGTTTTTTTTTTTCTTATAATAGTTAGTAATCAAATATATTAGAATTTTCCTTTCAAAATTCTGTGCATTATAAAGTATTACAAAATAAATATGCCAAAATTACTTTCATGCATATGCAAATGCTGGCATTTCAATTTATTTCATAAATTCTTTAAATATTGGTTATTCAATAATAAAAGGCAATTCATCTACTACCCGATGTAACCCTATTCACCAGCTCACAAATATACTTCCAGATGTAAGCCTATTCACCTACTCCCAGATGTAAGCCTATTCACCTACTCCCAGATGTAAGCCTATTCACCTACTCCCAGATGTAACCCTATTCACCTACTTCCAGATATAACCCTATTCACCTACTCCCAGATTAACCCTATTCACCTACTCCCAGATGTAACCCTATTCACCTACTTCCAGATATAACCCTATTCACCTACTCCCAGATGTAACCCTATTCACCTACTCCCAGATGTAACCCTATTCACCTACTCCCAGATGTAACCCTATTCACCTACTCCCAGATGTAAGCCTATTCATCTACTCCCAGATGTAAGCCTATTCACCTACTCCCAGATGTAACCCTATTCACCTACTCCCAGATGTAAGCCTATTCACCTACACCCAGATGTAAGCCTATTCACCTACTCCCAGATGTAACCCTAATCAATTTCTCCTAGATGTCACTCTGTTCTTACAAACATTCATATATTATCCTAAACATTTATTAAACAGTACATTTTTACAATTCTTATTCCGAAAACAAAATATCTTTAAAATTTCCACGTTGATCCTACTTCTGATATTTGAATAGATCCAGGTGTGTGTCCTTGTATTTTTTTTTATTATAGCTTATATTTTATTATAGATACATGTACTACTGTCCGAACTCATTACTCTTTATTAGAAACACTTGTATATGCCTGTATAATAATTCAATCGATCAGTCTACACAACTAGTGTCTGTTAACGTATTTAAAAGTTAACAGCAAGAAATAGTACACGTGCCAAGACAAATAGAAAGGCAATGTATCCCGACGTAGCAGGGGTACAAGTGAGTAAAATAAAATGTATAGTTACAAAACTTCAGTGAGGTAAGTTTGTGGACTGGATGACACACCTTCAATAAACCAAAAAAGAATAAAACGTAAGGATTTTGACTCGTAGTAATCACATTGAAAATGTTCTGTTTTTCAGCTGATGTGTAAATCATGCACAATTTTCACACAGGAACATTTCATACATACATACATGACAAGTCTGTGTGATTTACACATCAATAACATTCACATGTTTAAAACCAACAAAGAACTGCGAACGATAGTATTGTTCTCCCGCCTACCTCCAAGTCAATTTTCAAAAGTTAACACATTTGAATGATTTTTCATTTTATATAGATATGTTTATGAATTTTCATAAAACATTACTTCTTTGGGAAAACAAAGAGAGATAACTCTATAATTTGGGTAAAACTTGTGTTTTTCACTATAGAAATCAACGGAAAACGGAAAATATTTTTAAACCCCCCCCCCCCCCGTGAAACAAAAATTCATTTTTAGAGGTAATATGGACTGTCAGTTCACAAATTCATACCAAAGCTTTTTGTGTTTGACGAGGGGGACATATGTTTACAGACAAAAAACTACAAAAATGCTTATTTTTTCACAAATTTCAAAGGGTTTTACAACTAAAACATTGCATTTTATTAATAATATATGTTCAATTTTATATTATGCGTAAAACATAAGAAAAGATTTAAGGAACATCTATTCATATTCAAGAATATTTTAAAATGTGTTGATGCTTTAAAGCCCGATTTCAATGGAAATATCGTCTACCCCCCGTATTCAAAGAGCTAGAATTAGGGGTAGTTATCTATTTAACACTGGCATTAAAATTATCAGTCAATTACCATTGAACTGTTCTTTGCATTCAACAAAGATTTTACGACCAAATTGCCATTAGTATTGAATTAAATGGGTGTAAAATGTAGGCGGGAATCGAGAGTACGTAGTTCTTTGCACTCATGATTTTTTTGCTGTCTTAAATCGTTACGCAGTGTATTTTCATTGTCATCTCGATTCCTCTTGTACTACCAAATTCATGGAGAGACTGGCGAAATGCATGTTTGGAAAGCTATACGTACTCTATAAGTTTTTGAATCACAATATTTGAAGAATGACCCGAGAATAATTTAATATGAAACTTTTCAGCCCACTTGAGAGAAGGAAAACCTATTTCTCTCTTAAGTCAAACAACAAAGAGCTAGGTTCACTTTATGCATAAAATGGCCCTGTAGATATACCAATTTATTGACTAATACCCTATGTTCCATTTTAAACATCAAGATAAAGTAGAGACGTAGTGCTCCTATTAAAATTTTTCTCCTGAAAGTCCAGGTCTTGGAAAACAAGCTTTATGGAATTGCAATGTTCTTGAATTTTAAGGAAAACAAGTATATTTAAGCACTTTCAGAGAAGAAAAATAATATGAGCTCACCCTCTGATCTTAAAAATAAAACATGTTTTGTAATCCTCAGAAACGGTTCTATCAGTAAATAATTGCGTATTTTAGATCAGAGATTGCGCTCTATATTAAATATCGAAAAATAGCTTTAAAAATTGGCTGTTTTTGTAGAATTGTTCAGGATATGAAGAAAATGACGCATTTCATGACTTCATAATGCATTGACTAGCCAGAAAATTACTTCATTTTTGGTAGATTCGCAATCACCAAATGTCTAAATGAAATTTAATGCATTGTCAACTAAAGCTAAGCATTTAAGTTTTTCAGAAATTCACAGGGCCAAAAAAGGCCCTAAGTGAACCTTGTTCTTTTGGGAGGATTTAAAAAATCAAAATTTTTATCTAATTTTTTTTTGCAGATAACTTTAAAAATGTCCTAACTGTGATATTTTACGATAGAACGTCATAGTTCCATACTTTATTTCATAGTAAAGAAAAAAATCAATAGGAAATTTAAATTGTAATATTCCATATATTGTCATTGTCATTTTCAGTGTACTCTTATTACTCGTTTAATTTGGGAAGCATAATTGCTTGGAAATAATGAATAAAACAAATAAAGAGAAAAGTTCTATAGTTGAGAAACTTAAGTCTCTTAGTAAATCAAAGTGTAAGTTGGAAAACGAAATCGAAGTATTAAAGTTTGTATTATTATCCGTATGTACTATTAATAGCATGTACTATCAAAAGTATGTAGCATTATAAGTTAAATGTACTTTACTATTAAGTAAGCTATATATATATATATATATATTAGTGAAGTATACTTTAGTAAGGTTAAGTCTAACTGTAGATTGACTGATTCATAGTATTTTGTTTTACGTCCCATTGAGAACTTTTCACTCATATAGAGACGTCAAAATATATCCGTGAAGGGCTGTAAACTAAGAGCTATACTCGGCACTCAGGGCGATTGAGCTGCAAAGGTTCTTTATCGTGCCAGCGCCTACCCTGACACTGGACCTTGGTTTTAAAGGTTCCATCCGAAAAAACAATGAATTTCACTTCTAGCACCGGGTGCTTGGCGAAGGAACTATCACTACCTAAGTTCGTCTAAGGTTTGACACGGCGCGGCGAACGAGAATCAAACCCGGGCATCCCGATCACGGAGCG